>NC_137102.1:49466492-49716492 GCF_949357685.1 Gobio gobio
GTTACCATTTATGTAAGATTTGAAAGACTAAAGGCATTAACAGTGCAAAATGTGACAATATTTATTATAAACAAAATAAAAACAGCCTCTCTGAATCATGCGTGCTGTCAAAGACGTGGACATTTGTTTCCAGTTTTCGCCGCTTACTGACTGGAAATAAGATCAATTTACAGCAACCTGGAGCAAAGTCTCTCAAATCATAAATCTCTGGCGCTGTCATTTCTACATTAATTTCATTTTTTTAGTTTAGTTTAATAGCTTTGTAAAAAAAAAAAGTATCTATCTATCTATCTATCTATCTATCTATCTATCTATCTATCTATCTATCTATCTATCTATCTATCTATCTATCTATCTATCTATCTATCTATCTATCTATCTAATCTATCTATCTATCTATCTATCTATCTATCTATCTATCTATCTATCTATCTATCTGTCTATCTGTCTGTCTGTCTGTCTGTCTGTCTGTCTGTCTGTCTGTCTGTCTGTCTGTCTGTCTGTCCTGTCTATCTATTGTTCTCTCTGTCTTGTCTGTCTGTCTGTCTGTCTGTCTGTCTGTCTGTCTGTCTGTCTGTCTATCTATCTATCTATCTATCTATCTATCTATCTATCTATCTGTCTATCTATCTATCTGTCTGTCTGTCTGTCTGTCTGTCTGTCTGTCTGTCTATCGTTCTGTGTGTCTATCTATCTATCTATCTATCTATCTATCTATCTATCTATCTATCTATCTATCTATCTATCTATCTATCTATCTATCTATCTATCTATCTATCTATCTATCTATCTATCTATCTATCTATCTATCTATCTATCTATCTATCTATCTATCTATCTATCTATCTATCTATCTATCTATCTATCTATCTATCTGTCTATCTATCTATCTACCTGTCTGTCTGTCTGTCTGTCTGTCTGTCTGTCTGTCTGTCTGTCTGTCTGTCTGTCTGTCTGTCTGTCTGTCTGTCTGTCTGTCTGTCTATCTATCTATTCATGTTCATCATTCTATCATTCAGTTCTATCTTTCTGTCTGTCTTTCATCCATCAATCATCTTTCTTTCCTCAGGACATGTAAATCTTTTAATCCTTTCACACACCCCTTCGTCCTCTTTTACTGTCTGTTTAGTAGTATCTGTCATCAGGTATGTGTATGATTTGATTTGTTTCTTTATGTGTTGAAAGGTTCGCCTCTAAGAGAGTTTGTTTTGTCTTCTTAGAATCACAGCTAAAAGTATGTTAGAGCATAATAAGCTGTTATGAGTCTGTTTTAGGAGGTTAAGTATGGCTCTCGATGTGTTTTAGGGTGTGTGTGTGTGTGTGTGTGTGTGTGTGTGTGTGTGTATATGTTTGGTGCTGGATTCTCTGGCAGGGTGAGGAGATTCTCAGTAGTTTTTAGGAATTCATAAGGAGTGGCTTTTCGCTGTAGGGGACAGTTTCTGAACATATATCAGACACAGACACACACACGTTGAAAACATTTGGCCACATTTAGATACACAGCTAAACAGAAAAAGACAATCAAATTGATGTTGCAGGCCAGAAGGTTTACATGTCTGTGTTAAGACAACTACATTTAATCAAACCACAGCATAGAAGATAATAATCTCTTTTATCAGATCACATTGTTCAATTTATGACTTTTCTTGTTCACAAGTGCCTTTGTCTGAATCACTGCAGAATTAATCAGTGATATTTTCTTAGCTGTATACATTTATTAGTCGTGAGTATGAATAGCAGCTGAGCAATTCAAGCGCTGATATATTGAAAGAATATTTTCAATTACACAGAGTCATCCAGGAAAACAATTTCCTGTTTAAGGTCACCTCTGATGATGTCATCTGCGACAAGGACAGCTGCTCTGTCGTGTGTCCTTATTGCCCGTTTCGTGTTGACATGCAAATCATGTTGAGGAAGACCTGCAGTGGCACAGACCTATGATCCCAGAGACGTTTCTCTCCCTCACACACGCACGCACGCACGCACGCACACACACACACACACACTCACACACTCACACACACACTCACACACATACACACACACACACACACACACACACACACACACACACACACACACACACACACACACACACACACACACACACACACACACACACACACACACACACACACACACACACACACACATGTAGTGTTTTCATCTTTTATGGGGACTTTCCATAGGCGTAATGGTTTTTATACCGTACATACCGTATATTATATCCCCCTACACTGCCCCTGCCCCTAAACCTAACCCTCACAGGAGACATTCTGCAATTTTACATTTTCAAAAAACATCACTTAGTCTGATTTATAAGATGTTTTCCTCATGGGGACCTAAAAATGTCCCCACAAGGATGAGGATTTCGGATATTGCTATCTTTGTGGGGACATTTTGTCCCCATAACGTGATGATTACCAGTCCACACACACACACACACACACACACACACACACACACACACACACACACACACACACACACACACACACACACACACACACACACACACACACACACACACACACACACACACACACACACACACACACACACACACACACACACACACACACACACACACACACACACACACACACACACACACACACACACACACACACACACGCACACGTTTTATGAGGAACAGTGACAAACATTTTTTATGTTAAAATTTTTCCACATGCCAAAAGTGCTGTATATATACATCGATCAGGCATAACATTATGACATATAGGTGAAGTGTATAACACTGAATATCTCTTCATCACGGCACCTGTTAAGTGGGTGGGATCTATTAGGCAGCAAGTGAACATTTTGTCCTAAAAGTTACAGTTTTTTTCAATTGTTTACACGCAATTTTGAAAACAGAGTTCTTTTTGTCAAAATATAATCACAATTATCCAAACACCACACTCAATTAGCAAAATTCCTAGATTGTTTGCAAAATGACACATATGTTTGTCAAAACATATACACATATTTGTGAAAATGCTATTTGTTTTCACAGTCATCAATGATCATACACTATTGCAGCCAGTTTCACACTGCTGTGATAAATAAAAAACACATTTGTAAAAAAAAAAAATAGATTTTTAGCCAGACATTCTTACTGTATGTAAGAGATAATTTAGGTGACAAAAAATAGTGAGAAACTCACAACATTATTCATGATTTGTTTTGAGATAGGAGAATGTAGACAAATACTGTAGGCCTACTATAACCTTACTGCACTGCACAACACTTGATGCTGCAGACTGAATATTTCAAGTATTTATTTCAATACTTACAGTATTGTAAGTTACAGTAATCAACCAACAATGATATCAATTACTGTAAACAAATAAAATCTATAGACAAATAAAAATGACTGCATGAATTACAGTACATACACTTTGACTCTGAAGAAAAGTAAAGTAAAAGTAAACAGAAATGAAAGAAAACTCAAAGCAACAAGAATACTGCAACTATCCATCTCTCCGTCTGGCTGGATCAGGCCATAAGATTTCATCAACATCACAGGCTATGTCTTCATTGGCAAGGCACCGTTGGAAGAATCGCCTTGTGTGACGAATCCACCCCTGCACTGAAGCTGCTTCAATAAGATCACATGCCTGTTCCATGGCCTGAATGAGGGGCAAACGGTCATAAGGCCGCAGGTCATATACCTTCCACCGCCACGCTGAAAAAAATTCTTCTATAGGATTCAGGAAGGGGGAGTATGGGGGAAGGTATAAAACTTCAAAATCAGGGTGATCATGGAACCAGTTCTGGACCAGAGCAGCCCGATGAAATGAGACATTGTCCCAAACGACAATGTACCACATCTGGTCCACTTGGTGTAATGCTGTGACAATCTCATGCAATCGGTCAAGAAATGCAAGTATCAGATTTGCATTATAGGGTCCCAGATTTGCATGGTGGTGGAGGACCCCATTTTGTGTGATAGCAGCGCAAAGGGTGATGTTACCCCCTCGCTGCCCTGGCACATTGGTGATTGCCCTGTGCCCAATTACATTTCTCCCTCTTCTTCTTGTTTTTGCAAGGTTAAATCCAGCCTCATCCACATATATAAATTCATGTTGAATTTCATCAGCATCCATTTGCAAGACTCTCTGAAACACATTAAAGAAAATAGGATGCTATTCAATATCTATAGCACAGTATTTTTTTGTGACAGAACATTATGAGCAGTGCATGATACCACACCGTAGTCAGATGAACAATGCATACCTCCACATACTCATAGCGCAGATGTTTCACTCTCTCTGAATTTCTGTCAAATGGTACCCGATACAGTTGCTTCATGTTTATTTGATTTTTCTTTAGGATTCGACCTAATGTTGACAGAGAGACTCGTTGGATGTTATTGAAAATATTGTCATCATTGATGATATTGGCTTGGATTTCTCGTAGCCTGATACAATTATTGGCCAAAACCATGTTCACAATGGCGGCCTCTTGTGCACGACTAAACATAGGGCCCCTTCCACCTTGGTGTCCTCGACCCTCAATCCTATATACTGTCAAATGTCACAGTAAACAATATTGATTATACAAGCTTTAGTTTCAATGTATACTGTGTGGTTAGCTTACCTGTTTTGTCGATGAAATGTCCGAATTACTGACGCAACAGTATTTCTGCTGAGATTTGGTTGAACTCTTTGTCCAGCTTCCATCAGTGTCAGTCCATGGTTGATAACATGGTCAATAAGTGTTGCACGGATTTCTCGAGTCAAATTTGGTCCTCGTCTTCTTTGTTCAGGTTCTATCACCTCTTCAAGTCCTTCTCTACCTCTTCCTCTACCTAGGTGTCCTCCTCTACCTCCTTCTCCTCTTCCTCTTCCTCTTCCTCCTTCTCCTCTTCCTCTACCTTCTTCTCCTCTACCTATGCCTCTTCCTCTACCTCCTTCTCCTCTTCCTCTACCTCTACCTCTACCTCTACCTCCTTCATCTCCTCTTTGAGCTCCCCCTCTCATTCTCACTCTTCTTCTTCTTCTAACTCCTTCCATTTTTGTTGAAGACAGGTGAACTCACCTGCTGCCTTTTATAGCACACCTGAGTGCTGCGTTTTCAAATTAGCACATGTGTGCTTCCACACCTGGTAGATGTGTTTATCCAATTCGTTCATTAGTGTGGTAATTGGCAATCCGGTGCTTTGTAATTACAAGGAAGTAACCTCACAATCCTTATCTGTGTCTAAGGTGTGAAAATGTGTGTAGAGTTTTACAAATCACTGTGTGTAATGTTTTGCAAAAAGGGTGAAGCAGACATTGTGTGTAATGTTGTGCAAATCTGTGGAGGTGTTTTGCTCATTGGAGTAAAGTTTTGCTAATTGTGTGGAAATTTTAATTTTAGTGTGTAAACAATCGTAAAAAACTGTAATGTGTTAAAAGCAAATCCAGTCTCTTGTTTACAAACGAATCCGTGATCAGATAAGGAACAAACGCTAAGTCTTCCCCACGTGTGCTGGATATTCATTTAAAATAAAGTTCATCCATGCATTCATAATATTGGAATCCGAATGAAGCTTATGCGATATGTTTAGAAATTCGATGCGGTTTAGCTCTCTCTCTGTAGGCCTGTGTCATGTTAGTGGCACGAGTCGGTGGGCGGGGCTACAGAATCAGGCGTTGTTCTTCTTCTGTTGAGGCGGTGCTTCACTACACTCTCACGTCATAGCCAGGCACATTCTGAGATAGAGCGTTTGCTGGGCCTGGTGTCAATAAAAGCTTTTCTTTGACTAACAAGGAAGTTTTCAGTTCTGAAACTTACAGGATATTCTTATTTTACCATGACCTTTTATATATCAAAAGCTCAAGGGAAAGCTGATTTCTCAATTCATCACCCCTTTAAAATACCTTTTTAACAACCTTCCACCACCGTTTATTGCTTATTGAATGAATCTCTCTCTGTACACTATCATTCAAAATCTTGCCATTTTTAAATGTTTTAAAGAAGTCTTTTTTGCTCACCAAGGCTGTATATTTTTAATAACAAAAACGGTAATATTTTTGCAATCTAGAATAACTGTTTTCTATTTTAATATATTTTAAAATGTAATTTATTCCTGTGATGCAAAACTGAATTTTCAGCATTATTACTCCAGCTTTCAGTGTCACATGATCCTTCAGAAATCATTCTAATATGCATATTTGATGCTTAAGATTTTTTTTTTCTTCGTATTATCAATGTTAAAAAGCATTGCTTAATATGTTTGTGGAAATCATGATACATTTTCTCACAATTCTTTGAATAGAAAGTTCAAAAGAACAGCATTTATTTGAAATATTTATTTTTGTAAGAATACAAATGTCTTTAGTGTCACTTTTGATGCATCCTTGCTTAATAAAAAGATTAAAAACCCGACCCCAAACTTTTGAACACAGTACTATAGGCTCCATTGATATGTGGTACACCTGTGTGTGCACCTGTGGAAACTCGTGCAGTTGACATGCATGTTATCAGGAGGGGATTCAGGCCACAGCTGGTGTACTGTCTGATTTAAGACCTTTCAGACAGAGCTGCAGAGTTTACGAGCTCCACTGAAGAAGGCTTTAAAGAGCTCGCCTGTGACTATAAAGCTCCTGAAATGCATGTACTTTCCAAATGCATGATCTCTGATACTAGGTGTAGACAGACCTGCAGGTGAAGAACATGACCTTTCAGCTGCGACTCTTCTCGGCCATATGTGGGTTCAAGCCCCAATCAGACCTCTTCAGCTTATGTGACGGACCCTGCAGCCTTACACTAGCCTGACAAGCCAGACACACATCGGGATGTTGGGTCTGGGAACACTCCATTGGCAGGGCTCAATCTGAGGGGCGGGATAAACGGTTGTCTTTCAAATTCCCTCTGCATGCAATAGGATAGCGCTACAACCAACCAGAGCAACGAAGAAGGTGAAGCGGAGCTAGTTGATAGATTAAACTTTCACCGTATCGGTCGGCTAAACTCCGAACACATCTTCCTTTCTTAAGAATTACTTCAGTGCCGTTCTTTGTTCTTTTCTCAAAGAAAAGCTTAACTCCAAGTCTTCCAGAGTCTGAGACAAAATAATGTATTGGGGTTTAAGATTAATGTAATGCATTTGTGATTAACTTAAAATTAATGTAATGTATTTGTGATTAACTTAAAATTTAAGCAGGTCTGCTGTACAACTTTGTGTATATCATTATTCACTGTTTAACCATGGTCATGCTCACCTAAACATGACTGATTAGGTGTTGTTTTGAGGTTAGATTTCCTCATAGTAAAATAAATAAATTAAAAAAGAGCTTGAGAATAAACTATATAAACATATTCAATTCTTAATGTAATGAGGGTTAAATGTAGGGTTAAGGGATAGACAGTATCATAGGCTCAATATAAACACAGCAATGGAAAGTCCCCCATTAAGATAAAAACTGACGTGTGTGAACAGATTTGGTATACTTGTGAAGGCCAAGTTTTAACAAATTAACATGCAGAAAACTGACAATGCACAATACTGATATGAACTGTAAATAATGGACATATGTATACAAACCCTTCCCAGCTGATAAACGACATACCAGTTACAAAATGTATTGGTACTTTGGAAATTATTATGACTTATTAATTGAAAACATAAGTATGACGTTGCATGCTTTTTCTTTTTCTTTTTATATAGTGAAGTGATATACAGCAATTGTAGAGTGTGCACTACGAGATACATCTGAGAGGGCAAAGTTTGTTTTTCTGAAATGATGAGAGACTTTTTATTTCATAACAAGTTAATGTTAGAATATTGTAAAGCATAAAAATACCATAATATGTCTGCAGAGATTAAGGAAACAAGTTCTCCGAAAAACAATGCTACAAACATTTTATTCTACTTCGAAATGTGCGCTCCGTGTCGGGTAGTCTTTTTGGTTTTGGTCTGTGTGATTCCGCTTGAGCCTTTAAAGGGGGGTAACACATAGCCTGACAAGCCAGACCCAAATCAAGATGCTGGGTCTGGAAACTCACCATTGACAGGGCTCAATCCGAGGGTCGGTATAAACGGTTGTCTTTCAAATTCCCTCTGCACACAAATGGATAGCGCCACAACCAACCAGAGCAAAGAAGAAGGTGAAGCCGAGCTAACGTTAGTTGATAGACTTTCGCCGTATCCAGTCGGCAAAACTTTGAACATATCTTCTTTTCTTAAGAATGACTTCAGTGGCGTTCTTTGTTCTTTTCTCAAAGAAAAGCTTAACTCCAAGTCTTCCAGATTCGCAGCCAAAGCAGCCAAAGACAAATTAAAAGGCCGCTGTTCATCAGCTTCTTTTTTTACGAGTAGCACGCAGAACCTCCGCAACTCTGCCGTGACGTGCTGTCATTATGTTAAGCCCACCCACCAACACTACACACGCTGTGATTGGCCTGACCAGAGTTTGGTTTTTCCAGCTCTCAGGTCTACCGAGAGTTGCTAGACTACACTCGCGGCAAAATAAATTTTCTGCCGCTACACTCTAAAAAAAAAAAGGTTCTATATTGCACCAAAAATGGTTCTTGGCTCGTAATCATAGGGGAACCTTTTTTAGTGCTATATAGCACCAATTTTGGTGCTTCAGTGGTTCTTCAGCGGTTCTTCAGAGGTTCTTCACCGGTTCTTTGACTAAGGTGCTATATAGCACCTCTGAAGAACCGCTGAAGAACCACTGAAGCACCAAAATTGGTGCTATATAGCACTAAAAAAAGGTTCCCCTATGATTACGAGCCTTTTTTTTAGAGTGGGGGGTGCGTCTAGATTTCTAGGCTAGGTAACACACACAGTTTCTGTCAATATCATGTCAATCTTGAGTACCTATAGAGTAGTATTGCATCCTTCAAATCTCTGAAAAGTCTTTAGCTTTATCATATTTATAAAAGACAGATATGCTGTACTGTTTTTAGAACACCATGTCATGCGCAAGTTTTACATTTGTGTGTGTTTACTCGTGGTTTATGAGGACATGATTTGGTTTATTTACTATTGTATGTGACTTAGCAGTAGCAAGCGGAACAGTTTTTCACGTCAGACTAGTGCGTGATACATAGAAAAACAATGGAATAGTAGCGCATTTGAATGAAGAAGCACACTTGGTGTGAACTAGGTTTAATATGAAATAATTCATTTAGTTCAACATATTTTCCCACTCTTTGTGTATTGTGGTTTAGAGTGGTTTTACAATAAACAAACAGACACCTATAGTGGGCAGCTAAACAAATGTATTTAAACACACACCATACATCACATACTCCATTGATAAATTAACTATACATTCATGTTGTTTACTTGATGTGCACTTACGCGCTGATAGCCAACAACACAGACATTTGAAGCAGTTTTACAGACTGACCATGACCATGAACCTTTATCGTTGGGACCGCACCATCTTTCAGCATTAGACGATCTGCAAATTCGGGGTTGGGCCTTGTTTTTAAAACAATCATCGCCGAAATGCAGGGAACAAACAAAAACACTTATGCAACTCCGTTGCTGCTCCGGAAAATCAAACTCCATCCACTGTCCCCTTAACGCTGGGTTCTTTGGGAAGCTGAACAGGGTTGTCTTGCCCTGACAACCAAAAACACACTTCTTTGGTGACATTGTTGATTTCGTGAAGTCCTGTGACCTGTGCAGCGCAGCAGACGACTTCCCTAAAGCCGAGCAAAGTGCGTTGATGTCACATATAGACCCATACTCGAAAAAAACTTTCCGAAACGTGTGAGAAACAAGAAAGTATTTTTGGCACAGAAATACTTTTAATCAAACGTATTTTTTAAAACCTTTGGCCATGTTTAGCATGGGAATCCAAGTCTTTAACAGTGTAAAAAAACTCAGTATGCATGAAATGTCAATATACCCCCCCTTTAAAATGGCGGACGACAAACTTGCAGAGTGCACATACAATGTTATCATCCATTGGTGTGGACACTAATATAGTTATTGTTATAGTTATCGTTTTTGGTGTGAACTGGCATTTAGTAGTAGTAGGATTTGCTACTAAAGTGAATATTGCTTCTAGGAAAGGTCCTCCCCAACACAGCTTCAAATGTCTCAGTGCGTGCATTAATTTAAAATATTGAATAAAAGGAGGGAGGGCTGGTACTCCTTTAATTCAACCATTCAGCACTTTGTCAAAATGCACAAATGCAATTACATGTAATTACATTCAAATCTCTCTCTTCCTTTCATCCCTTCCCCTCTCTCTCTCCTCTCATTCCATCACTCTGTGGTCCCCAGCTGCTTGTCTCTCCATCACGGGCTCGGCCGCAAATTAACAGCCCGACGTGTTCTGTTACGATGCTGCTGATATCATTACGCCCGCACGCCTGTCAGAGAGATAGATGGAGGAGAGGGAGAACGAGAGAGGGGTGAAGTGAGGGGGTGGAGGGTCAGACGAGTGTGACAGGAATATAAAGAATGGAGTATCTACCTTTCATGGCCTTTCTTTTTTTATATCACTGTCTCTTTATTCAAAGTCAGGATGTTTCCTCACTTCATACATTGACCCCCACAAATAATCAGACACTTAAAGGGATAATTCACCCTAAAATGGAAATTCTGTCATCATTTACTCACCTTCCAGTTTCTTCTGTGGAACACATACAATTTGGACGGCAACAATCTTTGAAATATCTAAAATATCTCTTTAAAACTCTGACCAGAAAATAATACTTAAATGTTTTGCGTATATACAGTGGGGAGAAGAAGAAGAAACACTGCCGATTTTGCAGGTTTGCCCACTTATAAAGCATGTAGAAGTCTATAATTTTTATCATAGGTACTCTTCAACTGTGAGTGACGGAATCTAAAACAAAAATCCAGAAAATCACATTGTATTTTTTTAATGTAATTCATTTGCATTTTATTGAATGACATTAGTATTTGATACATCAGAAAAGCAGAACTTAATATTTGGTACAGAAACCTTTGTTTGCAATAACAGAGATCATACGTTTCCTGTAGTTCTTGACCAGGTTTGCACACACTGCAGCAGGGATTTTGGCCCACTCCTCCATACAGACCTTCTCCAGATCCTTCAGGTCTCGGGGCTGTTGCTGGGCAATACGGACTTTCAGCTCCCTCCAAAGATTTTCTATTGGGTTCAGGTCTGGAGACTGGCTAGGCCACTCCAGGACCTTGAGATGCTTCTTACGGAGCCACTCCTTGGTTGCCCTGGCTGTGTGTTTCGGGTCGTTGTCATGCTGGAAGACCCAGCCACGAGCCATCTTCAATGCTCTTACTGAGGGAAGGAGGTTGTTGGCCAAGATCTCGCAATACATGGCCCCATCCATCCTCCCCTCAATACGGTGCAGTCGTCCTGTCCCCTTTGCAGAAAAGCATCCCCAAAGAATGATGTTTCCACCTCCATGCTTCATGGTTGGGATGGTGTTCTTGGGGTTGTACTCATCCTTCTTCTTCCTCCAAACACGGCGAGTGGAGTTTAGATCAAAAAGCTCTATTTTTGTCTCATCAGACCACATGACCTTCTCCCATTCTTCCTCTGGATAATCCAGATGGTCATTGGCAAACTTCAGATGGGCCTGGACATGCACTGGCTTGAGCAGGGGGACCTTGCGTGCGCTGCAGGATTTTAATCCATAACGGCGTAGTGTGTTACTAATGGTTTTCTTTCAGACTGTGGTCCCAGCTCTGTTCAGGTCATTGACCAGGTCCTGCCGTGTAGTTCTGGGCTGATTCCTCACCTTCCTCATGATCATTGATGCCCCACGAGGTGAGATCTTGCATGGTGCCCCACACTCTAAAAAAAAAAAAGGTTCTATATTGCACCAAAAATGGTTCTTGGCTCGTAATCATAGGGGAACCTTTTTTAGTGCTATATAGCACCAATTTTGGTGCTTCAGTGGTTCTTCAGCGATTCTTCAGAGGTTCTTCAGCGGTTCTTCAGAGGTTCTTCACCGGTTCTTTGACTAAGGTGCGATATAGCACCTCTGAAGAACCACTGAAGAACCACTGAAGCACCAAAATTGGTGCTATATAGCACTAAAAAAGGTTCCCCTATGATTACGAGCCTTTTTTTTTAGAGTGCAGACCAAGGGAGATTGAGCGTCATCTTGAACTTCTTCCATTTTCGAATAAATGCGCCAACAGTTCTTGCCTTCTCAACAAGCTGCTTGCCTATTGTCCTGTAGCCAATCCCAGCCTTGAGCAGGTCTACAATTTTATCCCTGATGTCCTCACACAGCTCTCTGGTCTTGGCCATTGTGGAGAGGTTGGAGTCTGTTTAATTGAGTGTGTGGACAGGTGTCTTTTATACAGGTAATGAGTTCAAACAGGAGCAGTTAATACAGGTAATGAGTGGAGAACAGGAGGGCTTCTTAAAGAAAAACTAACAGGTCTGTGAGAGCCGGAATTCTTACTGGTTGGTAGGTGATCAAATACTTATGTCATGCAATAAAATGCAAATTAATTATTTAAAAATCATAAAATGTGATTTTCGGGATATTTGTTTTAGATTTAGTCTCTCACAGTTGAAGAGTACCTATGAAAAAAATTACAGACCTCTGCATGCTTTGTAAGTAGGAAAACCTGCAAAATCGGCAGTGTATCAAATACTTGTTCTCCCCACTGTATGTAGTTTAACATTAAGTGTGTTTAAGCTTTATTTTAATAGTATGCCTAATATATTTACATTTTAATTTATGATGCTAAGATTGAAGTGCCATTAAAATAATCGATATTGATGATATATTTATATATTTTAATTTTAATAAAAAAATTTAAATGTTGATAATTAATCAATTAATAAACATTTCTAATGAAATTAATTTAATTCAATGAAATGTTATGTAATGTGGGAGGAACAGTGAAACATTTAACTAGTTTGGTTGAAGTGATTTGTTTTTTCTTCTTTGTCTTTGTTTTTTTTTTTTTTTCACGAAAATTAGTTTGAGATCAAAACTATTTTTATACCTTTTATAACAAAGAATGAACAAATATTCAAAGGCTGTAAGATTTCTGCCCTGCAGGCTGTCATTTTGTGAATCACACTTTAAAAACCTGCGTTCGGAGTGACGGGGAGTGAAGATACACTCACCTGGATCAGTGGTAACACACGTTGAGAGGCTTTTAAATGAAAATATGAAAGGTGAGAAAAGTGTCCATTGAAGCGTGAAGAGAGATAATGAATGTGGGATCCTCACAGTGCAGGGGGACATGAATGTGATGGGATTTAGAGTCCAGTAACTGAGCCATTTCAACAAAAAAAGGCAGCTGGAAAAACCAAATGGTCAATGATCTGTTTAAAATGGATGTTTTGAAATGCTTGATCAAGTCAGTGTGCATTATCCTTTTTATAGCATTTGTTCTGCCATTTCAAAAGTATGATTAATGTGAACTTAATTGGATGTAGGGCACAGAAAGCTCTTATTTACAGCACACTGCTCTGCATTTCATCATGAAAGTATTTGTACAGACATGATCCCATTGGTGCAATGTGTGGAAGATCTCTGAACACACACACATATAAGATGTAAGAATAGAAATGGTATAGGATTAAGAAAGATTAATTTTGACCTTGTTTGGGTTCATCGTTATGAAATGTTGTGCATCTTGTGTGTGTGTGTGTGTGTGTGTGTGTACAGACAAGCATGGCTGAATTTATACACTCATATCCAGTAGTGGCTCCTGAAAATAAATTTAGGTAGATTCTGGTTACTTAGTCCGGGTGTTTTTAAACTGGGGTCAGGGACCCACAGGGTTCCTCAAGAGGGTTCTAAGGGGTCCCCAAAAAATTTCAGAGAATAAAAAGACAAACAATGGATAAAGTCTACCGAAAATTCTTCCTGTTTCATGTTAAATATCATGTTAAATCTAAACATTTATCTCCTTTCTTGCCATAAATGTACTTTCCAGAATTGTATATGTTTGCTTTGTATCTTTCTAGTGAGTTTTTCTCCCTCTAGTCCTTTATCTTGCTCACTGGGGTTTTTAAGGCAGTATTCTTAACGCAGTATGTAAGCTGCTTACATACATTTATTGTGAAAGTTGCTTATAAAAATACGTTTTAATTGAGAATGTATACATCCAACATTAAGTATAGCCAATTTAAGTTTGGAAACAATATGTTGTATTTATAATGTCACACTTACATACATACACATGTATAGATGGATTTTAGGAAGGGGATCCCTCATACAAGGTTCATCAAATTTGGGGGTCCTTGCCATGATAAAGTTTGAAAACCCCTGACATTTTTTTAAGCTTTATATTCTAATCACTGAACACATGCAGACACACTTTCAGCAAAGACCTAATGTTCTTGTGTTATTCAGCCTGGGGGCAGCGTTCTAATGTTGATTGACAGGCTTTAAGTACACACGGCACACGCATATTTTAGAATTGCCTGAATGTATTATTTATTGCCTCCGAATGTTGTTTTAGAATGTTACAAGTTGTGGAGGAATTCCAGTGAGGAAAAGAAAGTGTCTATTCTCAGAACAGACATGTTCAGCTTATAATCACAATCTTACGAATTATTGGAATTCATCCCATTCGAAAATATTTTTAGATCAAACCTGAGAGAGTTATCGGAAGCTAGTGGTAGTGAATTTGAAGTCATGGGACTGTGGTGAAGTTCGTTTATAGCCTACCTTTAGCTTTTTACTTCTGGCGATTGCATTTAGGCCTCAAATTCATAAAAGTTGTGTTCATCTGTGAAAATTGTCTTGATAAACAAACTGTGTAAGTATCATAAAGTTTGGTTGGTCACAGAGCAAATTTTTTTTTGCGATAATCCCAAAGCCTATGCTATTTTCCAGGGTTGGCCTACAAATACTTAATTCCTGCACCACTCTATATCCAGTTTCTATCCTTGCATCCGAAATCGCATTGTCTGAGTAGGTAATACATTGGAATTTGAATGTACTTCATAACTCCATTACAAAAAAGTATGCTCAATATGGATATTGATAGTATAAATGAAATTCTGATGTACTACATCCACCATGTTGTTACTTGCTTCGTTCAGAAATTCTCACTTGCTTCATTCATAAATTCTCACCAATGGCCTCATGGGATATAATCTGGCTCCTCCCTCCTACGTACTTCCGCTCAATTTTAGTAGGAAAATATTCGATTTGTGATGCAGTATCTTTCTGTACTTTAACACTCTCTCTTGGGTAATGTGGGATTGATTGATGTGTGACTGGGTTATTGTGAGCTTATGATATCACTGGGTTACATAACACAATTCATACTTATTGACTTTCTCTCTGAACGTTTTTGCGTGTGTGTGTGTGTGTGTGGAAAAACACATTCATATGTATCTCATTGCCTCTTATTGTGTTGCTGGTACACAAACTACATAACTGACTCTGAACTAAGAACTAAGATTGACTAAGAATGCAATTTCACCTATAGACGTGTCTTTGTTGATTTTATGTGGAAATTTTATATATATCGGCTATATCCAATTTTTGGAGCTTGTACCCAAATGGAGAAAAAGTGCATTTGCCTTGGCTATACTGCAATAATTTATTTGTGACATTGCATTCTTAAAGGATTAGTTCACTTTTAAATAAACTTTTGCTGATAATTTACTCACCCCCATGTCATCCAAGATGTCCATGTCTTTCTTTCTGCAGTCGAAAAGAAATTAAGGTTTTGGATGAAAACAGTTAAGGGTTTTCTCCATATAATGGACTTCAGTGGGACCCAAACGGTTCAAGGTCCAAATGACAGTTTCAGTGCAGCTTCAAAGGGCTTTAAGCGATGAATAAGGGTCTTATCTAGCGAAACGATCAGTTTCTGCGAGAAAACGAGCAGTATTTATGCTATTATTTTACCTCTTAACAGACGAACGCGATCGTCTCTGAGCTCCGCCATCACTTCCGGAGAGTGAGGTCAAATTTGATCGTGGTCATAGATGTATACGTAGATGCCTCATTAGCGACTGCACGGATCAGTAGAATGAGGCATCTACTATCGATATATCTATAACCACGATCAAATTTGACCTCACTCTCCGGAAGTAATGGCGGAGCTCAGAGACCATCGCGTTCCTCTGTTAAGAGGTAAAATAATAGCATAAATACTGCTCGGTTTCTCGCAGAAACTGATCGTTTCGCTAGATAAGAGCCATCATATTCATCATAAAATGTATTTGGGTTAATTTGTTATGATGTCACATTTGGTTTTGTTTCATGTCTTTTTTTTAAAGTTTATTTTCATAGTCATGTTTTCTGGTTCTTGTCATGTGACCTCCTTGCCCTTATATGAACAGCTCATGTGCTTCACTAGTTTCATGTGTTACGTTGGTTGGTCTAGTCATGTGTCTGTAGTTCTCATTGGTTTATTAGGCTTGTTTGAGATGAGCGAAATCTGCGCAGAACCGATCACCGGTGATCAGCGCGAGATGCATTCCGGTTAGAAAAGTGTCCGAGGGCGGTCCGCCTTGCTCTGATGTCATGCTGACGTATGTCAAAAAACTCTCGCGAGCGAAAGGCAGATGTGTCGGATTCTGCAGTCGAGCGCTTTTGCTCTCCACCGACTGCGCGGAGCAAAAGCATGATGGGAAACGACTTGCTGACGACACAGCTTAATGCTTATTGGTTTAAACAACCGCAATGTATGGTTCTTTTTTAAAATGTTTAATTTTAAAACTCTGATATCATGTTTTTATGTGTGAATATTCCCAAACTCTCTAACAAAGGCGATCTCTCTGTGGGTTATGTGAGTGTTGTCATATTTATAAAAAATATATATATATAAAAACATGTATGTAGGCCTAATTAAAGTAAAAATTATAAATAAACATGTCTTTCGAATGGAAATAAATAAAAACTTTGGGTGTCTTGTTCATAATATTTATTTTCATATAAAAGTAACAGAACTTAAATTACATCCAGTTTATCAGCAACAAAGCGCACAAGTGTGTATCCCGCGATATCCGTCTTTGATCTCGCGGGTGTCTGATCCAATTCGAGAAGAGAGAACTGTCCGGCTCGCCTGCACTTTTTTCACTCCTCCCCTCACTGCAGCCGCCTAGTCTCGGCTGAATTTCATATAGTCCTCATGTTTGCCTTGTCAGTTTGTCGAGTATTATCCCATACCATTGTTGGTGAATTCATATTTCTTGTCGATTCTAATCTATGCCAAGCCAAGCCAATGTTCATCGTATTCCAGTTCACTTTCTGGATTTAATTAATGCTGCACTTGGGTTCAACCACAACTGGCCTCCAGTGGAATATGTTACATTTGAATAATCTTATCTTTTAGGTGCATCCATCAAATTCCCAATAAAAAAGAAATAATCAAATGAGATGAAGTGCCTTACATTGTCAAATATTTAATTGCATTAAACACTGCATGATTATGTAATTTATCTGACTTATTATTGTGAGTACATGGTTATATTAACATATACATTTATGTGATATATACTGTGATATAAAATACATTTTGATGCAAAATATTGGTCCTATTGTACTGTCTACTCACTTTATTAATAAAAAAAAATATCCCCTTAAACCTTTAGTCCCAGACAAAAAATGCATGTTTGAGCTGTTTTAACTGACATAAAAATATAACATATACATTTTAAAATATGTCACTGTCAGTTGCATTGTTTTGACTCCAGATGCACACCAGTAATATTTTTTTTCTAGGGCACGTTTATAAAAGCTACTTAAATGTCCTATTGAACTAAGGCCTAATCCTGGCTTAATCTAAGCCCTGTCTGTGAAATGTCCAATGTTTTTTTAAAATTAGGAGTGTGGCCTTTGAGCTTTCCAAAGCTGTGAATCACTGCTTTAATGTTGTTCTTGTGTGTGTGTTTCCAGATCATTTCTTGGAGCTGTTGAATCGTTCTGAAGCATCACTCCAGACTTCCTTCCAGAGTGGGTTTGGACCTCTTTTCCCCCAAATCACAAAGGTGTTTCAGGATCTGTACTCAGACCTTTACCACTACTTCCGAGGGTCCAAACTCAATCTCGAGGAGGCGCTGAACGAATTCTGGGCCCGTCTGCTGGAAAGACTCTTTAAAGCATTAAACCCTCAGTACAGTATTGGAGAGGAGTATCTGGAGTGTGTAGCCAAGCAGTCAGAAACACTGAAGCCATTTGGAGACACTCCCAGAGAGCTCAAGAACAAAATCACACGCACGGTCATTGCAGCCAGGACATTTGTGCAGGGTCTGGTGATCAGCGGCGACGCGGTCCGGAAGGTTTCACAGGTAGGTTACTTCACTCTTGGTGTCTTAACATATCTTTTCCACGGTAATCTAAAGTTTTGTCCCATCCAGCTATGACCTTGATGTACATGAAGACATTTTGCCTGTCATTCGGCTGTTTTTTCCATTGCGCTGAGTAGCCCAGTTTATATTTCTCTGTTGCTCGACAAGGCTGCATTTATTTGATAAAAAAAATACAGTAAAACAGTTAACATTGGAAATACCGTATAGCCGCATTTCCACTGCGGGAACTTTCCCTGGGAAATAGGGACTTTGGGGTGGTACTCGGTGTGTTTCGACTACAGGAACCAGGGTCTAAATGAAGTCCCGGGTAAAAATTCCCCTCTCAGAAAGTCCCTGCTCACAAGGTAGTACTTTTTCAAAGTTCATTAACTTTCGGGGGGTTGGAACTTGGGCTGATTGGCTGACTCCACGCATAATTTTGTTTCAACCACCAGTTTTAAAAGTCTGATACGATGCGACGACAATAGTTTTTGTGCGCAAAAAAAAATCTAAATAACACCTTTATCCAGCTTGTTATTGTCTTCCGCGTGTGCCTCCACGACGCATGCGCGAGAATATGACGTAGCGCCGGGGTTCGGGAATCCATGAAATGCACACTTAAGCCCCATTTTGAGCACTACGCCGAGACCTAAAGCACGATCAATGTAGAATCCAACAGCTGAGACACGCGCGTCTTCCTCTGATTGTAAACAAATCGCTTCTGGGTCATCTGTCCGAACGCCGGATCTGCGTCATATTCTCGCGCATGCGTCGTGGAGGCACACGCGGAAGGCAGTAACAAGTTGAAAAAGGTGTTATTTTGATTTTTTTTGCGCACAAAAACTATTGTCGTCGCATCGTAAGATTATCTGAGTCACTGTGGTGAGATGGACTTTGTAACGACATTTTAAGTGCCTTTTATCGGTCTTGGGAGTATAAGTGTACAGAATGCCAATGGAGGCCTATCTGAAGCCTTTCTCATCCACCAGCTTTCAACAAAAATATCTTCATTTGTGTTCCGAATATGAACGGAGGTCTTACGGGTCTCGAACGACATGAGGGTGAGTAATTAATGACAGAATTTTTATTTTTGGATGAACTAACCCTTTAAGCTTATATGAGGAGGACGAAATCCAGCGGGAACTGAAAAGTCGCGCGCAGTCCTACATCACCGGACTAATCTTCACGGTACTTTAGACCGCAATAGAAACACAGACAGCAACAGGTCTGGGGGGGAAAAAAATCCTGGGATAAATTGTTCTGGTGGAATTTCGGTGGAAACGGGGGTTATTATAACAATTTAAAATAAACGTTTTCTGTTTGAATATATTTATTCTTATAATGCAAAGCTGAATTTCAGTATCATTACTCCAGTCATCAGTGTCACATGATCCTTCAGAAATCATTCCAATATGCTGATTAGGTGCTCAAGAAACATTTATTATTATTATCAATGTTGAAAACACTTGTGCTGCTTAGTATTTTTATGAAAACTGATACATTTCTTTAGGATTCTTTTTTTTCTTCTTCTCCAAAATGTCTTAATTGTCACTTTTGATCAGTTTAATGTGCCCTTGCTGAAAAAAAATCTTTAAAAATGTTATCGATCCCAAACTTTTAGACAAGAGCGTAGTTTTATATTAAAGGGATGGGAAAATATCCCCTTGATATACAGCTACACTCCCATTCAAAATTTTAATTATTACACTTTTTATTTATTTATTATTTTATTTTATTTGATATGATATGTTTACCCTCATATCATTTCCATATGCAGTTATTTCTTCTCTGGAGCACAATATTATTATAGAAGAATCACCACACATCTTGCAATAAAAAAAGCTTATAGTGAATGTCAACACTAAAAGTACTATAAAACTGATCCATATAACTTGTGCACTATATAATAGAGGGACAGACTATAATATATTATCTATAGCGAACAACTATGGAGAACATTTATGATACACTCATGGTGTTTTTTTGTCATTTCTTTGGGGCTTGACAGCCTCTGGTCACCGTTTCTACTTTTAAATTACAGCATGCAGGTTTGAAACGGCATTAGGTTGAGTAAATAATTATAAAATTAGCATTTTGCGGTTTCCTTCTCAGTATCCATTGTGTTCGTAATTTATACCTGTGGCAATACACAAACCAATACCTCCTACTAGAACCGAGACACAAACAGATACATAAACGCAGGTGCATGTCGAGGCATTGTGGGAAACAGCGTAGGATCAATGCATCATGAAAACAAGACAAAATGAATATCCCTTAGGCTCCGGCAATCAATGTACATATAAACACACCCACACACTCAGACACATTGCAACAAAAGTATTGCACCTATCCAATTAATGCTGATATTAGACAGAGAGATGGTCTCAACTGCAGCCTTTACAGCTTCATCCTAACCGTTGTTGTTTGAAATGAAAACCCCATTTCCTTACCCAATGAAAGTGCCTGTATATTGTGACATGTGAAACAAGTTAGAAACCTAAAATGTACCGCAGACATAGCACATGGCCCTATTACACTGCAGGGAGACAGTAAGTGTAGGGATAGATCAAACCAACCTGACCTCATTCATTGATATTTTGGATGTTATTCACCAGTTGGGGAGGAAACTGCAAGTACTTATACTTTTTAAGTAGTTCAAAAGCAGTTGGAGATTAAAAATATATGACTGAAGGTTATAGACCTATAGACAGATTATAGATTTTCTTTCATCCATATTTATATGAAACACACACAATCATGAGGATCAGCATTTGAACAGATTTATGAATAACATTGGTAACACTTTATTTTACAGTGTCCTTGTTATATGTTACATGCACTTACCATAGTAATAACAGTAAATTATGCATAATTACATGCAACTAACCCTCAACCAAATCCTAACCCTATATTAAGTATATGTTGTTAGTAATATTACTCAGTACTTAAATATATAATTACACTGTAACAATGACACCTTAAAATAAAGCGTAACCATAGCATTTATTGATAAAATTACAAAACATATTTTTATTCTATATTGTGCAAAATAATATCATATTTTATAAGAAGTGGCGGTTGACTAAATGTTTCATATAATAATAATACAAATCTTTTTTTATATGTATTTTTTGTCATGAATTACAATGATAAATGATAAATATATTTGTAGTAAAACTTGTTTGTACGGGAAGAAGGAGGCGGGAACCGGCGGACATTCAAAATGTTTAATCAAAATAAAGACAAAATAAAATGGCGGCGGCAGCCCCTCGTGGTCGACTGCCGCCTACATACAAACACAAATGAAAATAAAAAGCTGCAGCCCCTCACGGACGACTGCAGCGAACACAAAATAAAACATAACACAAAATCCAGGCCTGGTCCTCTCTCGTCCCTCACTGTCGTCGCTCCTCCTTTATAGTCCCTCACTCCTCCGCGAGGGCCGAGATCGCTGCGGCGCGCAGCTGGCGCTCATCCTCCCTGATGAGCGCCGCCTCGTCCCGCCCTCACGGTCCCTCGGCCTCGCTGCTCGCCACAATATTATTTTGTATATTTAATTATTAGGGCTGGGTATTGACACAAATTTCACAATTCGTTTCACATAATCTTGCAATCCGATTTCAATTTGATATCGATTAATTGGGGTAAGTATCAGGTACAGTACATAAAAATGTCTCTCAACTAACGCTTATAAACTATACAGAGAACTCCATTTTGTACATATTAATATTAAAGTTTAAAAGGTAACACTTTACAATAAGGTTGTATTAGTTAACATTAGTTAATGCATTAGTTAGCATGAAGTAACCATGAACAATACCTCTGTTCAGCATTAGTTAATCTTTGTTAACATTAGTTCATATAAATCCAGCTGTTCATGGTTTGTTCATATTAGTTCACAGTGCATTAACTACTGTTAACAAGATTTTAATAATGCATTAGTAAATGTTGAAATTAATATTACAGTTTTTCTCAGTCGCTTTGGTACATTTCTCAGATCAGAATTGAAATTCTCAAAGCTACCTGTTCAATCTTCACATCATTGTGTCACTTGTGCACATCAAAAAAACAGTTTCTCATTTCTTTGAACAAGTTGCAAATGCTTGTGTACATCCATGCAAATGATTATGTACAATTCTCTGCTGTTTCCTACATTATCAGTTGCTTATGTTGATCAAAATGTATTATAATGGGTCTCTGTTGAATAGTCTTACCCCCCACAACATTTAGCCATTAGTTCATAGCATAAGTCTTTACATGCAAAATGGTTGAACAAGATGTCATAAAATGTCAAGCATATTTCTATACATTTCCGTTAGACATTCACATTTCTACTTTTGTTTTTCTGTTTTTTTTTTTCTTTGTTCTATGCAGTGCTGTCTTTTCCTTTCTGTATCGCAATGACATGGTCTTTCAACAAATTACAGTACAAACAGTAAAAGCATAAATGTGAATCTTGTCCAGTCTCTTGCATTCAAACTCCCACATACACTAAGGTGTAACCTACAATTGACAATAATTGTCATCAAAATTTTAGCCATATTTACATCAGAACATCCCTCCAGAGTACAGTTATATTGACAATATGACTAAGCAATTTGACTGTCTTATTCATACACAAGGACTTGTCATTCTGATGGCACTGACATGTTCATTGACACAGATATTTACTTTTGAGAGATGAACTAAGGATTTTGAGCAAGAGACTGGCTTTTGCAGGTAATCCATGGTGTTTTGCTATTTGTACGAATTGTTTTGAGAAATGCACTTGCTGTTTTGCAAATGTCGAGGATGATTCGAGAAATGTACCAAAGCGACTGAGAAAAACTGTAACAAAGATAAATAAATGCCTTATAAGTGCAGTTCATTATTAGTTCATGTTAACTAATGTAGTTAACTAATGTTAACTAATGAACCTTATTGTAAAGTGTTATCGTTTAAAATTAGTGATTTGTATAAGCTACTAGGCTTCTTTTTTATAATAATAACGTTATAATAATAACTTTTTAATGACAATTATGTTTATACTCTTTTTTTAATATAAACATATAAATGGTGTCTGTCATAACATGGCGGATTTATTCAAACATAGGCTATATTAAATACTGAAGAACAGGTTAGGAAAAAATACTATAAATATGCAATATAGTGTATATTTTGAATTTCGTAATAAAATTTACATAATTTGAAAGCTGAGACTTTCACATCAAAAGTAACAAAGCACAAATCTGATCGCAATTTATTGGATTTATTGTTCAAAGTTTTGTTCATTTTGTTCAACAGACTAAAAAAAGTTTCATTCTTGGGATTTAAGGATCGGTATCGGTTCATTACAATGACAGGCGATTAAAAACGAGAAATAAAGTTTTTTAACCCCACCCCAATATTTATTATTGGAATATATGTACAACACTTAGGGCGTTTCCGAATCCACTTTTGTTAGTTTAACGACGGGAAAAACGGTCAGCGTCAGGTGCATGGTCCAAAACGGTTGTACCTAGTCTCTTAACCCTTTAGGCGTTAAGGTTTTTTCCTACAACATTCGATTTTGACATCTTAATTTCAAAAGGCTATATCTTAAAAATGATAAAAGATAGAGACTTTCTGTAAATTAGAGAAATATTAAGGATGACCCAAAGTTTATGTAGGGATTACATTTTCCCATCTAATTTGCATATTATGACGTCATATGGTGGCGTCATTTTCAATGATAAAATGCAGCACTTCTTTGCCCCAAAAATGTCCCTCACCTTCTGTATGCTATATTGCACAATACTGAATGCTCAGGTAAATAGTAAATAGTAAACAAACTGTGTAAATCATTACTAATAAAAGCGGTTGGCCTTTTGCTGTAGAGATTTTCCATTTACTACATACAGTAGGCACTCTGATTCCATGTATGGGGCACATGTATATTATTCATATGACACACAAACACAAGTGGACAAGACCTGTTTGAGAGAGACGAGAGACAGACGCGTGCGCGCCCGCCGAGTGTGCACAGTTCGGACTACTGTCATTGTCAATGCGACTCCCCACCCTGCCTCCACGTTGCCCCCTAACTGTCCTATGAATACTTCGACCTCGTCTAACATACCCAGTGGCATTAGACAAAGTCTCCACCACAATACTGTCGCCGCGATTGCGGAGAGGCACACGGTCAGAAGACAAAGCTTCAGGTAAAAATCTGCCGTCTCGTTCCACACAACACTAACACACCTGCTAACTTCGCGATGAACACTCCGACCCCGGGAAACATTGTTTCCACCACTGACATTGGGCAAATGCCCATCTACATTGGGCAAAGGATTCACCGTTTGTGCTTGGTGTAGGGCAATACTTTCACTTTCAGAATCACGGCAGATATTCCCCTTCAGAATCAGGGTCCGCGAATAGAAGACCCAACACTTCATTGCGGGTAAGCTTTATTGATGCCATTAGAAAATAATAATAATCTAATGCAAATACTCGCTGACGTTGACAATATTGCTCTGATGAAATGCCTCACTCGCGCACTAGCTCCGTGTTTGTTCGCACTGATTCAATGCGCTCTTGCTCGAAGATTTTGTATAGAACACACCTTGTTTTCAGACCAGCATGCCCATGGGCGCACACATGGCCGCGAGTGTATTTGCTATTTGAACATGAAAATGATAACTGCGTTGGGCTGAAACTAGCAAAAAACACTTGCCGTCGCATTGCGCAAGGTATATAATATGGCCCTTAGTGTTTTTGTTCAGTGTCACTCAGCAAACATCAGTGATATAGTATTTTCTTACATTAAGTGTTGAAAATGTTTCTGTGAAAATATGATTGTGCAGAAATTGAATTCTGAAGTAAGGCCTTCTCATTCTCTCAACTTTTGAAACTTCTATTAGCAAGGAGGACTCCACCCAAAAATAAACAATCTGTCATTATTTACTCACTCTCATGTAGTTCCAAACCTGAGGTAAGCGTTCTGAACCGAGTTGAACCATGTTGTTGGTTTCCATACTAGGAAACTTGACAGTGATTCAGACAGTTCCACAAAGGGTTAAATACATGTTACATTATCACTGATGAAGGATGGAAGGATCTTTGATTTCTTTTTATTGTTGTTGTCCATTTCGGTTCATCTGTTGTTTACTTCTCATTCTTTCCCTCCGCTTTTCTTTTCCCCTTCTCAATTCTCTTCTCTCCTGAAATCTAAATGAGTAGTGAAGGGAACCTAACTCTGTGCCTGACCTCTTCAAAGTAAGTCAAGGTTGACAACACAGAGAAACTGCCAGCACTGCATATTGAAAAGGGCAATGTGTGTGCGCATGTGTGTGTGTGAGAGAGTGTGTGTGTGTGTGTGTGTGTGTGTGTGTGTGTGTGTGTGTGTGTGTGTGTGTGTGTGTGTGTGTGTGTGTGTGTGTGTGTGTGTGTGTGTGTGTGTGTGTGTGTGTGTGTGTGTGTGTGTGTGTGTGTGTGTGTGTGTGTGTGTGTGTGTGTGTGTGTGTGTGTGTGTGTGTGTGTGTGTGTGTGTGTGTGTGTGTGTGTGTGTGTGTGTGTGTGTGTGTGTGTGTGTGTGTGTGTGTGTGTGTGTGTGTGTGTGTGTGAACTAAGGTGGGAAAATGATTGATTTGGCAGTTCCAGTCTGTTTTGTATGACCAAGAGATGTTTTTTTTTTAACCCCAGTGTATAAGAGGGAAACTACACAGAGAAGAACATCCCAGAACGCACTGCACAATCCTCTACAGTAAATCACTCAGATATGCAATTAAATTCTGCACTAGGCGACTAAATAATGTATATTGTTAGCCATAATGCACAAGCGACAATCCCATTGGCTGGCGCTTACCGGTCACACTTCACATTTTGATTGCAGCAAATCAGTTCCAACAACATGATTAATATTCATGAGCCCAGCAGCCTGTCAGACCTTTGCATGTTTTATATTGTTATTAGAAGTAGTATTTGTTTTTTATTGATAGTCATTTTTTACAGAAACATTAAATGACCAATAATGTCTCAAGCACCACTAGCAGCCCAACATTTTCTCATTTCTGGTTAATATGACAAATAAGCATTCATACATTTTCATTTATGCAGTACATAGTTGGTAATTAGTTCAGATCTAATTACCAAAGTTCCAGCATAATATTGCTTGATGTTTCTTAAAAGTTCAGTTGTTATTCTTTCAAATTACATCACATATTAATCTATCACTTGAAAAAAAAAAAAAAAAAAAGGATCAAAACTTTGTGTAGAGAAGCTCATTTGGATGGGATTTGTTTGATTTTGAATATATTGCATGTCAAAAGTTCTAAAAATGTACTTATTATAAATGATTTTACACAATATTAGTCTGTGCTATTTTTATGTTTATTAGAGTATTATGTTGTTAGTCAAACTTGAGCTTCCACTATTTGAGTGGAATGCAGTGTTGCTCCCTGTGTAGTGTTTTCCATATCTAGGCAGTATACAGCAAGAAAACTAACTAGGTTTTAAAACTATTTTGTGTGTGTGTGCGCCAAAGGGAGTTGAGCGTTCTACTTTTGCTTTGTTCTCTTCTTCTGGTGGTTTGGTTAAACATACTGTCTTATCTTTTGCTCTCTGTCTATCTTATCCAACTCAATCTGAAAGTGATTGTTTTGCAATGAGAATGACGTCCCTGTTTCTTTTATATTAGAAAGTTGATCTCCAGTTGTGCCCTCTTTCCCTTATATATGCCTCCATGCCATTTCTGATTAATAATCCTTCATTCTATTCCGTTACTCATTCATAATTTTCATCTCATTCATTATGTTCGCCAATTCTCTTAATGGATTCAATACAAGTTAAGCTCTATCAACAGCTTTTGTGGCATAATGTCGATTACCACAGAAATGAATGTAGACTCATCCCTCGTTTTTTAAGCACTAATCGCGGTTATAGTGACACACTTACAATGGAAGTAAACCAGGCCAACATTCCAAAGGGTTTAAAAGGAGAAATGTGAAGCACATGAATTATTCAGTGAAACCCTTATTAATTAAGCTTCTAAATTATGCTTCTTGAGTACCACTTTATTAAGGTGGATGAATCTCTGGTTACTGACATAAATCCTAAATGGAGTTTGCTTCAAAGATATAGGCCTACAGTACATGAACTTTGACTGGATTAAAAACAGTACAGCAAAAAGTGTGTGATTTTTGTTTTTTATAAAGCTTTAAATCATTATTTTTTATTAATATTTTTTAGTATTTTTAATGTAATTTTTATAGTTTATTTTTAATTTTGTAATGATCTTTTGTATTGTTTAGTTTTATTTATTTATTAAATATTACTATTTAGTTTTAATTTCAGTTTTAGTTTTTTTTAGTTCCAGATAGTCATTTTGGTGCTTCAACTTAATTGTATTTCACTTATTGCCAAGGCAATATTTCTATATTTTAATATTTTTTTTGCAATTGCGAGAAAATAAAGTCACAATTGTGAGACTGGGGGCCCTATCATACACCTGGCGCAATGCAACGGCAGGCACGACGCAAGTGTTTATTGCTAGTTTCAGCCTGACAGTTATCATTTTAACGTTCAGCGCTAACAAATAGCAAATGGACTTGTGCCCATCTGTTCACCCATGGGCGTGCTGGTCTCAAAACAAGGTGTGTTCAGGTGCATTGTTGGCATGTTGCTATTTTGAGGCAACTGAAAACGTCTCGGTTACGGATGTAACCCTCGTTCCCTGAGGAGGGAACGGAGACGTAACGTTAGTGACTAACGAATGGGGGTTTCGCTTAGAAGCCTATCAACTTCGAGTTTTGAGAAAACGCCCAATGGCGTGCCAATGCCATGGGGCATGCGGAATTTGCATACGTAGCTCCGCCTCACTGCGTGAGTATATAAGGAAGTACGAGGCAATATCGCATTATGTTACCTGCTTGAGGAGCCAAGACTGAACTCCTGCGTTCCAGGCAACACAGCTCGATGTGGCAAGGGGACGTTACGTCTCCGTTCCCTCCTCAGGGAACGAGGGTTACATCCGTAACCGAGACGTTCCCTTTCGTTCAGTCACTACGACGTAACGTTAGTGACTAACGAATGGGGGTCCCAATATAATCCCGCCACTCAGCTGTCTTCCAGTGCCCTGCGTAAGTGTGAGTACCCTGTCGTAAGACTAGTACGGACGAAGGACTCCCACTTAACACAGGAATACCAAGGTACACTGGGAAGCATATCCCAGTGAGGGAATGCCAAAGATGCCTACCCGTGGGGAGGACTTAAGAGACACATATGACCCGGAGAGGGTTGCATATGGAAGATCTCTAGGGTACCAGCCGAAGGTGGATTTTTAACCCTAGGGGTGGCGGGGACACGCCAAGGGAAGAAACCCGCTCACTGCGGAGACTTACGGTGAAATACACATGTGGGGGTCGCCGGAGGGAACCATGCACATGGGGCACCTGGCCGGACATGAGGGTCTGGGCTCGAAAGGGCAGACTGAACTGATGTCGGCGTCGACAGTGCTGGAGGAGCTCAGGGCTCTCGGGGAGCTCACCTGAGGAAAATATCGCACGTATCCAGTCCGTGGAGTGGAGTGGCGAGCAAGCGAAGACACCTGAGCCTGGCCCATCACCGGCCCATCGGGGGGGCGAGTACATAGTCGGACACTGGCTCCACTCGGAGATTGTAGAATCTGGCGAATGTGTTGGGTGTCGCCCAGCCTGCAGCTCTGCAGATGTCTGCTAGCGAGGCGCCATGCGCTAGAGCCCAAGAGGAGGCCACACTCCGGGTGGAGTGTGCCCTCACACCAAGGGGACATGGTCGGCCTTGCTGCTGGTAAGCCAAAGCAATGGTGTCCACTATCCAGTGAGACAGCCTTTGCTTTGAGAGAGCACTTCCCTTCCGCTCTCCACCATAACAGACAAAGAGCTGGTCTGAGGTCCTGAACACTGCGTCATGTCTACGTAGGTGCGGAGAGCGCGTACTGGACAGAGCAATGCCAAGGCTGGGTCTGCCTCCTCCAAAGGCAGCGCTTGCAGGTTCACCACCTGGTCCTTGAACGGAGTGGTGGGAACCTTGGGCACATATCCAGGCCGGGGTCTCAGGATCACGTGAGAGTTAGCCGGCCCGAACTCCAGGCACGCTTCGTCAACCGAAAATGCCTGCAGGTCCCCGACCCTCTTGACTGAGGCCAATGCGGTGAGCAGAGCCGTCTTCATAGACAGAAACTTAATATCAACCGACCGCAAAGGCTCAAAGGGAGGTCTCTGCAGAGCAGTTAGTACTACTGCGAGGTCCCAAGAGGGTACGAGAGGAGAGCGAGGAGGATTCAGTCTCCTAGCTCCCCTCAGGAACCTGATGACCAGGTCGTGCTGACTTACCTTTTTGTTCTCCAAGAGATCGTGGTGGGCAGATATTGCGGCCACATATACCTTGAGGGTGGAGGGAGACAGCCTTCGCTCCAGCCCCTCTTGGAGAAACTCAAGCACGGACCCGATCGGACATTTCCAGGGGTCTTCTTGGCGGGAAGAGCACCAGGTGACGAAGAGGTTCCACTTCAACGCATAGGCATGCCGAGTGGACTCTGCCCTAGCGGAAGTGATGGTGGCGACCACCGTAGGTGGTAGGCCACTCAAACCTGCCGGGTCCCGTCTAGGAGCCACACGTGGAGGTTCCAAAGGTCGGGACGCGGGTGCCAATGGGTGCCCCGTCTCTGAGTAAGGAGGTCCGGTCTCAGAGGAATAGGCCAGGGAGGGGCTGTCGCAAGGAGAATGAGTTCGGGGAACCAGGTCCGGCCGTGCCAGTACGGGGCGACCAAAAGGACCTGCTCCTTGTCCTCCCTGATCTTGCACAGAAGCTGTGCGAGTAGGCTCACTGGGGGAAACGCATATTTGCGTAGGCCCCGCGGCCAGCTGTGCGCCAGTGCATCCGTGCCGAGCGTGCCCTCGGTCAGGGAATAATACAGGCTGCAGTGGGAAGAGTCGTGGGAGGCAAACAGGTCTACCTGTGCGTCGCCGAACTGTTCCCAAATCAGCTGAACCGTCCGGGGATGGAGTCTCCATTCTCCCGGGAGAGGCTGAAACCGCGAGAGCTCGTCGGCTGCGTGGTTCAGGACTCCCGGAATATGGACAGCACGAAGGGACCTCAGGCGCTTCTGACTCCATAAGACGAGATGGCGGGCGAGTTGAGACATGCGGCGGGAGCGTAGACCGCCCTGGTGGTTGATGTACACTACTACGGCCGTGTTGTCTGTCCGGACAAGCACATGTTGACCCTTCAGCAACGCTCGGAAGCGGTGCAGGGCGAACCGTACTGCCAGCAACTCGAGGTAATTGACATGCAGGAGACGCTGGGGTCCTGTCCAGGAGCCCGCGGCTGCTTGTCCATTGCACATGGCACCCCAGCCCGTGGCAGAGGCATCCGTCGATACGACAACATGCCTGGAAACTCGTTCTAAGGGCACACCGGCCCGTAGAAAGCTGAGGTTCGACCACGGGGTGAGTGTCTGTAAGCAGGCCCGAGTCACTTGGACCCGGAGCGTGCCAGACTGCCATGCCCATCTCGGGACTCGATCGCGAAGCCAGTGCTGAAGCGGTCTCATATGAAGCAATCCGAGCGGCGTTACCGCGGCTGCAGATGCCATATGCCCCAGGAGCCTCTGAAAAAGTTTCAGTGGAACCGCATTCTTGCTCTCGATTTGTCGGAGGCAAGTCAGCAGAGACTGCGCGCGCTCGCTCGAAAGCTGCGCGTACATGGCGACCGAGTCGATCTCCATACCGAGAAAAGAGATCCTCTGCACGGGGCAAAGTTTGCTCTTCTCCCAGTTGACCCGAAGGCCCAGACGGGTTAAGTGGTGGAGAACCAGATCTCTGTGTCCGCAAACCTGCTCTCGAGAGTGGCCTAGTATGAGCCAGTCGTCGAGGTAGTTCAGGATGCGGACCCCGTGCTGCCAAAGGGGCGCAAGGGCTGCCTCGGCGATCTTCGTGAAGACGCGAGGGGACAGAGATAACCCGAATGGGAGAACTGCGTACTGGTATGCCCGCCCCTCGAAAGCAAACCGTAGGAACGCTCTGTGTCGAGGAAGGATGGAGACATGGAAGTAGGCGTCCTTCAGGTCAATCGCTGCAAACCAATCGTACGGACGAACGCATTCGAAAAGGCGTTTCGCAGTCAACATCTCGAACGGAAGCCGGTGAAGGGATCGGTTCAAGATGCGAAGGTCCAGGATTGGCCGTAACCCACCGGTTTTCTTGGGTACAATGAAGTAGGGGCTGTAGAACCCCGACCTCATTTCGGCTGGAGGGACAGGCTCGATCGCACCCTTCGCCAGTAGAGTGGCAATCTCCGCACGCATGACGGGGGCATGGGCCCCGGTCATGGTATAGCGGACTCCCCTGTAACGGGGAGGAGCCTGCGCGAACTGAATCGCGTAGCCGAGCCTGATGGTCCGGGCAGCCCAGCGGGACAGCCCCGGAAGCTGAAGCCAGGCTTCCAGAGACTGCACCAACGGGGTCATCCGGACGACAGACGTACCCTGGGTGGGGCAGCGAGGCAGCGTTACCGGCGCGGACAGGGGAGGCTGTTGGGCGTCCCCGGGTCGGAGCACGGTTAACGGCTGCGCCCTGACAGAGGAGACCAGGGAAGGACTCGCGTTCCACTGGGGTCTGCTCTGCCAGGGGGCTGGCGACAGAGAGGGATGCGAGTGGCGAGACCCGAGGGTGGCGCGCACTGTCATCACCGGTCTCTGGGTGCTCAGAGACAGGAACATGAGTTCTTCCCAAGCGCTGCTAGCCCGGGGGCCAGCAGCGGAAGGATTTTCCCCCGGCCCTCCACCGGGAGAAGGAGAGGCCCTGCTACCATCCCCTGGGAAGAACTGGAACCCATCTCTGAGTTGTCCACCTCCATCCTGGCGTTTAACCAGTCTGGGGAGCGGACTGGGCGACATCCTCAACCACCTCCACGGCGCGGCCCAGGTGAAGGCTGCTGCTGGGGCCGGGCGGGAAGAGGGAGGGCGCCCTCGGCGGTGAGCGGACTGAGGCGACTGGGCCGGCGGCTGGTGCAGCAGCTGGCCGCCGGGGCAGTACGTGTTGCAGCCTCAGTCTGCTCTGGGGCGGCCGAGAACTGTTGGGCGCAGTTCTCAGCCGCGCCGCCGAAGAGGCCAGCCTGGGATATGGGTGAGTTGAGGAGGCGGGCCCGCTCAACGTCCTCCACATCACCAGGTAAGGCCTGGTGTTCTCCCGGACCACAGCTGTGGACATCGCCCGACCCAGGGAGCGTGTGGCCACCTTCACCGCCCGGGGGCGGGGTCAGTTGCGGCACGCAGCTCAATGAAGAGCCCTGGGTCGGCTCCACCCTTGTGCATGTGCAAAGGGGCGGCGGCCTGCCCGTAGCACTGCGGGATCACGCCACCGAAGTAGACGAGCCCACAGGCTTTGGGGGGGGTGCTTAGGACAGCCACACCACGCCACGTCAAAGCCCTCTGTGGACACCGTAGTGCGCAACAGAGAGTTCAACAGTGGGGGGGGAGGGGGCCCCAGTGTACCCTAGGCCGCGGCCCCATCAAGGGCAGAGAAGGCGGAGGAGGCCACCAAACGGTCGCGAGAAGCACGGGGACTTCCGGGACCGCGTGATCTCCTCATGCACCCCGGGAGCGAAAGGCATTGGGGGCGGGGCCCAACAGCTGTCGGGTGCCGCCCCCAAAAACCAATCGCGCAACCACGAGCACCCGCGACTGGGCGGAGTTCCACACCAGCGCGAGACTCGCGGCTGCCCGAGATAACATGGCTGTCAACTTTAGGTCAGATCAGGCAGTGCTGACACACCCGGAGGCGGAGCACAACCTAATCGTCATCCCCAAAGGACTCCAGCCCACCTTGGGATGCGGCGATCGACATCTCACTGCTATCCGGAGCGTGAACTGAACGAACGGGGCGTCAGAGACGGGCCGTAGATTCAATCCAACACTCGCGGAAGCGATGTATAAGAGGGGGGTGTGGCCCGAGGAATGAACGTCGGGGTTCTTAATACCACAGCACCGCCCTCAGGTCACCCTGGCCACCAGCCAAAGTACCATCTCACTCGGGGACGGTAGATTGGGGTGTGGCAGAGGGGACTCTCTCTCCTCACGGAGATCATTGAGTCTCGACCGTGACATCGCGATGGTCACGCCCCCGTAATGGAAACGTGACACATCCGCAAACACTGCCCGTGCGCGCTGAAGCCCAAACACGCTCGAGCAGTGAATGCGTCCTCAGACAGCAGCGGAAAATCGATCGCACCCGGAAGTGCACGGGCGAGCCGTCTTGAAAAAGACGTGCCACGCGCAAGCTCTTTTTGTGAGAGGAAAACCTTGCAGTCGATGCCGAAGCGCCCAGGGAAACACACACCAGCTGTCAGGCGGACCACTGCACAGATCAGCAGGCAGGAAGTATGCGATCACTGGAACGTGCCGTCACACCAACACCGACTGGAAAGCTGCTCGTCTCGAAGAAGCTGACAGAGTCTCAGAAGGCTGTAGGAGTGAAGAGGTAGGTACTCTTGGCTCCGAAAGCAGAAACATAATGCGATATTGCCTCGTACTTCCTTATATACTCACGCAGTGAGGCGGAGCTACGTATGCAAATTCCGCATGCCCCATGGCATTGGCACGCCATTGGGCGTTTTCTCAAAACTCGAAGTTGATAGGCTTCTAAGCGAAACCCCCATTCGTTAGTCACTAACGTTACGTCGTAGTGACTGAACGAAAGGGAACGACTGTGCCATTGACCAACAAAAACCTAGTCTGAAGTCAATAGCGCAGTATTTTTTGTGTTATTTAAAGGGTGCATTAGTAATAATGTGCGTACACTTTGCTTATTACACACACAGGGACACAAACATGCCAAATATTAAACAATAAGAGGATTCCTCTCTGGAGAAGCGTTCAGTTTAGCCATGTAAATAGCGAATCCACCATGGTGCAAGCGCAACTGGCTTTTAAAGGGAATGGAAGATGAGACTCTGATTGGTTTATCGCACATTACACCCAAAACACACCCATGACTCATTAAAGGTAGGGTAGGTAAGATTTGGTTAAAAAAACTTTTTTTCCAAATTTGTTTTATATATCAATACATAATTAAAATGTAAGCACTCTGAAACAGAAAGTATAAAAAATTAGTGTCTGTAGACCTCTCACGACTGTTTTAGAGACAACTCATTATTTCCATTCACTCCACCTTCTCCCTTCTGGGCTCTTTCCAAAGCCACGCCCCCAAAACACATGAACGCGCTACGCCGAGTCGCCGACCGCTCAGTCTATTTACCTGAGACTAGCAGAGAAGAAGGAGCGGAGTGCATGTAGTGACATTATGTCAGAATCACATGTAATAAAAAGTCTAACTTTATCATTATGAATATAAACAAATAAGATGTCTTTTAGTACTCACTAACAAGCTAGAATAACGATACTGGTAAAGTTTAAAATACACACACAACACAGTGTCTACGACACACACAGATACAAGATAAAAACATCAGTAAACATAGGTAGAGAAAATAAAAACAAACCAAGGGCCGAAATAAACGTGCAGGTAAAGTTCCCGGTGAACATGGTAGAAGAGTTTAGACAGAGGGTAGTAGCTAAAGCTAACTTAGTTCTAAAAAAAGTTCCTGGATGCGGTGTACTAGCTTTTACACATGCATTTTGTTATCTAAAGTTACATTTTGCGAAATTCAACACGACAGGGATCAACTTGAGCTAAGCATATTGAGTATTTATCATCTCTACTAATGGCTCGCTAAGTGTATAACATTGTAACTTTATGCTAAGTAATGTTATGTTAGCTATATTAGGCAGCTACGTGTGCTAGTGATACATGCTTCATGAAAACATAAACCAAAAAAATGTATAATCAAAATGAAAGATTACCTGTCCAGCAGAAATACAGCCTCTTGAACTCCTCAAATCAAACGGGTGCGTCAAATCAAAATCCGCCCAATTGCTACTCAAAACTAGCCCAAAACAAGCCCAATCGTGTTTCTCCGGTAAAAATCGCATTTGGGGGTAAAATATGTCTTTTTGTTAGGGCTGCCTGCTAAAATTCGCACATCCCAGGGGCAAAATATCACATAATTGGGGTCGCTTCAACCCGTGGACATGAAAAACAGCCCGCGGCAACAGTGTTGAAGTAGCCCGACTTGGCAACACTGGGGTGCGCGCATGTGGGCAGATCCTGGAGCAAAAGGGGTGGTAGCCATGGTACCGAGAGAGAGTGACAGTCGCCCAAGCCAATCACTTGTTTCGTCCCAGACGAAAATAATGAGCGGTGTTTATTGCAGATTAAAAAGTCTAGAGTCACTCGATTTTTATACTCTCTTTTTCAGAGTACTTACATTTTAATTATGTATTGACATATAAAGAAAGTTTAAACAAATTTGGACAAAAGTGTTTTAGATCATTCTTACCTACCCTACCCTACCTTTAAGAAACTAGGTACAAGCCTTTTGGACCATGCGCTGGACGTGCAGACCGTTTTTTCCATTGTTAAACGGATTCAGATACGCCCTAAGTGCACCTGCGCCACGCGCTTCAGACTTCAGATTGGTAAAATAGGGCCCAAAAAGTCACAGTTTCTTCTTTTATTATGTTATTCAGTGGCATAAATAAGCTTCCATATAATCTATCTTTATATATACTTGCACATTTAAAGGATACACTAGCTAGTATGGCAGTTGTCTCATGTATACTGATTCCTATTGGTGTAAATGTATCATGCAAATCAATAGATTTTGGTCAACAAAGCCATAGTAGATATGTTCTATCAGCAGCCGGCCATTTTTTATTTATTCAGTGAGCGAAAGTGTCCTTTATAATAATGTGAGTTTCATTTACTTGGCCATGTGATCTAAACATGCCTGCCGCCATGAGGCGACCCACTCCATGTGGAATAAGATAGCTTGTATTGGGCTGGATTCTTTATCGCTTGAATGATTTAAAATATTTTTTCATTCTTTCAACTCCAGTTTTGTTTCAACTCTTTTAACTCTAATGCTTGCACAGTCATAGCTCGTCCTGGGTTGACATTTCATTCAGTAACATTAGGCAGTTTCGATTTATATGCTGTTTAATGTTGATCACATTATTTTACATATGCAGGTTGTGCCCTCTTTTCCTTACATATGCCTCCATGCCATTATTGATGAATAATCCTTCATTCTATTCTGTTACTCATTCATAATTTCTCCAATTCTCTTAATGGATTCAATACAAGTTAAGCTCTATCAACAGCATTTGTGGCATAATGTCGATTACCACAGAAATGAATGTAGACTGATCCCTCGTTTTTTAAGCACTAATCGCGGTTATAGTGACACACTTACAATGGAAGTAAATTATTTATTTCATTATTTTACATATGCATCTGCTTACATATGATATCGCTTGTTTTATGTGTTTTGATAAGGAGATTCAGTTATCTTTCAGAAGTTGCGTCATAGCGTTCCCTACCATACAACAGTGAAAACATGGAAAGCTGGAAAATTCTGTCAATGGCAGGGAAGTGTTTTTTTACCGTCGGGGAAAGAGTTAAAACTGAGAGATGAATCAAAATGATTATATTAGATAAACTTGTAACTTTAGGGTCATTCAAGTTGAATATACAGAGATGAAAGAGTTTCATAGGAAAGTATTAAGGGAGTATTAGCCTGAAATAAAGGAAGGAAATTAAAGAATAAAAGAGCGATGAGCACAGCTGGCCTTCCCTTCTTTCCTCTTTAGTCATTCCTGTGTTTTATTCATTTTTATTAAGGACGACATGTGCTCTCCGTGACTTCAGAAGTAGGCCAGTCGCCGCACATCTTTCTCCGCACACTGGGTGGAGCGCAACCATATTTCTTTCTAATTACTTAAGAGAAGATAGTCTATAAAGAGAGCACATCTAGATCCCGACCACATACACATATCCCTTATCAGACGTGCCATTTAAGGACAGAAGAACAAGTAGTGCCTTATAAAACAAAGAGAGACAGGAAAACATCGGCAAGAGCATTAATCATATGTTAATGAATGAATGCATCAAACAAAGGACCTATTATGCTTTTTTACATTTTCAACTTTCTTAAGTGTGTAGTGTTGCTGTTTGAGCATGAAAAAGGTCTGCAAAGCTACAAAGTCACTCATATTCTCTATATCAGTAAGCACTGTTTCTGAACTCCCTGAAACGCCTCGATTGTAGTCTGCATTTTCTTCTTTGAACGTACCCATCACAATATTCCTCATTTTAATAATTCCTGCCAGAGGCATATGCAAAAAAGAGGACAAGGCCTGGATGAGTTGCATTTAGTAGTGTGTTGAAATTTCCCGAGAAACATGCACAAAGCGGTTGACCGATCACAACACACTGGTCTAGCACTTTTCAGACAGACTGGAAGAGAGGTGCTGCAATAATGTAAAATATGTTTTATGAACATTCAAGCAACATTTGAAGAAGCATTCAAACATGCCACCAAAACACACTCAAAGTGATCAGTTGACTTAACTTAAAAAATGTGAGGAAAATGTGTACTTGAAAAAAATTCAGTTATGTGAACTTGACAATTCCACATTAACTTAATTTTCTCAATTATGCATGAAGTTTATATGCTTGATCATTTTAAGGCAACCGATTTCCTCACTTGTTTTAAGTTAAGTCAACTGATCCCTTTTTATTGGTGGTGATACCATGGTACATTACAGTACAATATTTAACCTTGCGTAAAACATATCATGGGACAGTGGTGGTATCAGATGGTAATAGTATGATATTATAGTATGAGCCAAAGGGGGGCAGTGGCTCATGTAGGTTGTCTACAAACTGGAAGGTTGGTGGTTCGATCCCCGGTTCCACCTGACCAAGTGCCGAGGTGTCCATGAGCAAGACACCTAACCCCAGCTGCTCCCGACGAGCTGGATGCCGCCTTGCATGGCTGACACCGCCGTCGGTGTGTGAATGAGTGTATGAATGGGTGAATGTGAGGCAAATGTAAAGCGCTTTGGATGGCCGTAGGTCTGTTAAAAGCGCTATATAAATGCAGTCCATTTACCATTTACCATATTCTGAACTAGACCATGTATTCCATGATATTAGCATAGTACTCCTAAGTACTAAAAAAACATGGTAGTACTGTGTTACATTTTTGTAAGTGTACATAACATTCCACAAGTAAAATGGTTTGTGAATGTTGATGTGAATCACTGTAGCACTTGAATATGGTAATCAAATAGCAATAGTTTGCAAATATTATGTCTGTGAAATTGATTATACAGCTGTAGAGGAATAAATAGCTTGAGACTCCTCTGAAACTCAGGGCTTTTGTGGGCTAGGACGAGCCCAGGCTAAAGAGTTAACAATCTAGAGCAGACAAACACAGTGGACCTCACAGGACCAGGCCTTCTGCTTTCGAACACAGATCCATCACAGCTGGGAATGTGGAAACAAGGCATCATGACGCAATTGTTTTGGCTTTAAGGGTTTATTGAATGCAGCAAGCTATGAGAGAGTGGCTCAATGTCAGTTGTGATGTGTGGGAAAAAAATATCGAAACATCATTGAATAAGATACATTTTATGTGAGAAATTGCATTAGATATTAACAAATTTTCAGAGAAAATACACCACCATTCAAAAGTTATGGGTCCATTTTTTTTCTTTTGGAAATGAAGAAATGTATACTCTTATTCAGCAAGTGCTCATTAAAATGATCAAAGCATTTTTTTAAATGCGTTCTATTTATCTATCAATACTTCCACAAAATATTAGTTAGCTATTAAGTAGCATAATTGTTTTCTACGTTGATAACAATAAGAATTGATTCTTGAGCAGCAAATCATATTAGAATGTGACACTGTCATTATAGGAATAAGATACATTTTATACAATATATTCAAATGGAAAACAGTTATTTTAAATTGTAATTATATTGCACAATATTGCTGTTTTTACTATATTTTTGATCAAATAATGCAGCCTTGGTGAGCATAAGAGACTTATTTTAATGTATTTAAAATCTTACAGACCACAACGTTTTGAACAGTATTGAATTGAGTTATTCTTTTGCAATACATTTAACATCATTAATGTCACTAATTTGTGTTTTTGATTCGAGTATTGTAAAAACAACTGCAGAATCATAAATATTTATTTATTGTATGCTACATTTTTCATACCTTTCCTTCTATTTACTGTATTTAAAAAACAACATCAACATTATTAACCAGATTTTAAATGTGATCTCAGACTTTTGGACCCCACAAAATTCTCTGAAAACAAGTATTATTATCTTGCACACTTTTTATTCACTAATAAGTGTATCTCTGAGTCTGTTCTTCTGTTTCGTGTGAATTCCCCTAAGCAGAATATAACTATGAATTTTTCACAAAAAGCACAATGAGAGCAATAAGCTCCGGCGATATTTTTAACCATAGTCTGAGCTCTCAAGAGAACAAGTTATCTTCTCTGAAATTATCACCCAGTGTTGTGAAATAGCTCAATGGCACAACTGGCTAACTGTATATGACTGGATTTTGCCCTTGTAGATATTGGTAAATACTCTACATATCATATAAAAACATGTAATGTGAAACTCCATTCACAACCCATTTTAATGTTTAATGTTAAAGATTTCACACAGCCTTTACTCCATATCGTGACTGTAAAAAGTCAAGTTGTGGAAAGTCAAGTTGTCAAAGGGCTCACATATGTATATACACACTATATTGCCAAAAGTATTGTGACACCCCTCCAAATCATTGAATTCAGGTGTTCTGTTCACTTCCATGGCCACAGGTGTATAAAATCAAGCACCTAGGCATGCAGATGCTTCTACAAAGATTTGTGAAAGATTTGAAGATTTGTGGGTCGCTCTCAGGAGCTCAGTGAATTCAAGCGTGGTACCGTGATAGGTTGCCACCTGTGCAGTAAGTCCATTCGTGAAATTTCCTCACTACAAAATTTTCCACGGTCAACTGTTAGTGGTATAACAATAACAAAGTGGAAGCAATTGGGAACAACAGCATTCCATAAAACCACAGAGCGGGGTCAGCACATGCTGAGGCGCACAGTGCGCAGAAGTCGCCAACTTTCTTCAGAGTCAATAGCTACAGACCTCCAAACTTTGTGTGACCTTGAGATTAGCTCAAGAACAGTGCGTAGAGAGCTTCATGGAATGGGTTTCCATGGCTGAGCAGCTGCATCCAAGCCTTACATCACCAAGTGCAATGCAAAGCGTCTGATGCAGTGGTGTAAAGCACACCGCCATTGGACTCTAGAGCAGTGGAGACGTGCTCTCTGGAGTGACGAATCACACTTCTCTGTCTGGCAGTCTGCGTTTGATGGTTGCCAGGAGAACGGTACTTGCCTGACTGCATTGTGCCCAGTGTAAAGTTTGGTGTAGGGGGGATTATGTTGTGGGGCAGGGCTGGACTGGGGCTAAAATTCGGCCCTGGCAAACCCAGCCCATCCGGCCCATGAGTTCCTCTTGAATGTTTTAACTGGGGTTAGGGCCTTAAATTGGAGTAATTAAATAAATCTATAGGACAGGGACAACTAATGATGGATATTATCGAATTTACTGCAAATGCAGATAACAAACGTAACATTGCACTTTTGTCACACAGAAATGCACTTGACAGTAAACCACCGATTTGGAGCTAGGATACATTAAAGTGATTTAATGCTTTTAAAATTTGTCATCATTTACTCACTCTGATGTCGTTCCAAACCTGTATGACTTTCTCTCTTCCGTGAAACACAAAAGAAGATATTTAGAAGAATATTTGTAACCAAGCAGAGAGAGCAACTATTGACTACCATAGTATTTTTTTCCCTACTATGGTAGTCAATAGTTGCTCTCTCTGCTTGGTTACAAATATTCTTCTAAATATCATCTTTTGTGTTCAGCAGAACAAAGAAACTCATACAGGTTTGGAACAACTTGAGGGTGAGTAAATGATGACACAATTTTCAACTATCCCTTTATTGCATGTGATCCAGGCTTTAAAGCTGTTTTGTTGAATTATAATTTAATTACCCTACACTCTAAAAAAAAAAAAAAAAAGGTTCTTGGCTCGTAATGATAGGGGAACCTTTTTTTAGTGCTATATAGCACCAATTTTGGTGCTTCAGTGGTTCTTCAGCGGTGCTATATTGCACCTTAGTCAAAGAACTGGTGAAGAACCGCTGAAGAACCACTGAAACACCAAAATTGGTTCTATAGCACTAAAAAGGTTCCCCTATCATTACGAGCCAAGAACCATTTTTGGTGCCATATAGAACCTTTTTTTTTTTAGAGTGCATGACATTTTAACTGAGTTTAACTGTAGGTCAGTTCATTTAACTGTATGGGCATGGTAGTCACAGGTAAAATCATGCTCCTCATTACCATAGGTATATGGTTTCGAAAATAAATAAATAAATAATAATAAACTCTTGAATTTGGTTGTGCTAGAGTGACAAGTTTGTAGTTGTGTGTATTGCTGTTTTCCAATTTACCTTGTGATATATTTACATGGTCGTGGCTGTTTTCAGCTGATTCACCACAGAACCTTTAATGTTCCCATATCACACGATTGTATAAAACAACATTCGGAGTCAAAGTGCCGGTTCATCACTTCATAGAGCAGCAGAAACGCAGCGCACGTTCGTCGGCGGCAGCGCTGTTGCGCGGATATTCGCCTTTTGCAGTTTCATGCGCCCAAATTTTTAAACAGCGCCTAATATGGACACAGTCTATGGAGGAGGGAAGGTCTCTCTCGCTTTGGCCTGTCAATTAAGAAGACAAACCAATGGGCCGCTGTTCCTGCATGATGGGCCAGTCCGTGGCAAAAAAAATAAAAATAAAAATAAATAAATAACCTTGTATCGGCCCCAAAGTGCGTCGGCCCACCGGGAAAATGCCCGGTATGCCAGATTATCAGTCCAGCCCTGGTGTGGGGTTGTTTTTCAGGGATTGGGCTTGACCCCTTGGTTCCAGTGAAAGGAACTCTTAATGCTTCAGCATACCAAGCTATTTTGGACAATTTTAAGCTCCCAACTTTGTGGGAACAGTTTGGGGATGGCCCCTTCCTGTTTCAACACGACCAGGTCCATAAAGACATGGATGAGTGAGTTTAGTGTGGAGGAACTTGACTGGCCTGCACAGAGTCCTGACCTAAACCCGATAGAACACCTTTGGGATGAAATAGAGCAGAGACTGCGAGCCAGGCCTTCTCGTTCAACAACAGTGCCTGACCTCACAAATGCGCTTCTAGAAGAATGGTCAAAAATTCCCATAAACACACTCCTAAACCTTGTGGAAAGCCTTCCCAGAAGAGTTGAAGCTGTGAAAGGGTGGGCCAAACCCTACGGATTAATATATGCATTAAACTGATCAAAAGTGACATATAAGACTTTTACATTGTTACATAAAAATAAATGCTGTTCTCTTGAACTGTTTATTCATCAAAGTATCCTGAAATTTAAATGATGATTTCCACAATTTTTGAGCTCTCAAAGGTCAAGGTGAACTTTATTTCTCACAAAGGAAAATGTATGTGGTCATTCATTACGTGCCCTTGTCACAACATATTCTCTAAAAGCATAGACACCACTTTCAAACCAGTGTGTGTGTATATATATATATATATATATATATATATATATATATATATATATATATATATATATATATATATATATATATATATATATATATATATATATATATATATGACAATCCAACATCTGACGTAAAACGCATGACAATTTTTTTGAAGGATCATGCAGCTGAAAATTCGGCTTTGCCATCACAGAAATAAAATGCATTTTAAAATGTATTAAAATAGTTATTTTAAATTGTAATATTTTTTTTTTCTTTACTGTATTTTTATAAAATAAATGCAGCCTTGATGAGCATAAGAGACTTAAACAACTGAAGTAAAATATATGAAATACAATAAAAACAGTAATATTGACAGCATATTTAAAGAACATAAAATATCATGTAATGTCTGGGAATATGTAATGACACATGACTAACTTTAAAAATCTGTCAAAATCGAATCTCTCAAAATTAGTAAAGCCTCCTTGGGAAGGTTACTTTGCATCTCATAGGACACCTTTTTTATTTGTCACCCAATGGCATGACCTCAGCTTGATTTAAAGGGTTTTTCCATGTAAACAGCCTACTTCCTCAACCACTTTAGATAAACAGATATGACAGTGGCCCATTTCAGCTTAATGAAGTAGTCTGGACTACTCTGAACTACTTTTGGTGAGGGAGGTTTGGTCCAAGAATTTTTCATTTCTGTCCAAGAAAAATGTCCCAAAAATGTTTCAGTTGGTTTCTGTTTTGTTACTCTAAAGCTCTTGATCAGATTTGCTGTGGTTTGTTTGGTATGTGGTTTGTTTTCCTGACACATATTCCAGCAGTTCCTTCTAATTATCAGGAATCAGGGATACGTGTGTAATCTGCTCCCTGGGGTTTCTGATTCAGAGCTGAAATTAATAACGTGAGGCGATAAGATGGAAACAGATAAAAGGATTACATTAGATACTGTTGCCGACATTAACCTCTAGCTATTGTAGCATTAGCTAAACCGCTAATTCTATTAAGCCCTTTGTTTTGGGATTTGGGTGCCAAATAGATTCTGGCATATGTGCCATGGCATGGAGCCCTCATTAGGATGCAAAGGCTGGATGGCAAGTAAAATACAGGCCTAGAGATTCTGTGGGTGCTTGGTTTTGAGAGACGTGGATATTTAACTCAAATTTATCTGTACATGACGGATGAGCTCGTCTCACACCATTCTTTCCTCCATCTGCTGTCATGTTTTAAATCGCTATAGAAGGAAACTCAGTCCTTCTGAAAGTTTCAGAGGGCTAAAATCTTAAACCTACAATGTTCAGAATCTCTGGGCACAAATTAGTAGTGTTTGGAAAGTATGACTCATTTCTGCGAATTTGGTTCCTTCGGACAATTCCACAAATGATTCAGTTATTCTCATGTGTTCCAGTTCAGTCTAATTGAGATTAATATGTCACATAAGGTCACACCGTTGCCTACAGCCCTTTTCTTACTCATTAAAAAAGTATATTACATATGAGACTCTGCTCAAGCACTTAGATTACCCCTTGAACTAAAGCAAAAATATAATAGATAAAGAATTTGGTAATAATAAGAGGTACAAAAATAAAGGAGAAGTAGGGATGCTGGAAGAATTGTCACAAAAGTGAGGTAAACATGCGCTTATATATCCTTGAAATATGATTGGAATGATTATATGAACAAGCTCATCCAATTTACGTTTACATTCTATTTATATATTATATTTACATAACGGTGTTGCAGCAAGAGAAATATGTAAAAGGGTATTTGTGCCTTAAGCATAGAATGTAGTTCACCGTTATACAACCTACTTTGCTCATTAATAATGATTCGTATGAACAATAAAGAATACTAAAAGCAATATCCTCACTGGAAAAGTATTTTAATAATTTGCTAAGTGTTCATATCAAGTATCGAGTAAACGCTCAGGGGAAAAAAAGGGTACAAAAATTGGGGCTGTACCCTTTCAAAAGGTACTAATATGCACCCTTAAAGGAATAGTTCACCCAAAAATTTAAATTATCCCATAATTTACTCACCCTCAAGCCATCCTAGGTATATATGACTTTCTTCTTTGAGCCAAACACAATCAGAGTTATAATAAATAATATCCTGGCTCTTCCCAGCTTTGTAATGGGATTGAATAATGGAGTTTATGAAGTCCATCCATGCATCATAAAGGTAATCCATACGACTCCAGTGGGTTAATAAAGGCCTTCTGAAGCAAAGCGGTGGGTTTTTGTAAGAAAAATATCTATATTTAAAACTTTATAAACTACAATCCCTAGCTTCCGGCAACGGCTGTATACGCTGGAAGGGTGACCTCTGATCCGACGTAGGAAGTAGAAGCTCCTTTCCTCGAATATTGAAACCCTCCAACATTTTCATTTAAAACTTCTCGTTTTTGACTTCTCATGATCGCGTTTTGTTTTTCTCTATCCTCTGCACTTCTCAATTCTCACCTAAGCTTACACTACGCCTACGCCATAAATATGGACTACTTTTATGATGGATGGATGTGTTTTTTGGAGCTTCAAAAACTCAATGCCAATATTCACTACCAATATTAAGCTTGGAAGGATATGATTTAATATAATTCCAAATGCGTTCGGCTGAAAGAAGAAAGTCATATACACCTGGCTTGAGGGTGAGTAAATTATGGGATAAGTTTCAGTTTTGGGTGAACTATTCCTTTAAGATGACAGCTTTTGGACCTTTTTTTCCTGAGAGTGTATGAAATGCCCAGGCCAATTCAATGAGCAAATAACACATTTGCAAATTGGTTCAATCAATTAATTTGATTAATGAAAATTATAAATAATTAAAAAACTTCCACTGAAGTCCTAAAAGCTGAAATTCAAATGTAGGTCCCGTGTCAGAAGTGAATCCGAGGCGTATTGGGCAGCAAACTCTCTCTATCCTGCTCTGAATCACAGATGCTCAGAGGCTTTAATGTGCCATATTATCCTCCCTCAACTTGTTCTATCTTTTCACTCTCTCACACTCACTTTCCCTCCTCCCCGGAGCTTCCTGTGCATCTTCACACATCCTTCTCACATTCTCTCAATTTGTCTATTCTCTGTATTTCTCTTTCATCTTATTCTCTCTCATTCTTCTCTCCTCATTAAAGAGTGTGTGCTTGAGTCATCCTTCAGGTATCAAGCATTGCCAGGTCTCCCTGAAGTGTGGTGTGTGTGTGTGTGTGTGTGTGTGTGTGTGTAAGGTGTGTAGGAGTCTGAATCAAGTCTTTTTATCTCGGTCCAGTCCATTTATTTATGTCTCAACGTGTGACAAAAAATTCTTCCTCCCTTGGTGCTGCTGGATTTAACTTTAAAGTGATGTATATGTGCATATTAATATCTAGAGCGAAGTGAATCTGCCTTTCCCAGTCATATTACTACTGTTGAACAAACAAAAAGTTAATATTGAGTAACTTAGATTTTATACACAATATTGCCATTTACGCTGTCTATTTTTTCTCCGCCGACGAAGCCGCAGTATGAACGGTTGCTCATCTTGCATATCTCTTAGCAACACAAACACGACATGGTGTTTCCTTTGAATGAATCGTTTTTTGAATGAATCATTTGAGTTAATGATTCAATAAAGACAATTAATGGGTTGCGTCTGAAATTGCATACTCTCTTAAGAAGGTACTTATTTTGAATAAGTACTTACTTTGTGACCTCTAAAAAGTATGTTCTACTGTACTACTTTCGCCATGTTGTCATTATCATGTGACCTTCCAGCGGCAGTTGCATTGCTTCACTGCCATTCACAAATCCTTGCACGTCCATTTTATGCACACTTCAGAATCTTGCCGGAAGATGTAGGTCATCCAGGTACTTTTTTGTGTACTCTTTTATGAGTACTGTGAATTCTGACATGCTACTCTTTCACATACTGGTTTTCACCTACGAAGTATGCGGTTTCGGTTGCAGCCATGGGTTTGTTTCTTATTGATTTGGTATGTTTGAATGGCTCGTTTGAGTGGATAATTCAATTACTCATTTATATAGTAAGTCTGGTGTTTTGTTCCTCAATGAATCCGTGTTCTTGAAAGAATTGTTTGAGTGAATGATTCAGTGACTCACTTTCTCAATGATTCATGACAGATTTTGTTTCTGGATGAATCATTGGGTTTGAACGAATCAGTTGAGTGATTCAATCACCTAAAGACCATCTAGTAACGCAAATGTATTGTTATTATAATTAGAAATTAAAGGGTTACTTCAGCGATTTAGCATTAAGCTTCGTATCAGTAGAAACCCGGTAGTATATTCGAATTATGGTACTTCCCCTTTCATATCCCCCTGAGACGAGAGAATTATGCATTTTATTTCTGGAGAAAATCCTCCGATGAGGTAAATATCGTCATTTTGCATCATCTGAGGATTTTTTGGCCAGAGGCTAGAGACTACAGCCAGTAGAAGGAGCTTGTTCCGCATGTTTTCAACCCACCCACAGGGGAGGGATCTCACTCATAGAATGTAAATGCGCACGGCCGCTCGGATCAGGCATTCATAACGGAGCAGTGCGGAGCAAAGTGTTTAAACTTTTCAATGAATTCCTATGAAAGTTAAGCTTCCATAGGCATGATATGAAAACGCGCCAGACTGGACGCGTCGTGAATGACTGCCACGCTTACCTCAGCTCTGCTCAGCTCTTCGCTCTCGTGATGAATGAAATCTGACTCCTGCTGCGTTTGAGACGTGACTTTCGTTTGGCTCACTCACACTTTATTGAAAAGACGCATTCAGTTTTTAATTGTAGTGTCTATTCTCTAACTGAACGAAATGATTATATTACTATGAAAAACAAAAACGACAGTGGGGGCGGTGTCATGGTGGACAAGTGATAACTTGTAGCCGTGGCTTGGAGTGGCCTCGTTGGGCAGCGAAGCAAGTGCATTCTGGGAATTGTTGTCTTTCATCCACATGAGACAAAAATACATTTTCTTTTTTCTTTTCTCAGAAGAATAATTTCACATTTCTACTACATAAATGACCCAGTTTATATACACATTCATCTTCCCAGCGCTGAAGTACCCCTTTAACTGCACATCTATAAAAAGCTTGAACAGTCTTGTCATATTATCATATCATACTTAATATTTAATCTAATTGAAATGCATTGCAAATTAGATCTTTGTTCTTAAATGTTTTTCTATAGACAGCAGTTTTACAGCTTTTCTACAGTACCATGAGGAAAGATACCAATATATGCAAATTAATCCTCGTCCAGAATTGAAACTTGTTTGTGTTAAAGCTAGTTTTCATCCAGGTTTATCAGGGGTGGGCAATATGACCAATATCTTATAACAATAGTTATTTTTGCAAAGCAAATTAGGTTTTTATGATATCAACATTTTTGATACATTGAAATGTCATATTTCTTATTCTTATCACCATCATTTAAAAAAATGATACTAGTCTTAAAAAAACTCTCAAGCTTACTAAAGACAAATAAACAGTGATAAAGAAAGAGCAAAGAAAACAAACTAGAATAGATAGAAGACACAAATGAAATAGACCTACCTGAAAAACTTCAAGCTCTATAAATACTACAAAAAATGTATAAAGTAATCAAATGCATAAAAACAATGCATGGTCTTTACTGTGTAAATTAAATATACATTTATTCTTTTTTTGTTGTTTTATTAGCATTAAAAATGACAGCAGGAAAATTGGATGCTGTCACTTTAAGACCGACTGTACGGATCCTCTCAACTGTTAACATTCACTAAAGACATGAATGACTGTTTACTTCCAAATGCATGGTCACTTTGACTCATATGTAAGTATTTTTAACCGTTCAAGCCTAATTAGTTGGCAAAAAGCATTCAGCTCAGTTCTCACTCGCTCTATGAGGCTGCATGTCGTGGGTCTCTAAGACACGCATATATTGAAATGAGTTATCTTTCGCTGCTACGGTTTAGAATCACCTGTTCTACCACAATGCTTAAAAAACGCATGCAAACGATAAGCTTTCGTGACCGCGCTGCACAGCAATGACACACGAGTGCAAAACCGCGATAGAAAATATTCTACCGGTTGACAAATTTCTAATAGTATATCTCCCACCCCTAAGGTTTAATATAATGGACAATGGAGTCTACTTTTATCAGGCTGAACACATACTGTTTGACAGAACTGCAGCTCAGCATTAACTGAACTAATGCCATCTGGGGTTACTTGTCTGTTTCGATTAGAATTTAAAAGTATAATTTCAAGTGTAATACAAATTTATTCGCATCACTTTCTGAACGACTCCCAGTTGATAATGAAGGAATGCATGTGATTGCAAGCGTTTCATCATCTGATCGCATTGACACTTCACACAAGTCATTGCAATATACAGTCACTGACATTCAGCTTTGTGAAACTGTGTCAAAGTTGCATGGCACAGCTGCGACAAAGTTTCATGCAACCTAATGCAGTTAGTACAGAAAGAAGTTAAATTCACAGAAATCAAATGTCATGCTGACTGTATATACATTTACACCTAAACAAAAACTAGTTTTGCCTGAAATTAGAATTAATTTAAACATCTATACAAGCAAATGTCAGGTTTTTCTTTGCTTTCTGAATTGCATTAATTTTCCCCAAGGGGCTCTAAATAAATCCCTTGCTTTGACAGAGGGGTGGAGGTTTCTGATAAAAAGTGGGAATATTGTGAAAGATATCTTCGACCTCATGTGGTTACTCTCAGAGACTGTCTGTAGAGAAGCATGATGGTATTATGCAATAATCATACCAAAATGTATCATCCCACGTCCTTGGACCTCATGGGAAACTGTAGGAACTGACAAATACTTGTTTGTAATTATCTTTTTTTCATCCTTATTATGTGTGACACAAAACAATTCAGGGCATGTTCTTTGGTTACACGAGTCAGTGTAGATATACTTCAGCTGTTCTTTCATTTCTTTGTCTCTGTCTTGCAGGTGTCTCTGAGCACTGAATGTGTTCGTGCCGTCATGAGGCTGACGTACTGTCCTCACTGTAGCGGCGTGACCTTTGCCAAGCCCTGCTCAAACTACTGTAAGAATGTCATGAAGGGCTGCCTCGCTAATCAAGCGGATCTGGACTCTGAGTGGAGGAACCTGGCAGGTAGGCGGGGCCAAGATAAGCCCTGTCCCAAATTGCACCCTAAACACTTGCGGTCTTTCTACGAGTCCTCACTTTCGTGATGTAACACCACTTTGACTGTCTGGTAGAAGTCTGCTGTGAATCTCACCAAGTGCAACATGTTCCTGGATCAGCATCTTTGTTGATCCTGGAACAACATTCCAATCAACCACTCAGATTTGAGAGACAAGTTTACAGTTTATGTCAAGTTTAGTCTTACAACCAGGGTTAGGTGATTCTACATCAGAGTTGTTCACCATCATTTCCCTCTGGTTTTAGAGATAACTTATGTGTAGGGTTAGGCTTAATTGGTAGGGATATGGTTACGATAACATTTTCAGACAGGAATGTTGTTCCAAGATCAACAAACTATATTTACCCAGGAACGCATCTAACTGGGCAAAATCAGGACGTACAAGCTTGCTTTGGTGCAGGCTGGGCAAAAGTGTGCATCGAGGGCGCTTAACCACAAATTGGGGTGCTCACGCCCTAAAATGACTACAGTTTTGTAGACTTAACGGAAATGTGCACACGGCGGCCATTGTAAGACCGTAAGTGCATATAAAGTGTGCCATTGGGGACAGGGCCATAAAATGCAACAGTCGGTTTCCTGAAGTAACAAATTCCATTAATTTTCTTCAGGGGGATTGATTTTAACTTTTAAACTTTGGAAGACAGACCTGTGTCGAGCTCCAAGGTTGTTAGTCGATGGACTATTCTTTTGTTGAAGCCAGCAGTTCTCATTCAACTTATTTTTTTTTTATAATCTTGTTTACCAGTGGAATTCCTAGTGAAAAACTGCTGTGAAGAAAATGCCACCAATCCCAATCAGGGAGTCGCTGCGAGCAAATTGCACCAAAAGAGCGTGGCATTGAACACTCTCCCATGAAGGATGAAAACAAGTCGGTCTCGATAGAGCAAATTTAAAGGTAGGGTAGGCAATTTTCGGAGAGGCTAGCAATAGCAAGTTGGCTTTGAAAGGATAAGATCAAAGCATCTTCAAAGCGTCTCCTTCAAAACACGTGAACGTGTATAGCAGAATTTGCAAAGTGTCACGAGACAAGATACGGCGTTAAACTATACCTTATGTCTCAAAGCACATAATATTACAATAATAATGAACATAAACAACTTAAAAAGCACTGACCTGTACCACATGACTGCTGCAGATTCATTTTGACGCTGATCATGTTGCCATTGAAACGCATAAATTCATAAGAGTCACAAACCGCTCGGAGTAACTTCACAGGTCTCAATCTCTTTAATATCACAGTAGTTAAGGTGTGAACGCAGAATAAGCTTGTTGTTTTGGTTCAGGAGTTACTGTAAAAGGTGGCTGCTGTTTCAGTTGCGGAGCTCGGTGACTGACGTCTGTCTAACTCTGCATTGCATTAAACGCTGATGATGTGGAGGTATGAAAATACATATGTTGACAGGCAGGTGCGACATCGCACCATTGCATTTGGACAAATGCAATGATTGGACAAACATTTATGGTCCTACACCTTTCACAGATTATATATATATATATTCATCTAAATACATTTAAACCACTTAACTTAGTGATTGCTATCAGGATGTGAAGAGACTTTCAACCAGCATTACAAAAAAAAATTCTGAAACAAATCACCTAACCTGCCTTTAAATTAATAATTTAATATTTTTTTATTTGATTGTCATTCGCAATGTTTCTGTAATCAACTGCTCTGAGACACGAAGGCTGAGGATCCAAACGCAGCTTTATTAAAGGGTAATCCACAATTGTAGTCAAAAACGGGCATATGGTCATACACAGGCAAGCAGTCCAAAGTCAACCAGGCAAACAAGACAGGAGAGACAGGCAAAAGTGTGTCAGGGATGATGAGTCCGTGCAGTGAGTTATGGGTGGAGTGCCCTCTGGTGGTAATCACTCTCACTGGTGCACTCTCACTGGCGCTCTCACTGGTGAATCGTGAGATAGGACAGATATTCAGGGCAATAAGCTATATGCCAACATTTAATGCTTAGGCAGCCAGGGCAGAAGGGCTAAAGACCACCACAGCCTTGCTGGAGACCACCATGGTGGAGCAGACGACCACCATAGCAGCGCCAATGGGCTTGAAGTCCCCCACGGCAGAGCAGACGACCACCACAGCAGTGCAGGTAGTTCAGGGGACCACAATGGAACTGGCCTTCGTGGACCTATAGCCCCCCCAGAAAACTTTCTTGAGAGGAGCTACGGACTCTGGAGCGAGCTCATGGCTTGAGTGCTCTCTGGACTCTGGATGGGAGACAAAGTCCTCTCTGGACAGGAGACAAAGTCCTCTCTGGACTCTGGACGGGGGACAAAATCCTCCCTGGACTCTGGACGGGAGACAAAGTCCTCTCTGGACTCTCGATGAGAGACAAAGTCCTCTCTGGACTCTGGATGGGAGACAACGTCCTCTCTGGACTCTGGACGGGAGACAAAGTCCTCTCTGGACTCTGGACGGGAGACAACGTCCTCTCTGGACTCTGGACGGGAGACAAAGTCCTCTCTGGACTCTCGGCGAGAGACAAAGTCCTCTCTGGACTCTCGACGAGAGACAAAGTGGACTCTGGTCAAGGGCTGGAGTCGAAACCGAACTCTGGTCAAGGGTTGGGGCCAATGTGTGTGCAGCCACCACACACAAAATGGCTGTAGCAATGATAGTCAGTACTTCATTGACAGGAACAGACACAGGCTCAAGAAATTCTCTCTCAGGAACAGGCTCTGGCGTGCCATCTTGGCAGAGGGCTCTGGTGTGCCGCCAGCCATCTTGGCAGAGGGCTCTGGCGTGGCGGCGGCCATCTTGGCAGAGGGCTCTGGACTGGCGGCGGCCATCTTGGCAGAGGGCACTGGACTGGCCGCCATCTTGTCCGAAGACACAGGCTCGGAGACAGAGTACAAAACTGATCGGTTTCATTTTCAATGGTACAGGTACCTTGACGAAGGATTTCTTCTGCTGGAACCATGTTTAGGCGAAGTCTTTTGTAATGAACTGCTCTGAGACACGAAGGCTGAGGATCCAAACGCAGCTTTATTAAAGGGTAATCCGCAATCATAGTCAAAAACAGGCAAAAGGTCATACACAGGCAAGCAGTCCAAACAGGCTAACAAGACAGGAGAGACAGGCAAAAGGTTAATCCAAGGAATGGGCAAGTAATTCCAAACCAAGAGACAAGAAACCAGGGAAAACGCTCAGAAATGCAGTAATACAACAAACAAGACTTTACAATGAATGACTGAGAAAACCAGGCTTATATAGGGTGAGGTAACAAGGGTAATATGATAAAGGCCTTCTGAAGCAAATCGATGCGTTTGTGTAAGGAAAATATCCATATTAACACGCTATAAAGTATAGCTTCCTTCAGACCACCTTCTGTATTCAACTTAGGAAAAAGACGTAACTGGCGCGACGTATGACGACGGACATAGCGTTAGCGTTTTGAACTGCGTGAGGCGTTACACTTTCTGCGTAAGTTGCATACGGAAGGCGGTCTGGCGGTGGCTAGATATTTTATAACAAAAGACTAGAGTTTAAAAAAAATCCTTCTTGGAAAAATTAATGGAAAAATACTTCCGGAAACATTGAAAAAAAGTGGCCGGGCAAAGGACATTACATAAATTTGTCACACATGAGCTGAAAGTCATCTGACAGCATGTCAACATGATATAAAGACTCTGTGTTTGTGTGTAGATGCTATGCTGGAGGTAGTTGACAAACTGAGTCGGCCTTACAGTGTGGATTCGGTGGTTCTGTCTCTACCAAAACGCATTGCTGAAGCTATTCTCTACATGCAAGACAACCTCAACACGTTCAACAGTAAGGTCAGTGCTGAACTGTAAACCTTTCTGTAAAGACTTAACTTTTTTATATATCACAAATTCATATAACCAAAGTTAACCAGAACCCTGTGCCGAAACCCATGCCATGATTTCTTGTTCTTCAGGTGTTTCAGGCATGTGGATCTCCTGCTCAGAGCTCCGTCATTGAGGACGAGATCAAGCGAGGGAGAAACACAGCAGAAGAAGTCAGCAGCACCCCAGGAGCGCAGCTGGAGAAACTGGTAAGTGTGTTTACATGGTGTACTGTAGCAGGACCCAGATTTTACATTCAACATAAAGTGTTACCACAGTAACACAATTGTTCATTACACAAAATGTACACAAAATTTCATTCAAACACTGATTTTTTAACCTGTTAAATCCTGACATATGAAATAATAGTCAGAAAAATCTAATTTATAAAACAAAAAAATATTTTATTGAACCTTTAGACAAAAATTTTTTTTTAGTACCATATTTGATCATTTTTTTATCAATTTGAAAAATATATATATTTTAAATATTAGGCTCAAAATAAACAAAAATAGTCAATTTGGTGCAGTTGATGCTATTTATATTGCTGAAAATTAAGATACAATTCTGATAGCTTGCAATGTAAATTAATTAAATCTTTATAAAAGTATATCACTTACATAAAATGCCTATAAATATACATTTTCACTCTATATCTTCACTATTTATAAGGATATTTAAATTCTTAATTTAAAAGCTCTATAGTTTTATTGTGGCTGGAAACATATAATTCAGTGATACAATGATGATTGAGAGATGTACAAATAAACGACCCTTAAAAGCCATAATATATGTAATACAAAAAATTATATATGGATAATAAAGTAAAGTTTCTTCAGTCTAGTAATTGTTAATCTTGAAATATTACTAATATAAAAGTTTACATTTACTTAAAAAAAAAAAAAACACTAAATATTTCACTCTAAAAAGATTTCACAGTACCACAACCTGAATGTGGACCCTTTAAGAATGAAGCCTTATACTTGCTAACAAAAAATATGAACTATAAATCAGATGACAGAAGGCATGTAGTAGGTTATGTACAACAGGTTTTTCTGCAACGTTATGATCATGTTGATAATTTAGAGGCCTTAAAAATGTGTGTATCAAATATGAAACAGTAGATTTTAAAGGGTTAATATTACCATGAACTGCAAGCTCAATAATATGCTAAATGATTCATATTAGCATAAGCTGAATTACAATAATTTTGTAAATGCATAAACAATAGCAGAAGTGTTATTTATTTTTTTATTTGTAATTATATATTTTTCCCGTTTCGTTTCACATGCCATATTTGTGAGATCACATTTTCTTTCTCTCAGTTATCCGACGTGTCCAGAATGTTGAGGGATATTATGCAATACTGGGTCCATTTGCCCAGAAAACTGTGTGTGGATCGTGAGTCTGGACCGAGTGATGTAGACAGATGTTGGAATGGAATGAATGTGGACAGGTAAATGCACACAAACAGCTCACTCAACCTCAGTTTTAATAGAAACACGACTGTGTTGACTGTATTGTCTTGTACAGTGACTATACACGATGGCTCTCTGTAGATTAGCATTTTATAGTACAACATCTGCAGCTTTTTAAAAGCCGGGGAGCACAGATATTATCATCAATGGCAAAATGTGTACTCAGATTTTAGCTTGTCTGTGATGTCGCCTGTCAAACAGATTGCATGCTTCTTTCTTAATGTGTTGTGCTCTGTCAGGTATCTGCCTGAAGTGATGGGAGACGGGTTGGCCAGTCAGATCAATAATCCTGAGGTGGAGATCGACATCACTAAACCAGACATGGCTGTACGCAAGCAGATCATGCAGCTTAAGATAATGATCAACCGACTTAAGTATGCCATCAATGGAAATGATGTGGACTTCCAGGACACCAGTAAGTACTGTATACACATACACTACCGTTCAAATGTTTGGGGTCAGTTAGAATAAAAAAAAAAAGTAATTCATACTTTTATTTAGCAAGGAACAGATAGTAATTTTATTATTATCTTCAAGTTAATTTTATTAAGTATACTTAAGTAAAGTTCAAGTATATTTTAAGCAAACTTTATGTAGTAAGTACACTAATATCAATGTACTAGTATACTTGTAAGTGTACTGTTTATGTACTACTAAATTGGCCCACTTTTTAGTGTATAAAAGTATAGTTTTATTTAATTAAGTTCATAAATTTTTTTTTATATTTGTGCAGTATTTGTGCAGTAAATAGGTAAAAAAAAAAACTACCAAATACCCACAAAAACACAGCATAAATGTATAGTTGAGAAGTAAATAAAAAAAAATTATACATAGTTTTCCATGTAAAAAATTTATATTTCCTTATGCAATCGCTCTGTAAAAGTTTGGGGTCTATCTGACCCCAAGGGACTCAAACGTAAACCCTACTTGAGGGACGATTAAGGGTTAAGTATTTAATAGGTTACTCAATCAAAAGAGTAAACACAACTACAAGCCAAGTATACTTAGAATACAGTTATATTTAAGAATATCTTGATCAAAAGATTTAGTACAGGTATAGGCCAAATATACTCACTTTTCGGTCAAGTATATTTAATTCAAGTATAAGTATAAGTTAAGTATATTTAAGTACAATTTTAAGTATATTTCTGAGAAGTACATAAAAAGTATACTTAAAGTACTTATTTTTAGTTTAAAAGATGTATACTAATAGCGCACTTGAATAAAAAGGGTGGTTCATTAAAATGAACTGATTCACTAAATTCACAGATTCAAAACTAATTTAAAAACGTCCCAAAATGTAGCTTCGTCATTACTGTAGAATGTTCCTGAACTCTGTCTCACTTTAGTTCATGAATCTCTTTGGTCTTTTCTCATCTTTAGGTGATGATATCAGCGGTTCAGGAAGTGGAATGTGTGTCGAGGAACAGTGTTCCCGTGGTCCGCGTTTAATGGCCCCAAACACGGACAAACCCAAAGTGTACGCCTCACCGCCGGAGAACAAGAAGGTGGTGACTGGAAGAAGCAGCCAGAACCTTCCTTGCGTCAGCCTCTACCTTCTCTCATTGGTCACAGTCCTGCTTAGGCGATAATTGACAGGCGTTTCCACCAACTGGGACTGAGTACAGGACTGGGTTGGATTGTGGAGGGGCGGGGTTAGTCACATTGCCAAAACAAAAATGCAAACATCAACGGAAACCGGCGAATGCATCACTTTTTTGTCTTGAATAAGAACACCATGGAATAATATTCTTAGATCTGTGTACTTTTTTGTCTCTTATTTGATATATGACACCCCTAGAGCTGGTCTTTTGCTTGTCTTTATGTCTGTGGTGAAAAAGGTCTCTGAGAATGCTTCAATGATATCTATAACAATAGCTAAGAAAATCCACCCCAACAAACAAAACATGCTGGTTTTTCCTTGTTCAAAAATCGTTTTTGATTATATTTATTTATAAATTAAGACCCATAAAGATAAGACGTCTCAGCTTGAGAATGTCCTTCAGCACTCGATCAAAGCAAACAAAAGAACCGCGGGTTCTCCTTTGTTTTAAAGCTTTTCTAATCACGAAAAACAAGCTCTACCGAGTCTTGTTTTGTGAAGACCAGCTGTCTCACTCTTTCTCTCTCTCTCTTTCATTTATTGTAACAGTTTCCGCACTCCGCTTCACAAATGGGTTTCGGGGGCCATCCTAAAGAAAACCCAACATGTATTTACTCTGGATGTAAATAAATGTCTACTAACCACAGTCACATTTTCAGTATATCCTTGAAGACCCTCAACGGCACTAGAGCAATATATGGGATGAAACGTTAATGCACCAGCAATGAGAAAGAGACGGCCACATTTTACAAAGCGACGTGCTCTAATCCGTGGGACAGATATATAGTGAACCATCTCAGAAAGGGATTTCACACGCGGGAAAGGACAAGCCAGAGAATGAAAGACTCGAAACCAGAGGGATGCAGAGGGCTTTCTGGACATTGTTAATTTGATATTGATTCAAACCTCATAGAGATATGTGTGTTATGTGTGAGTGTACTTCAGAGAAAGCATTGTACGAACTCACTATACGAATATACACGTGTACTCGACACATGCTGCATCCACGTCAGATCAGATTAGCTCAGTGAGACACGAATGTGTGTCTCAAATATTTCCCAGCCCCACGCCCTGCCCTTCGTCAGCGGACAAGTTGGATTGTTTATGGCACGCACACAATGTTGATGTGAAAAACGCTGTTGCGCAACATTTTACCAATGAAAGTCTGTCGGTTGTAGGCGAGAATCATACTCTATGCAAGTATGTCAACGCAAATAACATGCCATCATGCGTTTTTGCGTTGCGATGGAGCGATAACACACCTACCTTATAGAGGTAGGCGATAGAGTTACCTTCAAATATTTACGTGTCCAGGTAGCTATAAACATGTTGAGTTTGACCAACCAGCTAAATCCACTTCAAACGGTTTCTCCGCCATTATAGAAGCTTATACATTGAGACTCTCTTTAAAAAAGCAATGTGAAATTGAGCAAAGCTGGAAGCATTTGCGTTCTCGTACTTGCATAGAGTTTCAGGCCTGACCAAACCTGAGAAGAGCCTATTTTTTCGCTCTATGAATGAACTTTGCGTTTGTAGAGGTTACAGGAAGTGATGTAACTGTCCTGAATGAGGATTAAGGTTGCCATTGGCTCTGCAGAGAAAGTGCTGCCGTTTCAGTCACTAAACACAGTGACGGGCAGATCTGATCGGGTCATTAAGATGGAGAACACCCTTACCCTTACCATTAGAAATGCTGCACTTTGCATGACGCACGAGGCCACGTCCGCATGACTACATCATGATCAGGGGTCGATAACAGAGAAATATCCCACAGGCAGTTTTGTTGATCGATTGGATCAGATGTGGTTGAAGAAATGGACCCGTGCCTGTAGAGTGTAGAGGGATCTGAGTTGAAATCAGTCTCAACTGTCTTTCGCACCTTTGTTAAATCATTGACGGTTAGTGATCCGACTCCAGGTCAGGAAAACAGTCCCACCTCTAGGTGCAATGGCGTAATGGTGGCACTGCCACTCTCTCCTTACTGATGAATGTGGCTGATATTGTCAAAATGTGCTGAGATGAAAAAAAAAAAAAATGCATTCTGGTATATAGTTTATTATTTTTGTCCGTTTGTTTTTAAGTCAACAATTATTGGGAGTTTGTGTTTAAGGTTGAAAGTAGAACATTTTGAAGAGACTGAAGAAATGATCTGTCCATTGTTGTTGTATGTTCTTTAAAAAGAAAGAGAAAAACCCTTGTGTCAATTATATAGATCAAACGATTTTGAAAACAACTGTTGTGTTTATTTTGTTCACACACACACACACACTCACACACTTATAGCACACATACATGAGATGTGTGTGCTGATTTCAGAAAAAAAAAAAATCAAACCATGAAATATTAGTGCAATTATATAACCAAAACATCTTGGGTCAGTTTACCGTTTAAAGGGATAGTTCGCCCACAAATTAAAATTCTGTCACACCGTCATGTCGTTCCAAACCCGTAAGACTTTCGTTCATCTTCAGAAAACAAATGAAGATATTTTTGAAGAAATCTGAGAGCATTCTGTCCCTCCATTGACAACTACACAACTGACTAAAAGTTCATAAAGAGATCCATATAAAACTTATCCATAAAACGGAAGCTCAAGCATGTTTGTAAGAACCAATGAGGTTCATTCTTGTGTTACGCAGCACGTTTGAGCTTCAGCAAGAACCAATGAGGTTAATTCTCATGTCTTATGCAGCACGTTTGAGCTTCCTCTAGAACCAATGAGGTTCATTCTCGTGTGTTATGCAACACGTTTGAGCTTCCACAAAAACCAATGAGGTTCATTCTCGTGTGTTATGCAACACGTTTGAGCTTCCACAAGAATCAATGAGGTTCATTCTCATGTCTTATGCAGCACGTTTGAGCTTCCTCTTGAACCAATGAGGTTCATTCTCCTGTGTTATGCAGTACGTTTGAGCTTCCTCTAGAACCAATGAGGTTCATTCTCCTGTGTTATGCAGCACATTTGAGCTTCCTCTAGAACCAATGAGGTTCATTCTCATGTGTTATGCAGCACATTTGAGCTTCCTCTAGAACCAATGAGGTTCATTCTCCTGTGTTATGCAGCACATTTGAGCTTCCTCTAGAATCAATGAGGTTCATTCTCATGTGTTATGCAGCACATTTGAGCTTCCACAAGAGCCAATGAGGTTCATTCTAATGTTATGCAGCACGTTTGAGCTTCCACAAGAGCCAATGAGGTTCATTCTAATGTTATGCAGCACGTTTGAGCTTCCTCTAGAACCATTGAGGTTCATTCTCATGTGTTATGCAGCACATTTGAGCTTCCACAAGAGCCAATGAGGTTCATTCTAATGTTATGCAGCACATTTGAGCTTCCTCTAGAACCAATGAGGTTCATTCTCTTGTCTTATGCAGCACATTTGAGCTTCCTCTAGAACCAATGAGGTTCATTCTCCTGTGTTATGCAGCACATTTGAGCTTCCTCTAGAACCATTGAGGTTCATTCTCCTGTGTTATGCAGCATGTTTGAGCTTCCTCTTGAACCAATGAGGTTCATTCTCATGTATTATGCAGCATGTTTGAGCTTCCTCTAGAACCAATGAGGTTCATTCTCCTGTGTTATGCAGCACGTTTGAGCTTCCTCTAGAACCAATGAGGTTCATTCTCCTGTGTTATGCAGCACGTTTGAGCTTCCTCTAGAACCAATGAGGTTCATTCTCCTGTGTTATGCAGCACGTTTGAGCTTCCTCTAGAACCAATGAGGTTCATTCTCCTGTGTTATGCAGCACGTTTGAGCTTCCACAAGAACCAATGAGGTTCAATCTCATGTTACCCAGCACGTTTGATCTTCCACAAAAACCAACACTCTAAAAAAAAAAAGGTTCTATATTGCACCAAAAATGGTTCTTGGCTCGTAATCATAGGAGAACCTTTTTTAGTGCTATATAGCACCAATTTTGGTGCTTCAGTGGTTCTTCAGCGGTTCTTCAGAGGTTCTTCACCGGTTCTTTGACTAAGGTGCTATATAGCACCTCTGAAGAACCACTGAAGAACCACTGAAGCACCAAAATTGGTGCTATATAGCACTAAAAAAGGTTCCCCTATGATTACGAGCCTTTTTTTTAGAGTGAATGAGCTTTGTTCCCGCGCGTCAAGCAGGTTCGTTTGAGCTTCTGTTTATGTCCACTGATCAATGTTAATATGTGAATAAAAGCCTAAATTTAATCTGTTCATCATATAAAGCGATCATGTCTCTTCAGAAAATTTGGACTAAACCGCTCAATTCATATTGATTCGTTTTTAGCTACCTGGACAAGCAAATATTTGAAGGTAACTAAGGTGAGTACTAAGGTGTGCTATCGTTACATCACAATGCAAAAAACACACATCAGTATGCATGATGGTGTGTTATTTGCAAAGTTGTAGTTGCGTAGCTGTCTATAGAGGGAAAGAAAGCTCTCAGGTTTCATCAATAAGATCTTCACTTGCGTTCCGAAGATGAACAAAAGTCTTACGGGTTTGGAGTGACATGAGGGCGAGTAATTAATTACAGAATGTTAATTTTTTAGGTGAACTATCCCTTTAACTGAGTAAACTATGGTAATACCATGGTACTTTCATAAACATTGGGGTACACATATCTTTAGACCACAAGTGAAGATATTTCTGTTTTACATTATTATGATGTATATGTATATATATTATTATCAACATAATTTAAAGCGTAACTTTCTGCGCTCTAGCGTTTAATAAACAAAACTGCATGCATCTTGCGGAAGAACATTGCAGCCGGACCTACTTCTCTCTGTTTATGTCTATGGCGAGTCACGCAGGGACTGTGCTCCTCCACAGCCGTTCCTACCAGACCGGTCTAAAATAGTCCCAATATAAACACTTATTATAAGTGTACCATAATGATTCAAGGTAAGACAAAAAACACAGTTTGGAAAATGGATTCATGTTGTACATTCTTATTATATAATTTTTGTAAATCTTGAACACAAAAAAACTTACGGACTGCAGCTTTTTGTGATAAAGATTTAAATGTAGAAAGCATTTCACAATGTAAAAAAACGGATATGAAAAGATGTGGCCTTATTAAAAAAATTAGCACAGGTTAGTGTCCTCATCCTCAGTTTCTGACAGGTCTTCAGGTGCAGGTGAAGGCGGATGTGAGAAACGCTCCTCAACTGGATGTAAACATAATTTCTCAAGTATGGTTTGACAATTTAAACAAATAGGTCCACACAAGAAAGATGACAAAATATTTATTCTCCTTCAACAAAATGTGATTCCAAAAGAATCAAAGCCCCCTATACCTGTAAATAGGGCACTATTTGAGGGGACAGCCATTTGTAGTGGTGTCCGAAACCATAGTGGACATTTATCGAGTGCACTCATTCAATCCCACAATGCACAGCAATAATAAGTGTACGACCGACGTCTCCTGAATGGCTATAGAAGGCCCATAATGCATTGTGAGGGTTGTGCCAAATTAATTCCTACATCTGACCAGAAGTTGGCGCCTGCAGCTGAATCATCCAGCCGCCCATCTATTTTCCAAACCGCTGGTCAAATGTGGCTACAGCGTAATATCATACAGGCATAAATTCCTTCTTAATTGATTATTAAATTGTTTAATTAAGGTTTATACATAGTTTCCATGGCAGAGTTCACGATTAATCTTTTCATCTTACTACTGGAGCTGCCAGTTTGATAAGTTTCAAATGATTATTAAACAGCAAGCACAAACTATGCAAAAGCGGCAGCCCTTCAGGCAAATTCTTGCTGGACCAAAATTGCATACTAAATAGGTACTACATTTGAATTCACTTTATATATAGTATAAATATGGGTAGTATAAATGAAATGCGGATGTACTACAGCCGCCATGTTGTTACTGTCACATGGCCTACCAGTGTCAGTTGTGCAGCTTTACTTTCATTCATAAATCCCTCCCGTGGCCTCATGGGATAGTAAAGTCTCCATCGTGTGCACACTTCAGACTGAAACACTGAAATATAAAAGTAATTGGTCCTCACATCTCTTAGTGTAATGAATAGGTAAAATAAAATGAAAATGCAGAATGGGGTAGTTTAGTCTTAAATTTCACTCAGGATTGTTCATAGTGTGTACTTCATCCACAGGATGCATACAATACATTTATAGACAGCTTCATGACATCATGACATATTGCAGTAGGAATATCATGCCAGAGCTCTGGGCCATTTACAAAATAGTTATGGATTAGTTTATTTATCATCAAAAATATCATGCGTTGAATTGTCAGTAGGCAAGTGCAAATGAGGAGTTTTCACGGTGAGCGTGAAAGAGTGGATCCAAAGCGGAGGGATTACTGAGCAGAGAATCTCTGTCCGCTGCCTGTGTCATGCTAATCTTTAGACTTTGGCTGTGTCCGAAACTCGTTTTCATTCACTCCCTCAGGCGAACTATATTAGTGGACTAATGTAGGGAATAGTGAATGAGGGTATAGGGGGCGATTTCGGACACAGCCAAACTCTAAAGATTAGCATGACACTGGCAGCGGACAGAGATTCAGAGATTCAGTAATCAATCCGCTTTGGATCCATTTCGGGTTTTCACGCTCACCTCTTTCTAGTCAGAATCATTTTTACTTGCCTCCTGACAATTGTAACGCATTATATTTTTGTGAATAAATAAACTAATCCAGCTCTGGCAAGATATTCCCACTGCAATATGCCATGATGTCATGAAGCTGTCTATAAATGTATTGTATGCATCCTGTGGATGTCGTACTATAAAGTACACACTATGAACAATCCTGACTGAAATTAGTCAGACTAAACTACCCCATTCTGCACATTAATTCTAATTCTATTTAGCCTATTCAATACACTAAGAGATGTGAGAACCAATTAGATTGATATTTCAGTGTTGTAACACTGTTTTCACTCTTTTAATGCTGAAAGCCATAAACGAACACACATCAACCTTTCATCAAAGCTTTCATCTCAGCTATGAGGGTCTGTTCCAATGTTTTCTTCCCTCTCACCTTCTTGTGTCCTGGGTAGAGCCCATCTGTGCCCTCTACAAAACTTATGATGTCAACAGCTATTTCCTGTCTAATTGTGCCAATCTGTTCATGCCAGTGAATCTGCTCAGGGATCAGTATCGGTGTCTCATTGATTATTCTGCCTAATCTCATTTGTTCTACATCTCTCTCTGTCTCTCTCTCTCTCGACATGTTTGGCTCATGCTGTTTTTCTAGCTCTTTCTCTGATGATCAGGTGTGTTAATTCCACCCAATTGTGGAGGTTGATTACTGAAACAGACATAATTTATATTGTGAGCTCCTCTGTATGGCAGAGAGAGAGAGAGAGAGAGAGAGAGAGAAATCTTATCTCTCATTCTGGAGCTAAAATAGCATCTAATCCCATCCCAAAACACATGCACCCCACGCTCGGTACAGCAGATGGGCAGTTTCTACATTAAGAAACATAGGGTTTTATATCTATTCATTTTGTTCCATGAAACACAGCCTGGTCCAAATTAAACGGGCAAATACTCAAACAGGGACAGAATACAGAAAATTGCCTTTTTTGCTTTATTTCTTTTTCTTTTTTTTCAGTTTTCTGCTTTTAAGGTCTGTTTTTATGCCTGTTTCTTGCTGTTCCTTACCAAAAAGTATTCATGCCCTACCATGATTATTTTGGACATGCACTATGGTAATGCCATAGTATTTTAGATACCACAATGGCATTTTGGACAAGCACAATGGAAGTACCATGATATTCTTATAAGTGGTAGGCCTACATGAATTTCAGTATCATCATGTATTTCAAATAGTGCTGTCAAATTGATAAATCACAATAAATCGCATCTAACATAAAAGTTTGTGTTTATATAATATATTTCTATTATATTGCCAAAAGTATTGGGACACCCCTCAAAATCATTGGATTCAGGTGTTCCAATCACTTCCACGGCCACAGGAATGCAGATCGCTTCTACAAACATTTGTGAATGTTGCTCTCAGGAGCTCAGTGAATTCAAGCGTGGTAAGTGCATTCGTGAAATTTCCTCACTACTAAATATTCAACGGTCAACTGTTAGTGGTATTATAGCAATTGGAAACAACAGCAACTCAGCCGCGAAGTGGTAGGCCACGTAAAATTACAGAGCGGGGTCAGCGCATGCTGAGGCACACAGTGCACAGAAGTCGCCAACTTTCTACAGAGTCAATAGCTACAGACCTTCAAGCTCCGTGTGGCCTTCAGATTAGATCAAACTATTGCGTAGAGAGCTTCATGGAATGGGTTTCCATGGCCGTGCAGCTGCTTCCAAGCCTTACATCACCAAGTGCAAAGCAAAGCGTCGGATGCAGTGGTGTAAAGCACACCACCACTGGACTCTAGAGCAGTGGAGACGTGCTTTCTGGAGTGACGATTCACACTTCTCTGTCTGGCAATCCGATGGATGAGTCTGGGTTTGGCGGTTGCCAGGAGAACAGTACTTGCCTGACAGCATTGTGCCAAGTGTAAAATTTGGTGTGGGATTGTTTTTCAGGGGTTGGGCTTGGCCCCTTAGTTCCAGTGAAAGGAACTCTTAATGCTTCAGCATACCAAGACATTTTGGATAATTTCATGCTCTAAACTTTGTTTGGGGATGGCACTTTCCTGCTCCACCAAGACTGCGCACCAGTGCTGTCATGATCCCAGCCTGTGTTTCCTCGTCTTGTGAGGACTTTTGTTATTTCCTGTCTTGTATCATGTTTTGTAGTTCTTTGTAGTCTTTATGGATGATTATTTTTCCCCAGGTGTTGCCTATTAGCCACTCCCCCTGGTTAACCTTGTTTCCCTTTGTGTATTTATTCCCCAGTGCTTCAGTTGTTGTTTGTTGTTCTTGCATGATTGTTCCCTGTAAAACGATGTTGGTGAGTTCTTTGTTCAAGTCAAGTCATTGTTTATTTTGCATCTGTTCATGTTTTGTTTTGGAATAAACTGCACTTGGGTTTACCTTCAAACTTGCCATCAGTGGAATTTGTTACAAGTACACAAAGCAAGGTCCATAAAGACATGGATGAGTGAGCTAACTTGAGAACTGAGTCCTGACCTCAACCCGATAGAACTTCCCATAGTGCATCCTGGTGCCATGCGTTCCCCAGGTAAGTGACGCACACGCACCCGGCCATCCACGTGATGTAAAAGAAAATGTGATTCATCAGACCAGGCCACCTTCTTCTTCCAACCTCAAACTTTATTCACCCACATGTAAACGCAGTTGTAACAGAGTTTGTTCGTGTGGGGAAGAAGGAGGCGGGAACCGGTGAACATTTAAAAGACTTTAATAAAAGGAATCAACAAAATAACATTACCGGCGTCAGCCCCTCACGGACGACTGCCGGCTACGTACAAAACAAACATAAACAAAACAACTTAAAATCCAGGCCAGGCCTTCTCTTCTCCTTCACTGGTGTCGCTCATCCTTATATGCCGTGCTCCCTCATGAGAGGACTCGAGACCGGTGTGCCTCGCAGGCGACGCTCATTCTCAATCACGCACACCGATCTCGCTCGCTCCTCCCATGTCCCTCGCTCGTCAACCTCGCCACATACCCCCAACACCCCTCGTAGCCGGGGAGGTATATAGGTATGTAGGCCTACCTGTTTATTATGGATAATTTGACTAATATCTAGAGATTATGAAGATATTTTGTAGCTTGTGTTTTATGACTGTCTTTAGATCCACATTAGTTATTAACCTTGTTAATAATCATTAATATGTAGTTTCAATAATGTGACCAATGTCAAACTTTAATTTAACTGTCATTTTTTCGTTTAGAAACTTTGAAAGCGCTTTAAACCTTTCACACACATTTTAGAATATTCCAGCTGGTCAAGCAAAGTTAACGAAACGAGTCTCAATTTAAATTTAGTGTGTGTAGGCCTGTGTTGTCTCTGAAGAGAAGTTAGTGACAAAACGTCCTTTGATGACATCCAGAAACATTCTCAAAACAAAAAAAAAATCATACATATAATTTTTATATATAAAATATTTTTGTATTATTATTGTTTAATTTATAAAGTTATATTAATTAAAGCTACACTATGTAACTTTTCCGTCCACTAGAGGTCGCCAGTTCAACACAAAGGCGTAGTTTGATGACGCCACGTTTGAGCGCAGAATCTTGGGACATGTGGTCTTCACCTCACAGCCGGTGGAAAACAGTCAGGATAGGACTCGGGCAGAAATCATGTTCATGGATGTCAAGTCAAGTCAAGTCAACTTTATTTATATAGCGCTTTTAACAATGTAGATTGTTTCAAAGCAGCTTTACAGTGTTAAACAGGAAAATAATGCAGCATAATTTTATTCAGCTGTATAGCCATTCTGGAAAAAAGCTGATGTCATCAGTTAATTTCAATTATCATACAGTGACAGTGTGGACTTTAGATCAATAATTTGATCAGTAATTTAGTTTAAATGGTTAATTTAGTTTATTAATTAGATTTATTTCAATGTTTAGTTGAAAAATTGAGTGTCCCCAATGTGATTATTAACATTACTGAAGTCTGAAGCAGAGCAGGACCGAGTGTTGTGGAGCTGAGCAAGGCCGCAGGAGCGATTGAAGAGCGGGACTGTTATTATGGCATAGTCGCCGGCGGGACTTTTATTATGACACGGTTGCCGGCGCCACTTCCTCTTTTCCAGTCATGAGTATGAGGTAACGCAACTCTGTTTATCGTATTAGATACATCTGAGTGTGTTGAAAAGGAAGTTAGGACGTTCGCTCGGCGGCTGCTATGACACTTGTTCACACTGCAGTGAGAGTAAAGTGTTTCACTGAATAAAACCGGAAACCGAGGGTGACGCGATATGACGCAATCGACAGGCGACTCCCTCACACGCATAGCTCACATGTCCCGGTTCCTTGGTTAAAATAACAATTTCCCATGATTTACAAATAGTTGGAAACATTTGGGATATTCTACGTACTCAACTGAACAAAATATATAACACTGGCCTAGTGGTTTCTGGATATTTTACTGCAAAAATCCTACATAGTTCAACTTTAATTAACTGTGTATTTATTAAATGAAGGAGTAATATAATTCTGCATTTGTATAAATAAGGCTGTACTATAATTTGTTTTTAATCCTGGTCTTTTTGTTCTGCCCATGTATAAGGTTGTGAAAAGTGATTTGTGTAAAGTGTATAAAACTTATTGTTGAGGTTTGTTCTTTTTGTGAGTTGTACACTCTTCACAGATTGTATTATTTTATTTATTACAGTTTTTCAATTCTGAAAAGTTAATACAATTTGTATTTGATTGTTCTGATTTACAGCAGTGAATAAATGCCAAGTGTTTCCCATACATTGATTTATTTGTGGCGCCCCAATATTAACACTGACCGCCACAAATAGATATTCATGCCCCCGAACCCAGAGGGACAGAGGTCCACCCACAGTTTCTCTAAATCCTATGGGAAATACTGAATGCCATTAAAAGATAATATGGTTGCGTGCTGAACTTTAAATGATTTGGATATCTACAGTTCTACATATAAAAACACAACATGAGATTGGCCCCCTCTGTATTAATTGTGGCTCCTCTTGTGTGCCCCCTCCCAGTTGAAAAAATCCTAGAATCGCCCCTGCACAGCATATGAATAATAATCATGCAGTATCAAGCTTTATGTCAAAGTACAATATTCTCTGTCTGATTCCATCACAGTAATGTTCAAACTTTACCCATCACTGTATATCGAACTCTGCAGTGAACTATACGCCTGCTTCACCGTTTGAACCTGACGTTCCACACCCCACGTGGAGGCCTGCAGCCCAGCTTCAGATTGGTCTGTTTGAAGCGTATCTCTTTTATGTGACATAAAGGACCCTGCAGTACGTCTCTCACTTTGATGAAATCTGGTCAGCAGGCAATGCGACGCGCATCCTCTTTGTCCTGTGCGCTCAGAACACCCCGCATCCTCTTCCGCTGTCTTCCCCCAACAGATTGATACCAGGCAGATCCCCCATAAAACAAAAGCTTCAATGCGACAACGTGTCGTCCTGTGTATTTATTTTTCAGAGCAATGATAGCTGTAGGAAGATCTGAAGCGTATCTCTTCCCACCTCCAGATGGATGGCGGTTAATAGTGTGACAACGCGATCGTCCAACATCAATAGCACTATATTCCACATCTGAGATTCCTCTCGTATTTGTGGAGCCACCGGCCAGAAATAAAATGTCATACTGTTCTTATTTGGGTTCTTAAGAGCGACTCCAAATGTTATTTTATTGTATTTGTGGTTCAGGCGCTGCATGTCTTTCAGACATTCTTCTGTCTCCGTTAAACATTCCTTTCTCGCTAGACTAAATTGACCATTGCTGTTTTTTATCCGCATCAGCGAACTCTCGTTAAGAGGGCCTTGACCCTGCTGACAGAATGAAAATCCCTGAAAATATTTTGTGCAGTGTCTTCAGGAACACTGCAAAAAAAACAAGTTTCTTGCTTACTTTGACTGTTCCACCTTCCAGTAATATGTCACTGAGACAAACCGAGTGGTGCTTGTGTTTCCCACAATGCTATAGCCTACTGTTTTATATAGTTGAGGTCTTTGCTGCTGCTAAGTGTTTTTTAGCATATTTCTGTGTGTTGCTAAGGTGTTTGGGTGATAGGTAGCCACCAATAGCTAAGTGGTCACCAAAGTCTAAAGAGTCTATCCTCAAGATGCTGTTCTGGTGCATATGCCTTTTCCATGTAAATCTATGGGATTTTTTTTTGGCATGTTATTCGCCAGACAAAAACTTGGATCATTTAGCACCTCCTCAACAAGCCGATCTTGAGGTATCATGATGCTCGTAGCATAGATATCCAGGGCAATAAGCTATATGCCAAAGTTTAATACTTAGGCAATCCTAATAATCAATTATTTTAACATACCTCCCCAGAGAATCTCGTTAGTGAACTGATTGAACGAAATTGTCGCATAATTCGAGTCTTTGTCGTTTGTATGGCTTTATAAAGTTAGCAGTTCACACAATGGATGTAATATTATAGATACAAAAACTACTATTTCGGTCTTCAATAGCGACTCCCAAATAAAAGGCACAATGATAACTATAAAGATAACTATAGAGTGGTGCATGTATGATGTTACTTTGTAGGCCAACCTGCAGTTAGCATCACACTGGTTCCCTCAACAAAAACCCATTAGGATTTTCCCATAGGCTTTTTGATTTTTGCAAAAATCAAGCTCTGGGATCAACAAAACTTTATGATACTTACACGTTTTGTCCGTCAAGATCATTTCACAGATTAACACACCTTTTATGATTTTTGAAGCCTAAATGCAGTCACCAGAAGTAAAACACTAAAGGTAAGGCTATCAACGAACTACATCACAACCACAAAGCTTCCGACGACTCTTTCAATCTTTATCTAAAAACATTTTCACAGAAAGTTTGAGTTAGACTAGTTCATAAGAGCACAATTATAAGCATAACAAGGTTGTAAAAGCAGAGCTTGTTCGGTGTGATGGTGCTAAATCTCCTCAAAGCCTCCGTTCCCATTTAGCCACTTGTTAGCAACAGCCTTGAAGACACTTTAAAAATCATGAGTGGGGCATTACTGATGTATTTTATGTCGTAGAATAAAACGTGAACAAGTCTTGAGCTTGTGTTCACCTCCACAAACCTTATTTCAACCGTTTAACCAAAATCCCATTAGAAAAAAACACTTGAGGACGATGGAACCGGAAGTGCTAAAATGCTAACTCATACTCTATAGTGTCCACACCAGTGGATATAATTCTGTTTATTGTAAGCACGTGCTTGTCTGACACTTTAAATGCACTTCTGATTGGTTGTCAATGTTTTTATTGTTCACCAGCTGGATAAAGTCGTTCTGAAAGTGATTCCAACGATATTGTGTCTCTGTGCCGTTATCGTTATAGCTGTGGTGTGAACTCTGATATTTTTACTTTTATACTGAGAACGATTTTAAGAACGTTGCAGTCTCTTTATATCGTCCTTTGAGTGATAAAACGCCTTAACACGTGAAAAAACGATCGTTTGCCCCCACCTGCTGGCGAAATATGCAACTGAACTAATCTGTAAATGAATCTTTTTGATGAACAGTTAAACCCGAGTCACTGGGATGAATCCCAAGTGAGCAATACTAGTTCTACTTGGCAGTTAGTTCTAGGCTAACTCTATCTAGAAGTTATTAGAATTTACTGAAGACATAAATGTATTAAACCTATTTATTAACATTTTTTTCGGAGAATATTTCCAACTACCCACGCACAGTTTGTTCTTAAATGTATCATACTGCCATCTATTCCTTAATGCCCCCCTCTCTCTCTCTCAGCAGGACTTTTCAATACTTTGTTGCATCATTTGCTTATATTCATATTCAAAATATTCATAAACCTGTCATGTTTAAACAAAGGTTTGGTTTTGATCCCAGTAACATCTGATGTAGTCCTATTTCAAGCCTCAAAGCTGATTGTTTGCATCGAGTTTACGTATGACAATGTGTGTCAAATCACTGGAACATTTTAGTACTTATGTTGTCATGTTCTATGCCATACTAACTTTGACTGAAAGTACAAAAAAGTAAAATATCTGTTTTTGTGCGGCTTCAAATTATGTGCTGTTGATTTTATAGAAACAAATGCAGATGTGAAGCTGTTATATATTCTGATGGAAATGTTTCATTATTAGCCAAGCCTTTGCTGCCATCTGGTGGTTGTTTATAATGAATTTTCTGGGCTTGGTATTATCCAAGGTCTGCTGGCAGTCTCTATGGCATGCATTCTGCTCATTGCCACAAAATTAATTATAATAATAGACCTCCATGAGTCTAAATAATTTACAGTGGGATTCAACAGTAGCCACAGATGCTGTTCATAATGCTATCCTTTCAAGGAACGTTCTGGTTTACATGTAACTTGAGTACGATCAATAGTAGCCTATTAAAGTGCCTGTCAGAAAACCTGTTTAGAGAAAGGCTTTTTAGCGAGTGTTTTGAAATCATTCTAACACTCTCTCCCACAATTTTCTCAGAACCGAGCCTCTCCTGGCTTTAAAATCCCACCTCTTAAAGACATCTGGAGGAGAATATACCCAAAATGATAGAGAGAAAGCCGGACAAGAAGAGAGAGAGTCTGAACTTCTCAGATAATTGCCATGTTGGCCTACATACCTGCTCACTTGCTTGGTTGGTCTGGTACTGGGTCAGTTCACACAAAGATAATCAATTCCACCGGCTCTGATGGAGTGGGGCTGAGTGGGCCAGGTTATAGTCTAGTATATATTTTAACACCAGACAGAAAAGCCTGAAAACTGATGTGTTTTTTTTCTGTGGCCCATATAGGCTAGAGAAACAAAAAGGTCTCAATGTTGCAGTGACCAACTTTTTAAGAGAGCTTTAAAAAGACAGTTAAACATTACATGCAAATCATACAGCGTGTATTTGTCCTTCTACATCATTTCATACCAGATCAATTAACTGATTCATTCAAAAGATTAAGCTCATAAGAAGAATTTACTCATCATTACTCTTGTAAATGGAGATATATGTTAACGTTTTAAGCACATGGTCTAAAGCGCATGGCACAGGTGCACTTAGTGCGTGTCCAAATCCGCTTTTGCTAGTTTAACGGCGGGAAAAATGGTCTGCGCGTCAGGCGCATGGTCCAAAACGGTTGTACCTAGTCTCTTAAGTCATGGGTGTGTTTTAGGAGTAACGTGAATAAACCAGAATCTCATCTCCCATTCCCTTTAAAAGCCAGTTGCGCTTGCACCATGGTGGATTCGCTATTTACTTGGCAGAATTTGCGAGCGGAAAGACTGAACGCTGAATCCTTTTATTTTTAATATTTAATAATGTGTGTGTGCTACTGTGCGTCCCTGTGTGTGTAACAAGCAGAGTGTACACGCGTTGTGCACCCGCCTATAGGCAGTGATGGGAATAACGGCGTTACAGATAAACGCCGTTACTAACGGAATAATTTTTTTCTGTAACGAGTAATCAAACGAATTACTGTTTCTCCCGTTACAACGCCGTTAGCGTTACAGAGGGGAAAAAATGCGGCATTAGTCGCGTTACTATAATTGAGCTCACTGAAGCGCTTTTTATCCAAACTCTCTGTCAGTCAGACCAGCAACGTGTGTGTGTGCGTGTGCGTGTGCGCGCACACCAGCCATGTGTTGGGGGTGGGTGCGGTGGTACACATAACTGATGATGATTGGTGGGGGGGAGACAAGGTTGAAGTTGATAGGTTGAGTTCACACCTATTTTTTTCACGGTCTATGGTTCACACACACACACACACACACACACCTATGACGTACACGCATATGCACATTCAGCGATGGTCCAACGACTTAAAAGGTAGCTTTCGCAAACTGGAAGTATAAGCGCTACTTTTCCCACGTTGAGGTGAAAGGTAAGAATATTTATGTAACATGCAACTTATGCCCAGGAAGAAAGAGTCTCTCCATGTCGGTGGCAAGTGATTCTGAAGCGCCTCACATCATCATATGCCACAAAATTAGTGGCTAAAAACCCAGATGATAACGTGAGCTCCACTACCAAAGGAAAGTATAGTACTGATAATATTTACACAATATTTACACTATAGTAGGCCTACTGATAATATTTACAATAATGCATTGAATTTGATAGGTGTCTCTCACATTGTCCCACAGCAACATTACAATAGTGTACATTAATGTACAATGTTTTATAATAATAATTTATTCTATTTAGTGTCCAATTCATTCATTTAACATCTAATATTGGGGGCATCCAAGTTATTTGACATATTTGAACATTTGAAAAAAAAAAAAAAAAGTAACGCAGTAATTACTTTCCCTGGTAATTAGTTACTTTTATAATGATGTAACTCAGTTACTAACTCAGTTACTATTTGTAAGAAGTAACTAGTAACTATAACAAATTACTTTTTTAAAGTAACGTGCCCAACACTGCCATAGGTGCATATTACTAACGCACTCTTTAAACAACACAAAAAATACTGTGCTATTGACTTTAGACCAGGTTTCAGTTGGTCAATGGCCAGTCGTTTTCAGTTGCCTCAAAATAGCAACATGCCAACAATGCGTCTGAACACACCTCGTTTTCAGACCAGCACGCCCATGGGCGAACAGATGGCCACAAGTGCATTTGCTATTTAGACAACGTGGCGCTGGACGTGAAAATGATAACAGCGCGGGGCTGAAACTAGCAAAAAACACTTGAGTCGGGCCTGGCGTCGCATTGCGCCGGGTGTATGATAGGGCCCTTAGGGTGGATGTTAGCATTTTCAGTAAATAGCAACTTATGTTTAATCTGTTTCTTACACAAATCTTGTTTTCAAACGACTTGGAATAGTGCACAAGTCATAGGGACTACTTTTATGTTGCTTGTCTCCTTTTTGAAGCTTGAAAGATCCAGTCTTCATTGTAATTGCTTGAAATATTGATTCGTTTGTGTTCCTAAGCAGTAAGAAAGTCAATTTTGGAATTCAAACATTAAAGAAATTAATAAATTTTTTAGTGCTTTTATAGTTTCAGGGCCTGCAATTCACCTCCTGTACATTGGTTGGGCAGTACAGCACATGACTTATGATAAAGTTCTCACTGTCAAAGTTTTGCTGGACTGTTGCAATAAACAACAAAACAAAGAGACTCTACTACACTAACAAAAACTGTGTATAAAATACTTAGTACTACCTACAGTGTTTCATGGTATGTTTTGAGGTATAGCTAAGTAAATGATGGTACATGCTAGTGTTCAAAAGTTAAGTCTAGTATGCTCACCAAGGCTGCATTTATTTGATCAAAAATAGTAAAAAACGTAAAATTGTGAAATACTATTACATTTTATGTATTTGTTTATTTCAACATCAATACCCAGAAATCATTCTAATATTTTTTTTTTTTGTAGAAACATGATACATTTTGAGGATTTTGATGAATAGAAAGTTCAAAAGTATAGCATTTTGAAATAGAAATCGTTTGTAACATTATAAATGTCATTACTGTTACTTTTTATCAATTGATTACTTTTTATTTAGTATTTATTTGTATATCAAAGTATTAGCAGCATGTTACCATACCATTACAGTACTTTTTTCAAAGAGTGCATAAATCCTGGCTAGCTCAAACTGAGTTCAGCTAATTCAGAAGAGGAAATCATGTCATGTTTTAATATTATTAGATAAAAATTCCAAATCCAATTATATGAGAGTGTTTGAAGGCACTGGGGGACACAATAACAATTTCCATGTGAGTAAGATTCCTGATAATTCTCAGCAACCCTGGAGAACTTCCTGATCTTCCAGACCGTTAGTGTGTGTGTGTGTGTGTGTGTGTGTGTGTGTGTGTGTGTGTACTTGTCTACCTATCTAACAGGGGACCTTGGTGTCGTAACACACTCACTAACAGGGGACCTCTGAGCCAAGAGGGGACATTTTTCAGGTCCCCTGTTGGTCATGCTTTAAATCATGTTAAAATCAAGTAAAAACACTAAAAAAACACTCTGGTGATTTTTTTTACTTTTGACCAAGTGGGGAACTACAAGTGTGTGTGTTTAAATCATGTGAAAATTAAGTAAAAACACTCTGGTAATTTTTTTAAAACTTATGACCAAGTGGGGACCTAAGTGTGTGTGTGTGTTTAAGGTCATACTCAGCAGCTCCCCTGTAGGCTGGAGCAGGAACTGTAAGGGCTCTTAAACACACGTCGTTCACACACACTCCTCTATTGTTTGAATGGCCTGCTGTCCCAGAGAGACTCTGCTGTTTAACAGGCTGCTTACTAAAGGAACAAGCATTACATCTCTTTACTAGATACCCTGACTAGTTTCAAACTTTGCATTACATTACAATTAAATTCTACACAGAATCCAAGAAAAAAGGATTTAAAAATCTAAACAACCAGAATGTAATTAGAAGTTTTGTTTTTGTATTTTTTATTTTAACATATTTTAATGACAGTAGCCTATATTCATTGAATATTATTGTATTTATCAAAATAAACAGAAAATAGTACAAACTTTACTATTCTTTTAAACAAGTGTTAAGACATTATTTTAAAAAAAACATTTTAGCTCAAGTATTTGTATAAATAATGTGTGACTTTTGCCCCATGTAAAATGGGGTGTAAAAGGCCCACCTTACCACCTTATACATTTATGAGTTTTTTTAAACAAACCACTTTTGATTTATTTATGATTTACACAATGACTCTGTCCCCTGTTAGATAGTAAATCACGACACCAGTGTGTTTGCGTTGTCATTTCTTGCCATAAACACACTGTAGAGATTTAGAGTTTTTATAGCAATAACTGAGTTTTAAGAGTTAAATCAAGCAGAAATATTTCTATAATGTATTAATTGCAGATCATCTTTGAATAATGATTATGTTAAACACAATGACTCGGTCCCCTGTTAGATAGTAAATCACGACACCAGTGTGTTTGCGTTGTCATTTCTTGCCATCATAAACACACTGTAGAGATTTAGAGTTTTTATAGCAATAACTGAGTTTTAAGAGTTAAATCAAGCAGAAATAGTTCTCTAATGTATTAATTGCAGATCATCTTTGAATAATGATTATGTTAAACACAATGACTCGGTCCCCTGTTAGATAGTAAATCACGACACCAGTGTGTTTGCGTTGTCATTTCTTGCCATAAACACACTGTAGAGATTTAGAGTTTTTATAGCAATAACTGAGTTTTAAGAGTTAAATCAAGCAGAAATAGTTCTCTAATGTATAAATTTCAGATCCTCTTTGAATAATGATTATGTTAAACACAATGACTCGGTCCCCTGTTAGATAGTAAATCACGACACCAGTGTGTTTGCGTTGTCATTTCTTGCCATAAACACACTGTAGAGATTTAGAGTTTTTATAGCAATAACTGAGTTTTAAGAGTTAAATCAAGCAGAAATATTTCTATAATGTATTAATTGCAGATCCTCTTTGAATAATGATTATGTTAAACACAATGACTCGGTCCCCTGTTAGATAGTAAATCACGACACCAGTGTGTTTAATTTGTCATTTCTTGCCATAAACACACTGTGGAGATTTAGAGTTTTTATAGCAATAACTGAGTTTTAAGAGTTAAATCAAGCAGAAATAGTTCTCTAATGTATAAATTTCAGATCCTCTTTGAATAATGATTATGTTAAACACAATGACTCTGTCCCCTGTTAGATAGTAAATCACGACACCAGTGTGTTTGCGTTGTCATTTCTTGCCATAAACACACTGTAGAGATTTAGAGTTTTTATAGCAATAACTGAGTTTTAAGAGTTAAATCAAGCAGAAATATTTCTCTAATGTATTAATTGCAGATCATCTTTGAATAATGATTATGTTAAACACAATGACTCTGTCCCCTGTTAGATAGTAAATCACGACACCAGTGTGTTTGCTTTGTCATTTCTTGCCATCATAAACACACTGTGGAGATTTAGAGTTTTTACAGCAATAACTGAGTTTTAAGAGTTAAATCAAGCAGAAATATTTCTCTAATGTATTAATTGCAGATCCTCTTTGAATAATGATTATGTTAAACACAATGACTCGGTCCCCTGTTAGATAGTAAATCACGACACCAGTGTGTTTAATTTGTCATTTCTTCATCTCAAACACACTGTAGATATTCACTGTATATATTGAGATAACTCAATTTTATGGTGACTTGCATTAAAATGTTTATCCGTCTCAATTAAATTATGTGAACTGAATGACTTTTAACATTGACACTTTAGTTATTTAACCAACTGATGATTTTCAAGTCAGCAATCAACACACAACTGAGTTTTGACCTCCAAAATCTTATTATAGTGTATTTTTATGGTAAGTATTGGTGTTTTATGTTTTAAATCAAGCAGAAATCACTCTTTAAGGAAACAATTGCAGGTCACACTTTATACAGTGAACATGATTTCCTTAAATTGACTTAAGTCCCCTGTTGGATGGTAAAACACGACACCTGTTTGATTGCTTTGCCATTTCTTGCCATCACAAACACACTGTAGAGATTTTGAAGGTCAGAACTAAATTTTTTGGTGACTTGCATGAAAATCTTCATCCGTCTCAATTAAATTATGTGAACTGAATGTCTTTTAACATTGACACTTTAGTCGAAGATTTTCAACTCAACAATCAACACACAACTGAGTTTTGACCTCCAAAATCATTATACAGTGTATATTAAATTTAAATAAAAAATAAAAATTTCCTTACAAAACAGTTTGACTCAAGTTTGACTCTCTACTGCTTATTCATTATTGTTTATGTTACATGGTCCATGTTTACATTACAGTATAAAATTGTTCCTAAGTTTTCCCCTTTTATATAGATGGTAATGACTAAATATCCTCGCACACCGAAATTTTCACACGTTAAAAAAAAGATCAAGCACGTTTACACACAGCCTCTGAAACTTTCCTTCCTTCATCATAAAAAAAAATCTGATCAGGTTCAGTTTTCTGCATTTTTCGCATCCATAGCAAGCATTTAAAGAGGGGTTTCAAATTTCTGTGTTATTCATTTTTGTGTTAAAATTTTGAACATAAGTTGAACAGTTTAAAAAAGAAAGTGTGAACCTTCAAATAGCCATTATAGTTCATAAAGTTTTGCTGGCGTTTGTATCTAATTGAGAAAAGAATGAATGTAAATTGAAAGATGTCGTCATTGAACACATTTTGTGCCAAAGCAAATAAATGATCCACAGTTTAGCCACATAGGCTGATGTGATCCCTGAGTGAAGAGTTTTGAAAAAGTGATGAGTATTCAGAAATGTGTCCTAGCAGATGTTTAAAAAACCCTGTAATATCACTATTAGTAAGGGATCACTGTATAATATCAGTCTTTAAATGTGAGATATTTAAAGTGAACCTAAAGTATACTTGCAATAGTGTGATTTTAGCACAATTAAATATACTTAATGGATGTTTCGCAAAAGCGTTGTTTAGTGATATTGCGTCCTTGTGTTTCTGCTGTACGTCATCAGCAACTGTCTAAGTTCAATTACAATACTCAAGAACACATGTACAGAGGATGCACAAAAGTACCCGGATGTTATAAGATATATGAGTATAAATAACTCCATACAGATCTATTGTTTTACAAAAATAATCTATTGTTTACAAAAGGAGAAAACGTGTGTACTTTAATGAAAACTTGGACCATGTGACATAAACTGAAGTTAACAGCAAAAAAATATACTATAATGCTGACTGTTGTTAGTGTTTTTTGTTGTATGAGTTAAAAGTGTATATGTTGGGTGAATCCTCATTGTGTTCTGGAAGAATGAGTTGATTTAAGACATCAATGAAGTGTTTTGGTAGTTTTAGCACATTTTGAACGTGAAATTAACTGCTTTGCTTTGAAAGGTGTCCTAGCGATTGTAGCTGAGAGATAGACGTCAAACAGACTCAAACAAAGACCCAGAATTCTGTGGTGTTACAGCACTGTGGCTGCTGTAAATGGCTGCTGTACGGTTTCTTTATGAAATAACAGGCACAATGGCAAAGATATTTCTGCAAAAACTCCAAAGTAATGTTCGGTTGCAGTGAGAAAGTCACAAGAGACAACTAAAAAAACTCATGCGTGTATTTAGCCTAGTGTAGATCTGTTTGCTTACACATCCCCCAAACTCCATTTACATATGAATACAGGAAAGGCCAAAGCCATTGTCTCACAGGTGAGGAACAGGCCTAACAGAGCTGTTACACCCATGTCACAGACACAAACTTCTCATCCAAACTAGAGAAAACGCTGGGATTTACCTGGGAAAATTAAATCAATGTACACTTTTTCCAATCCCTACGACACATTTTTCAATACTTGGGTCACTTTTTTAAAACTCTTCACACACTTTTTCACACAAATTCACACAACTGAATTTCAGCTTGGCACAGCAGTTATTTTAGTGTTCAAAATGCACTAAAACTACCAAAAAGGACCCAACAAACACACTTTTTCGATCATAAAACACAGACCTAAAACACATGATCATTACACAATGTTTTCTTCTGTAAAAATTTATTTTCAAAAAAAGACTTACACTATAATTCACTGCAGTTTATGTTACATGGTCCTTGGTCCAGTACAGTATAACATTATTCCTAAATTTTTCCCTTTTGAATGGATGGCAATGCAATTTAAAAACTAACACCAGCTAAATCTATTTGTTTTGATAGTATTTTAGATTCAAAATATATTTCAATATGGTATTACTGTCGAAATGTAGCAAATGTCTATTTTTTTAACATAAGTTTAACAGTTTTGAAAAGAGAATGTAAAAATGTTCAAATTGGCCTGTATAGTACATAATGTTTTGGTGGTGTTTGTGTCAAAGTCAGAAAAGAATGAATGTAAATTGAAAGATGTCGTCATTGAACACATTTTGTGCCCAAAGCAATGATAAATGATCCAGAGTTTAGCCACATAGACTGATGTGATCACTGAGTGAAGACAAAAAGTGAACAGTGAAAAAGTGATGAGGATTGAGAAATGTGTCCCAGCAAATGTAAAAAAATAAAATAAAAATAAAACTGTTGACATGTTTTAAATTGTTTTAAAAATTAAATTAAATATATTTTCATCTTATTAGAAGTGATATTTTCTTGGTGTTTAGCCCCACAGCTTTCTGCATATCGCTTTACGTTTTTTTTTTTTTTATTGCATTGGCCAATACTAAATTGATATGTTAAAAACTGTGAATCATTTTTCATTGCTTTCACACAAAATGCATTCAATGACCACATTTTCCAAAATCCACGAACACTTTTGTTATTCGTACCTAACTATCTGCAAGACTATATATTTTTAGCACATTCTTTGAATGCTAACACACTGCTTTCAGAACTGATCAAACACATTCAAGTCAGAACGATGATCAACTCATTTCTGCAGGAATTATACTGAAATATAAAATCCAAAGGGACCCACTTTATATTAGGTGGCCTTAACTACTATGTACTAACATTTTAATTATCCATTTGATACAATGCACTTATTGTGTACATACATGTCTTTACATTGTACTTACATTTTTAAATATACCTGCATGTAATTACATCTGTAATTTATTTCTGTAGTTACATTTGTAATTACACTGTTGACACTTCCCTTACATCTAACCCTACCTTTAAACTTACCAATACAACCACACCTGACCCTACCTGTATCCCACCTCAATATCAGCAAAAGTGTTTTGCAATACAATATGAACACAATAAGTACATTGTACCTATTTAAGTACATAGTAGTTAAGGCCCCCTAATATAAAGTGGGGCCATCTAAAGTCATAATTTATCATTGATTTGGCATAAAATACATTCAATGGCGACATCTTTCGATTTATAAGAATTATTTTCTTACTTCAACACAAACACCACCAAAACATTATGAACTGTATAGGCCAATTTGAAAATTTTTTGATTCTCTTTTCAAAACTCCCTAACTTATGTTCAAAACTTAACTAAAATTAATTAAAAAAACAAAACAATTTGCTACATTTCGGCAGTATTACCATATTGAAATATTGGGTGATTCTTTTGAATCCTCAGAATCCTTTTTGGTAGTTTTAGTGCATTTTGAACACTAAAATAACTGCTGTGCCAAGCTGAAATTCAGTTGTGTGAATTTGTGTGAAAAAGTGTGAGAAGAGTTTTAAAAAAGTGACCCAAGTATTGAAAAATGTGTCGTAGGGATTGGAAAAAGTGTACATTGATTTAATTTTCCCAGGTAAATCCCAGCGTTTTCTCTAGTTTGGATGAGAAGTTTGTGTCTGTGACATGGGTGTAACAGCTCTGTTAGGCCTGTTCCTCACCTGTGAGACAATGGCTTTGGCCTTTCCTGTATTCATATGTAAATGGAGTTTGGGGGATGTGTAAGCAAACAGATCTACACTAGGCTAAATACACGCATGAGTTTTTTTAGTTGTCTCTTGTGACTTTCTCACTGCAACCGAACATTACTTTGGAGTTTTTGCAGAAATATCTTTGCCATTGTGCCTGTTATTTCATAAAGAAACCGTACAGCAGCCATTTACAGCAGCCACAGTGCTGTAACACCACAGAATTCTGGGTCTTTGTTTGAGTCTGTTTGACGTCTATCTCTCAGCTACAATCGCTAGGACACCTTTCAAAGCAAAGCAGTTAATTTCACGTTCAAAATGTGCTAAAACTACCAAAACACTTCATTGATGTCTTAAATCAACTCATTCTTCCAGAACACAATGAGGATTCACCCAACATATACACTTTTAACTCATACAACAAAAAACACTAACAACAGTCAGCATTATAGTATATTTTTTTGCTGTTAACTTCAGTTTATGTCACATGGTCCAAGTTTTCATTAAAGTACACACGTTTTCTCCTTTTGTAAACAATAGATTATTTTTGTAAAACAATAGATCTGTATGGAGTTATTTATACTCATATATCTTATAACATCCGGGTACTTTTGTGCATCCTCTGTACATGTGTTCTTGAGTATTGTAATTGAACTTAGACAGTTGCTGATGACGTACAGCAGAAACACAAGGACGCAATATCACTAAACAACGCTTTTGCGAAACATCCATTAAGTATATTTAATTGTGCTAAAATCACACTATTGCAAGTATACTTTAGGTTCACTTTAAATATCTCACATTTAAAGACTGATATTATACAGTGATCCCTTACTAATAGTGATATTACAGGGTTTTTTAAACATCTGCTAGGACACATTTCTGAATACTCATCACTTTTTCAAAACTCTTCACTCAGGGATCACATCAGCCTATGTGGCTAAACTGTGGATCATTTATTTGCTTTGGCACAAAATGCGTTCAATGACGACATCTTTCAATTTACATTCATTCTTTTCTCAATTAGATACAAACGCCAGCAAAACTTTATGAACTATAATGGCTATTTGAAGGTTCACACTTTCTTTTTTAAACTGTTCAACTTATGTTCAAAATTTTAACACAAAAATGAATAACACAGAAATTTGAACCCCCTCTTTAAATGCTTGCTATGGATGCGAAAAATGCAGAAAACTGAACCTGATCAGATTTTTTTTTATGATGAAGGAAGGAAAGTTTCAGAGGCTGTGTGTAAACGTGCTTGATCTTTTTTTTAACGTGTGAAAATTTCGGTGTGCGAGGATATTTAGTCATTACCATCTATATAAAAGGGGAAAACTTAGGAACAATTTTATACTGTAATGTAAACATGGACCATGTAACATAAACAATAATGAATAAGCAGTAGAGAGTCAAACTTGAGTCAAACTGTTTTGTAAGGAAATTTTTATTTTTTATTTAAATTTAATATACACTGTATAATGATTTTGGAGGTCAAAACTCAGTTGTGTGTTGATTGTTGAGTTGAAAATCTTCGACTAAAGTGTCAATGTTAAAAGACATTCAGTTCACATAATTTAATTGAGACGGATGAAGATTTTCATGCAAGTCACCAAAAAATTTAGTTCTGACCTTCAAAATCTCTACAGTGTGTTTGTGATGGCAAGAAATGGCAAAGCAATCAAACAGGTGTCGTGTTTTACCATCCAACAGGGGACTTAAGTCAATTTAAGGAAATCATGTTCACTGTATAAAGTGTGACCTGCAATTGTTTCCTTAAAGAGTGATTTCTGCTTGATTTAAAACATAAAACACCAATACTTACCATAAAAATACACTATAATAAGATTTTGGAGGTCAAAACTCAGTTGTGTGTTGATTGCTGACTTGAAAATCATCAGTTGGTTAAATAACTAAAGTGTCAATGTTAAAAGTCATTCAGTTCACATAATTTAATTGAGACGGATAAACATTTTAATGCAAGTCACCATAAAATTGAGTTATCTCAATATATACAGTGAATATCTACAGTGTGTTTGAGATGAAGAAATGACAAATTAAACACACTGGTGTCGTGATTTACTATCTAACAGGGGACCGAGTCATTGTGTTTAACATAATCATTATTCAAAGAGGATCTGCAATTAATACATTAGAGAAATATTTCTGCTTGATTTAACTCTTAAAACTCAGTTATTGCTATAAAAACTCTAAATCTCTACAGTGTGTTTGAGATGGCAAGAAATGACAAATTAAACACACTGGTGTCGTGATTTACTATCTAACAGGGGACCGAGTCATTGTGTTTAACATAATCATTATTCAAAGAGGATCTGCAATTAATACATTAGAGAAATATTTCTGCTTGATTTAACTCTTAAAACTCAGTTATTGCTATAAAAACTCTAAATCTCCACAGTGTGTTTATGATGGCAAGAAATGACAACGCAAACACACTGGTGTCGTGATTTACTATCTAACAGGGGACCGAATCATTGTGTTTAACATAATCATTATTCAAAGATGATCTGCAATTAATACATTAGAGAACTATTTCTGCTTGATTTAACTCTTAAAACTCAGTTATTGCTATAAAAACTCTAAATCTCCACAGTGTGTTTGAGATGAAGAAATGACAACGCAAACACACTGGTGTCGTGATTTACTATCTAACAGGGGACCGAGTCATTGTGTTTAACATAATCATTATTCAAAGATGATCTGCAATTAATACATTAGAGAAATATTTCTGCTTGATTTAACTCTTAAAACTCAGTTATTGCTATAAAAATTCTAAATCTCTACAGTGTGTTTATGGCAAGAAATGACAACGCAAACACACTGGTGTCGTGATTTACTATCTAACAGGGGACCGAGTCATTGTGTTTAACATAATCATTATTCAAAGATGATCTGCAATTAATACATTAGAGAAATATTTCTGCTTGATTTAACTCTTAAAACTCAGTTATTGCTATAAAAACTCTAAATCTCCACAGTGTGTTTATGATGGCAAGAAATGACAAAGCAAACACACTGGTGTCGTGATTTACTATCTAACAGGGGACAGAGTCATTGTGTTTAACATAATCATTATTCAAAGATGATCTGCAATTAATACATTAGATAACTATTTGTGCTTGATTTAACTCTTAAAACTCAGTTATTGCTATAAAAACTCTAAGGGCCCTATCTTGCACCCAGCGCAATTGACTTTGTACACCGACGCATGTGTCATTCCTATTTTGCACCCGCGCAAAGCGCGCTTTTTCCTCCACAGAAGCACGTCGCTAAACCAGTGAATGAACTTGCGCTCCCTGGGCGGTTCAGCGCAAAAAAGGAGGCGTGTTCCGGCGCAAACAATCCCTGGTGCTATTTTGCTGTTCCATTAAACAATTGCGCCACTGACCAGAAAAAACCTAGTCTAAAGTCAGTGGCGCGTTGCGCGTTGTTCATTATGCTATTTTAAGGGCCCATGCTTGACCAGTATAGAGTGCACAACGCGCATATTATGCTCATGTAATCTACACAGATGCAACAGTTATTTTTGCAAATCATAAATTGTTACACTAAAACAATATTAACACATGAGATGACGGAAATCATTGTGGTGTGCCACGAAGATGTGAAAAAATAGGCATAAATCTAGCTTACAAATGATTCAGGCTAATTGTAATAATTAAGGATAAGACCTGTTTGCCCAATAGTGGCAAGACATATATGTATATAAGGACATCTGACAAATTGGTTTGTCCGTCAAGAACCAGGAAAAAAAATCGACAAAAAAACTGAAAGACTGAAAAAAAAAAAGACTGTGAAATCACCTTTACCATAATGTACAACATTACAACTTCACTTCTCTGTCTTTCACTGCTCTTACAAGCACATCAGTCTCCTCGGCTGTGAACCGCTCCTGGCGTGCGCCTGGTAAATACGCCATAATAATAGCAATCCATAATGGAACTTGCGCACCTGCTTTTAAAGGGAATGTTGGATGACGCTCGGATTGGTTTATTCACGTTACGCCCAAACCACACCTATGAATAATGAAGCTACTTCAGACCAACCCATTTTAGATTTGCGCCGGGCGCAAGAGCCATTTATCCCGCCGGGAAAATAGCAACAGCGCCGAGACCCGCCCACAAAGTTACTTGCGCTTCGCGCTTTGACACTTGCGTTTCAGATCGTTAAAATAGGGCCCTAAATCTCCACAGTGTGTTTATGGCAAGAAATGACAACGCAAACACACTGGTGTCGTGATTTACTATCTAACAGGGGACAGAGTCATTGTGTTTAACATAATCCTTATTCAAAGATGATCTGCAATTTATACATTATAGAAATATTTCTGCTTGATTTAACTCTTAAAACTCAGTTATTGCTATAAAAACTCTAAATATCTACAGTGTGTTTATGGCAAGAAATGACAAATTAAACACACTGGTGTCGTGATTTACTATCTAACAGGGGACCGAGTCATTGTGTTTAACATAATCATTATTCAAAGAGGATCTGCAATTAATACATTAGAGAACTATTTCTGCTTGATTTAACTCTTAAAACTCAGTTATTGCTATAAAAACTCTAAATCTCCACAGTGTGTTTATGATGGCAAGAAATGACAACGCAAACACACTGGTGTCGTGATTTACTATCTAACAGGGGACCGAGTCATTGTGTTTAACATAATCATTATTCAAAGAGGATCTGCAATTAATACATTAGAGAACTATTTCTGCTTGATTTAACTCTTAAAACTCAGTTATTGCTATAAAAACTCTAAATCTCCACAGTGTGTTTATGGCAAGAAATGACAACGCAAACACACTGGTGTCGTGATTTACTATCTAACAGGGGACCGAGTCATTGTGTTTAACATAATCATTATTCAAAGATGATCTGCAATTTATACATTATAGAAATATTTCTGCTTGATTTAACTCTTAAAACTCAGTTATTGCTATAAAAACTCTAAATCTCCACAGTGTGTTTATGATGGCAAGAAATGACAACGCAAACACACTGGTGTCGTGATTTACTATCTAACAGGGGACCGAGTCATTGTGTTTAACATAATCATTATTCAAAGATGATCTGCAATTAATACATTAGAGAAATATTTCTGCTTGATTTAACTCTTAAAACTCAGTTATTGCTATAAAAACTCTAAATCTCCACAGTGTGTTTATGGCAAGAAATGACAACGCAAACACACTGGTGTCGTGATTTACTATCTAACAGGGGACCGAGTCATTGTGTTTAACATAATCATTATTCAAAGATGATCTGCAATTTATACATTATAGAAATATTTCTGCTTGATTTAACTCTTAAAACTCAGTTATTGCTATAAAAACTCTAAATCTCCACAGTGTGTTTGAGATTAAGAAATGACAACGCAAACACACTGGTGTCGTGATTTACTATCTAACAGGGGACAGAGTCATTGTGTTTAACATAATCATTATTCAAAGAGGATCTGCAATTAATACATTAGAGAAATATTTCTGCTTGATTTAACTCTTAAAACTCAGTTATTGCTATAAAAACTCTAAATCTCCACAGTGTGTTTATGGCAAGAAATGACAACGCAAACACACTGGTGTCGTGATTTACTATCTAACAGGGGACAGAGTCATTGTGTTTAACATAATCATTATTCAAAGATGATCTGCAATTAATACATTAGAGAAATATTTCTGCTTGATTTAACTCTTAAAACTCAGTTATTGCTATAAAAACTCTAAATATCTACAGTGTGTTTATGGCAAGAAATGAAAAATTAAACACACTGGTGTCGTGATTTACTATCTAACAGGGGACCGAGTCATTGTGTTTAACATAATCATTAATTACTATATAAAGTGATGACCTGTGATTATTACCTTAAAGAACAATTTCTGCTTGTCCAGTCCTATATATATATATATTTTTTATTGGTGCAAGAAATCAAATCTCACTCTAAAAATCTCAAAAACAAAGGACATTATTTGGGATTTTAGAGAGCAGAAACTATGTTTTATTCAAAAATAAGTCACACATTGAAATACCTTTACTGTAAAAAAAATGTGGGTCTCCAATTGAAAATTTTCTGTAAATTGATCCACTTTAATTCAATTAAAATTCAAGAAATTCAATTTGGCCAACTAAAAAATTTAGATGTGATCGGTCACTAGAAAATTTTCAATTGGAGACCTGATTTTTTTTTACAGTGTTGGTGTTCTTGAAAATAAGCTTAAATGAGAGATGTGGACGGATCATATACTGTAAGTATGAAGACACAACAGAGAATGAATTTCTTAAAGATAACTCTTAATTTTAAGAATTTTTTTATTTCTTAAATTCTTTTCTGTAATGTCCACAACATGGCTTTTTCTCCGTTGTGTGCTCATTGTGTTCCCTGATGCCTGTGTGAACATTATATAATTATATATATATATATATATATATATTAAATAATGAAGACAGACTTGACTGCCAGCTCTCTTCCCTTTCACACACACAGCTCCATTGCAGGCTATGGAGGTCCCCTGTTGGATAGGTAGACATCGGTCAGGTCCCCTCTTGGCATGTTTAAAAATAAAAAAATAAATGCTTATTTGAAGTTATATTATGAAAAAAGACCTTAAAACAAAATTTTGTATCTAAGTTTTGTTTCTTCAAAATGACTAGAAACACAGGTCCCCTCTTGGTCAGTGTGGAGTGATGGTCCCCTGTTGGTAATATAGACGTGTATGTGTGTGTGTGTGTGTGTGTGTGTGTGTGTGTGTGTGTGTGTGTGTGTGTGTGTGTGCGCGTGTGCGCGTGTATGTGCGTGTGTATTTTTTTATATCCCCGTGGGGACTGAATGCAGGGACTCGTGTCACCGTGGGGACCTAAATTGAGGTCCCTGTGAGGAAACAAGCTTATAAATCAAACAAAGTGAGTTTTTATTATTGTAAAAATACAGAATGTTTTCTGTGATGGGTAGGTTTAGGGGTAGGGTTAGTGAAAGGAGATAGAATATACAGATACAGTTTGAACAGTATAAAAATCATTACGCCTATGGAGAGTCCCCACAAAGATAGCGAACCACATGCGTGTGTGTGTGTCTGTGTGTTTGTTTTTGTGATTTTATGAGGAGACACATTTTTATAATGAAACGGGTATTACACTGGTATTACGACATAAACATGAAATATGAGGACATTTCATATGTCCTCATATTTAAAATAGCTTTAAAAACATACTATGTTTTATTCAAAATGTAAAAATGCAGAATGTTTTCCTGTGATGGGTAGGTGTAGGGGTAGCGGTAGTGTAGGGGGATAGAATGTACAGTTTGTACAGTATAAAAACCATTACGCCTACGGAATGTCCTTAGATAGCAAAACAAACCTCTCTCTCTGTGTGTGTGTGTGTGTGTGTGTGTGTGTGTGTGTGTGTGTGTGTGTGTGTGTGTGTGTGTGTGTGTGTGTGTGTGTGTGTGTGTGTGTGTGTGTGTGTGTGTGTGTGTGTGTGTGTGTGTGTGAGAGATTGTTTGTCCCTTCTAACACTGCTGGTATAAACAGTGCTGAGACCAGCTGAGAAAAGTTGAAACTTAATCTGAAATAAAAAAAATAAAAAAACATGCCCTGGTGGCTTCCCTTAAGCCACATTTTATATCCCAAAAATGCTGCCCAGGTGTAAACAAACTGGCAGATTCATTACCATTCTGCTGATACAGGTTCAGTTTTTTTGTCAAATGTTTATGACTCCTTAAAACTAAATCTCAACTAAAAACTTTCTCTTATTCGCTTCTCTCATTTCCAAATCATTAGAAGTTCTCCAGGAAGTGCTACTAGAAAGCATCAAGGACAACATTTTTTCTTTAGCATAGAAGAGGGCAACTCTCTCCAAAAATATGACTTTGCATCTCACAGCGGAGACAGCTTTAGCGGGCTTATTATCATAGTTACTGAAGAGCAGGGCCTATTTCCACTGCAGACTGAAAATGGCTAGTCATTATAATCTGTGCCATGTTGAAATAAAGTCATTACAGAGGAACATTGTTAAATACACTCATTAAATTGTTTTTCATTAGCAACCCGCAGAAATTGTTTTGAAATGAAGCAAAACATTACTTAATTTTTAATGCTGCTTAAATCTTCACAGACAAACAATAAACGGCTAGAATTAAAACGTTCAGTCTAAACTAGGCATAAAATGTTAGTCAGATTTTAGGATAATGTTTTAACTCTTGGGGGTGTGATCAATTACTTAACTCTTTCTGTGCGTGTGTGTGTGTTTGTGTGTTTTGTGTTTATTCTAAAACCTTCAGTTCCACTAAAGGCCATTACATACTCCACAAGAACAGGAAATAAAGTTCTCGCTTCCAGGGCGTAGTGGCGTAATTTTGTTCTCACAGCCCTGGTTTGGGAGTTCTAGTAGCTAGTTGTCGACACATCGTCTGAGCAGAACTTTTTTCTTGTGGGTGTCCGAGAACTACTGTGTGATTGGTCAGAAATTTAAACGCGTGCTGCAGTGGGCGGGGCCTCTGAGGACTCCCTAGAAGTTCGGCACCTGCTTTTCTCGTGAAATATGGAATGTCCTGGCCAGAACGAAATTGTTCTTGTTCTTGCCACCTCGAGAAAACAAAAAAAATGTATTTGTTCTTGCGGAGTATGTACCAAGCTTAATGCTCACAAATCTGTATTTTATAACAGTAAAATGTCGCAATGTTATATTGTCATGTTTATCAAAATAAAACTGATAAAAAAACTTAGACCCCACTTCATTGATGTTCACTTATGTTGAACTTTATTCTTGTACAAACACATGCTGTATTAAAAAATATTACATGACAATGTCTCTGAAACATATGTGCATTATATTGCATTATTCACGCAGCAACTCTCGCCGATCGGTTGTATCCAGCCGCAGCCGATGTCGAACACACCCTAGAGTTTTGAAAACATTATCCATATAAAACTATTCACAGCAAAACATTATGAAATCATTTACTTGCAGTTTGTGATGTAGCTGTAGCGATCAGATCCAATACAGCTGGCTGCTTCATCTTCCAACAAAAGTTTATGTGAGAACTCTCCTTTACACTGTGCTTTGTTTACAATACAAAATGCAGTCAAAATCTCTGAACAAACATACATTCCGCCGACAGTTCCAATGATAAGTTTTATGTTGTTGCTATGATGTAAACAAAGGGCAGAGCTTTGCCTCTGCTAGCCTGCTAGCCTACATTAGTGTTGATACAGTGTTTACTGTAGTGTTTGTAATCTCTCGCTTTTGTAAGGCTGTTTACCACCCCTTAAAGGAACACGCCAACTTTTTGGGACTTTGCACGGGAACAACTGCAAGTAGTGACCACCCTATTCATGTAATAGTGTCACTAACGTTACATTATGTATAGCTAATGACACTGTTACAGTAGGCTAGTCATCTAAAAACATAAAGGAAGTACTTACCACAGCTGCTTGCTCTGGATATGGATCCAAACACACCTGTAGACATCATCAAGTAGCCTACCATCGGGTTTGCTTAGAACATTTAACCGAGGACGACTATTTTGAAAAAATGTAATTTGCCACACGGATCATGAAACGTGGGCTGAAGGATACGGCCATCCCATCGGTAGTGACTACAGACAAGACAAAGCGGACCACCTGTGGCTGCGGTAAGTGTTCCGTTATGTTTTTAGATGACTAGCCTCCTGTAACAGTGCCATTAGCTAGATCTAATGTAACGTTAGTGACACTATTACATGAATAGGGTGGTCACTACTGTATTGCAGTTGTTCCCGTGCTCCATGTATCCCCTGTAAAGTTAGTATTGTGTTGTCACGATTCACGAACGCGCTCTGACTGTCACAGTAACAAATGAGCGGTGCCAGAGGTAATTCGGCGTCTTGTCTATCAGCCTCCAAAGTTTGTAACTCCTTGTCTGTGTATTCTGGCTCAAAATGATATGGTTCTGGATTTTGGTTTGATACAAAGTAAAAATCCTCGGACAATAGGGCTCGGGCGCTGCGTTGCATTCTGGGACGTGGCGGCCATGTTGATGGCCTCGCGAATGTAAACATACAGCAAATCGAACGAGGAGAAGCAGAGTTGGGAGAAAGAAAAACTATGTTAAAATCCTGAAAAGGATGTGGAATTTACCGGGATACGTTAAATAGGGAAGCCAGGGACCGGTATATGGACAAAATTGGAACTATTAACTGTTTGGATTCATATGAAATTTGCAGTTCACAAATGGATGGGTTCAGGAGCTGCAGACCATGAAGCCTATGTAACGTTAACCTTTTACCTTGAAGCATTCTGCACCATTCTGTGTTCTCGGGTTGCACTACTTGCAAATAAACACTGAAAAATATCTGATTGTGTGACACTTCTTGCTTTTGCACATTATACGGTTATTGCGATTGTGTGACACTTCTTGCTTTTGCACATTATACTTTTATTGCGATTGTGTGACACTTCTTGCTTTTGCACATTATATTGATTTAAGTATATTTATTTTGAAGATTGTGGGTATGGATGCAACAGACACTTATGGCTGTATTTAATGCACATTTATTTTATTTCAACGCTAGGGCTCATGTTTGTCAGAGCACAACATACATACACAATCTTATAGAGGAATGTCATGTCTTCGTCCTTGCTTGGCAACACCATGTGAATCGGTACTTTATCTGACAAAATAGTGTACTTGTTGCGGACGGTTACAATCACCCTTTCCACGTGAATTCGGAGGTGGGCATTTTTTCTTGTGCTCCCCACATCTCTTGCATCCAGCTGACAGCGTTCTTTTGTGAAAGCAGCGATCTTTACCTCGGCACACATAAGTCCCACACTGTCCTTTATGTCAAAGCCGCGATCAGCCAACACCATATCCCCAGGTAACAGTTTGTCTTACAAGCGCGATCCAAGCGAGCCGACGACTCTGTTACCTCGGATACTTGGTCTCCGTGGTTGCGTCTCCAAGCAGGAAAGAGGTGGAAAGTTAATCCATTTTCGAACTTTTTCCCATGGCGATTATGTGATCTAGTGTTACACCCCACAATGCAGCAACGGTTTACCATGGTTTCCAATAATAACGCCAAATTAAGACACACGACTGAGAGGGAGCACGTCTATAAACAGTGCGCAGTAGTCCGAGTAGCAGCAAATGAGGCCATCAACATGGCCGCCACGCAAAGTAATGACGTCATACGCCCGAGCCCTATTCCTCAAAGTCAGCCATGCAACAGTCACGTTCGCTACTGTCTTCCTAGTCACGTTGGTTTTGTTGACAGACGTAACAGCTGGGCTTCTCCGGTCCTGCGAGCAAATCACTCCGCCCTCCGCAGAAGTAGAGCAGTGCTGCGCCTTCTAAGAATATAGTCCCCAGTGTGTATAAGTTTATAATATGGCTGTGTCTCATGTAACTTTATTATTTGTACACACTGACTATACACATCACAACATGTAAATAGGAAAATGTTGGTGTTATTTTGTCACTTATTGAGCAGTAGGCTAGCTGGAGCCATATACCGTAAAACTTCAAATAATAGCCCGGGCTTCTATTTTCCCAAATCGCCGAACTGCACCGGCTTGTATTTGAAACAGGCATCTATAAAAGACAGGCCTTTAATTTAGTGTTGAGATGTTCAAGCATGACGGTAGGAGGTTACCACATTATATTACGTTTTATTTATAATTAATTTGAATGTGTTTAACAAATCATTTAATGTAAGAAATGTCTTAGATTATTGGCAGCACAAAAAACGAAACGATGTGACAGCAATGGGGAGAACAATATAAGTTACCGCTAAAATCCATTGAGCGTATGAACTTGTTGCCCGAAACACATCAAAAAGAAAGAATGAAGGCTATCCTGTAAAACAACTGCAATCATGTGATAGAAAATTACTATATTCATCACTATCATCATCCCCGCGATTCTCAATTACAAGTTCATGGGCGAATTCCTCCTCCTCGTTGCTCTCCTCCACTTCTCCAGCCTCCGCTAACTCTGCCTGTCTTGCTCGCACTAACAGATCCCGCCCAGATGCGTACGGCTCTCCATCTTTGAAACAATGGATAAGGTGATCCTCGCTTCCATTAGAAGCTACTGTCAGGCCACATAGCTAAGGATCCCGAAGTTAATGAAATATATCTCCTCCTTCTCCCTCGCACACACAAACACACGCGCACGTCTGCGCGCAAGCATTAAAGGAATTTTTCAGCCGCTCCGTATCCAGCTTTCCCCACGCTTGAAATTTGACAGCTGTCAGCTTAAATGTCAAATTATACTTTTCTCCATGGTGGTATTGAGAGAATTAAGAAAAACTGAAGACTGAAAGTTCGTTAACCTCTTTGTTATGTTGCCATAGTGATGAGTCGTTCATGAACGGTTCCGTCTGTCACGTGAAATTTAATCAAAACATAGAACAGACGATCTGACGGGTTTGAGAAGATCAAATACAGCCCGATACTAAAAAACAGACCCGGCGTCTATTTGAGACCGGCCTTTATTTACCCAAACTGTCGTCACACCAGGCGTTTAAAAGAGACAGGCGTCTATTTGGGACTCGGCTATTATTTGAAGTTTTACGGTACCTCCAGTCTTTGTGCTAAGCTAGGCTAACGGTGGGTGCGTCAGACAGAGTTATGGCACGCACAAAGATGAGAATGGTATGTATGGACTTATCTAACTCTGGGAAATACAGTTTATTGTTACATGTATGCCCTGTCTTGTGTTTTGATTAAGATTCTGTTTCTCCCCAGTTTGGTTAATTAGTCATGTCTGTCACCTGTGTCTCGTCCATCACCTGCACCTCGTTATCCTCATTTGCTCTGTGTATGTAAACCCTCAGTTTGCCCTCAGTGTTTGTCGGTTCTCGTTAATGTTTGACGTGTCTTAGTGTGTTCCTGAGTTTTGTTATTAAAAGTTCCTGTTTCCTGTTCTCCTCGTCTCCGTGAGCTCATTGCCAGCACATAACCGTAACAGAAGAATCGACCGAAACCGTTTTTTGTTTGTGGCGTTTTTCTCTTTTCTTTGAGTTTTTTTTCCGTTTCCCATGGCCCTTCCCGCTGTTCGTCTGCTCTGCCTGGAGCAGGGAGACCGTCCGCTGGAAGCGCATACACGGGACTTCTTGGACCTTGCGTGGCAGACGCACTTCCCAGACCGCTCGCTCTGTGTTTTTTACCATGCCGGCCTGAGCGAGCGGTCGAAGGCTTGCGTTCCAGCGGGCGGTCCCAAGGAGGATTTCGCCGCATTCGTGGAGTGGGTACTGGTATCCAACAACTCGCCATTCACCAGTCCCACTCCACCACTGGCAGAGACCAGCCAACCACCACCAGCGAGTGATGCAACGGAGAAGTTGCACGAGCCCCCCGCAGACCGTGGGGACCGGCCACCCGCAAGTGACGAGCCCGTACCGAGGACAAGGACGGAGTGTGTCATCGCTGCGGAGCCCGGACCACCAACAAGGTCTGACCAGGTGCGTGAGCCGGCAACGCCGTACATCGCGGAGGGAGTTATTGTGGAGTTCGAGGGCTGGGAGGAAAGCCCCGCCCACAACACCGCCGCAGTGGATGAGTTGAAGGAAGCCGCTGGCAGCTACATAGAGGAGCTGAGGACAGTTTTTGAGGTGGACCTTATGGACTTTTATGGAGAGGTTTTTCCTGTACCCCCTGTATCTCCTGTGTTTTCCAAGTCTCCTGCGTCCCCAGTACCTCCAGAGTTTCAGGAATTCCCACCCAGCCTCCCTCTCCCACCTCCTCAGTTGGTCCATCCCTCAGTGCGCCCTTCGCTGCTGCCCTTCTGCCCCTCTGCTCCACCCACACGCTGTGTGGACACGCCTAGTGTCTTCAGGCCACCAGCTCTGTCCAGCACTGAGGTTCCCCTGACTCCGCCTCCAGCCTCCGTGCCCCCTGCTCTGCCTCGGCCCGTCGACACTTCAGCGCCTCCCTGGCTCCTCCCTCCCTCGGCTCCACCGGACACCATCGGCCATACGGCTTCTCCGGGCTCCCTCGTCTCTCCGGCTCCGCCTTGGTCAGTCGTCGACCTGCCTTCACCTGCGGCTTCGTCTGGCTCCGCCTTTGTCCTCGGTCCCTCCAGTTCAGCCGCTGTCCTCTGGTTTCCCGGTTCCACGTCGGGTGCTCGTCGCTGCGGTGTCACCTCGGTCTCCTGGACCATCAGTTTCGCGGGGGCTCGTCGGCTCCATCTCTGGCTCCTTCTCCGTTGGTCGTCCCCAGGGTGTCGTCTACCTCCCAGTCGTCTCCTCCATGGCTCCTCCCACCATTGACTCCGCCCTGGGGCCTCGTCCTGGCTGGTTTCTGGCACACCACCTGGCTTCTCCTGCTCCTGGCTCCCCACTGACTCCTCCTTCCTTCCTTGCCCCCATGGACTGTTTTTTGTTCCCTTGGACTCTGTTTTTCTTGTTTTGGACTTTACTTTATTTCCTGTTTGTTTCCTCGCCCTCCTCCTGAGCCCCCACCCTCCCTCCTCAGATGTTCCCTTTACGGCACGAGGACGCGCCTTTCCGGGAGGGGGCGTTATGTTACATGTATGCCCTGTCTTGTGTTTTGATTAAGATTCTGTTTCTCCCCAGTTTGGTTAATTAGTCATGTCTGTCACCTGTGTCTCGTCCATCACCTGCACCTCGTTATCCTCATTTGCTCTGTGTATGTAAACCCTCAGTTTGCCCTTAGTGTTTGTCGGTTCTCGTTAATGTTTGACGTGTCTTAGTGTGTTCCTGAGTTTTGTTATTAAAAGTTCCTGTTTCCTGTTCTCCTCGTCTCCGTGAGCTCATTGCCAGCACGTAACCGTAACATTAATAAGCCAAAGTCCCAAAAAGTTGGCGTGTTCCTTTAAGAAAACTAAATCAGAATCGCATGGTTTTGTGATTTATTACTGTTTGTATTACCAGTTTTCCGACAAATATCATAATTTAATAGTGTATAACATTAACATTGTATCAAAAATGTACACTGTAAAAAAATGTTTTTATGTAAAAAACGGATAATGTACTGGCAGAAACTTACCAGGACATTATCCAGTAATTTTACGGACATTTCCGTTAACCCTAAAACACAACACAATGTTTAAGTTAGTTTTAAATTTTAAATACAGGTAAAACGCCTATAAAAAAAATAAATAATAAAAATTCTGTCAAAATAATACAGTACATTGTGCTCCATTTTAACAGATTTTTTTAGAGTGTATAAGAAAGAAAAAAAAACATACCGCTCAGAAACGTCCTGTGAAATCTGTGCTCGCAAAATCTGTGCATGAAATCTGCTCTACACGATCCTCTTCTTTTTAACATTCTGAAGTCTGAATCAGGCTTGATTTGGTTTGAAATTGACACCATCCTTATTATTTACACCTGAGCAGATGAAACTTATGGCTATCATAAGGGGTGTGACATTTCAAGCATGAATTCATATTCTAGTAGAACCCAAAAACAAAATCAAGACTTTCAAGGGCATAATTGGGCCTCTTTAAGCGACTGAATGCCAGTGTGCACTATGGTGCAATGGTGTATAACTATCCGTCAATGTATTGCTCTGGAGGCAGGAATATGAAAATGTATATGCTACATGACATCACAGCATTTGAAAACCACAACCAAGCAAATAGGGAAGAAAAGACTAATGCCACTTCTATTTAATACTGAATTTAATGTTGCCTGGCAGTTTATTCTAAACTATGGGAATGGGTGGTAAAGTTGAGTGTGTTGCATTGTGGGATGCTTTAATATGTGCCATTTGCTCTGGCTGTGCATTTTCAAATGTAGTTGGTCATCTATATTCACACAGAGAAGTGCATATTGTACTATACATACTGCAGAAATAGTATGAGTAGTATGGTAGTGGGTCTCAGAAAAGTCTTAAAAATCTATTAAACTTGTTAGCACAAACTTTTTAAAGAATATTACAGTGCAAATACATTTACTGTTACACACACAAGCACACGCACATGCACACGCACACACACACTTAATGGTCTAATCTGAAATGAGCTTGGTTCCATAACAAGGCTTATAATCATTTAAAAATTCCATTAAAGCTTAGTATTCTTTATTTCAGGAGTGATTCGGTTTTCTTATTATTTACAAAATGAAGGATATAGAGGGGTGTGTGGAATAACTCCGTCATGCGCCCATGGTTTCCTTTTACTCTCCAAATTATTTGTTAAATCAACCTGGTGGAGCCCAACAGGACCAAGTCAATGTTCCATATTCCAATCCAAAACTATCCAGACTTCCTCATTGGTGTAGGAAAAAAAAAGAAAACTCATGTGATTCAGAAACGGTCTGGTGCATTGAGGGAGCCACAGCTGCAGATCTGTCCAGCTGTTTCACTGGGAACATTGAGACTTTTGAGGCCTAGTGCACACATAGACAATGTAAGACTTCATTTTTATGTAAGTGACGTAGTGCTTTTCCTCACATAATATTGTTTAATGTATTTTAATTATATATATATATATATATATATATATATATATATATATATATATATATATATATATATATATATATGTATGTGTATATATATATATAGTATATATATATATATATATATATATATATATATATAGTATATATATATATATATATATATATATATAGTATATATATATATATGTGTGTATATATGTATGTATGTGTTTGTGTGTGTGTGTGTGTGTGCGTGTGTGTGTATATCAGGATATTAGGGGTGTAACGATTCGTTTTAACAACGATTCGATTCGTATCACGATTTGAGGTTGTCGATAATATTCAAGGACGATATTGGTTCATTTAGAACGATACGATACGAAACGATTCAGTGACTTGAAATCGATTCAGTAACTTTTTAGCCAAAAATTGTGTGACTGAAATAAATATCTGGATACTGGTCAGTGCAGGTGAAGTTTCCTAGATTCCTGTTGTATCTTGTAAGGGAATCCGGTATCAATTAATTATGGATATAAACAAACAAGTAAACAACAATGAATGGAAAATGCATTCACATTTTATTTGACTAAAGTGCAACCAACAGTTTAGGTTGAATTAACAGGAAGTTAACCTTTTCTGCTCTCAATTTCAATATTCTATACGTTTTCAATAAAAGCACAGTAAGTGCAACCAACATTTCAACAGTAGGTTAACCTGCTACTTCTGCTTTTGTTTTCCAACATAAAAATATTACAATATTAATATCAAAAATAAAATGCAACTAACTTCTCTTCAGGTTTAATTAATAGTAGGTTTACCTTCTACTTTTGCTGTTGTTTTTCAACATTAAAATAATACAAATACAATATTATTATCAAAAATAAAGTGCAACCAACATTTCTTCAGGTTGAATAAACTGGCTGAACCTGCTACTACTCTCAGTTTAATAAACAAACTATATTTAACAAAAGATAAAATGTAACCAACTACTCTTCAATGACTCCCCCCAAAAAATATCAACTGATCAACATGATCTGACCGCAGAACACTTCTCTGTGCGTTCACTATGTCGCCAGCAGTACTAAAAACTCGCTCTGCTGGCACACTGGTGCCAGGAATGCACAGGTAGCATTTAGGGTTGAAAGTACAGGTAGCTCTTTCTCCTGGTGGCTTGATAATTTCTCGCTCGTTGGCTTCTCCTCTGCCATCCGCCATGCTATGTTTTGTTTTCTTAGCGCTGCTGCTGGTGCGTGGCGATGATGTCACAGATAGGCAGACTGAATCGAGTAACGTTTAACGCCTTTATCATTAAAAGTGCTAAGAAAAAACATCCATATAAGGTCTGACGTACTTAAATCCAATGCGTTATTTCCTATTATCAATACAATCGATTGATTACCTTTTAAAACGATGTTAGATCGATATATGTTGTCCGGAAGGCCAACTTGCCGAGCACAGATCGATGTAGTTAGATCATAGGAATATAAATCGATACATCGATGTAGTAGATGAATCGTTACACCCCTACAGGATATTATATAAGGATTTGAGCGACTTTGACAAGAGCCAAAGTGTGATGGCTAGACAACTGGGTCAGAGCATCTCCAAAACGACAGCTCTTGTGGGGTGTTCCCAGTCTGCAGTGGTCAAAATATATCAACAGTGGTCCAAGGAAGGAACAGTGGTGAACCGGGGACAAGGTCATGGGCGGCCAAGGCTCATTAATGCACGTAAGGAGCGAAGGCTGGCCCGTGTGTTATGATAAAACAGACGAGCTACTGTAGCTCAAATTGCTAATGCTTGTTCGGATAGAAAGGTATCAGAATACACAGTGCGTCACAGTTTGTTGCATATGGGGCTACATACAAACAAGTCCGATCCATGGAGGCCCCACCTCGCAACTTACAGGACTTAAAGGATCTGCTGCTAACATCTTGGTGCCAGATACCACAGCACACCTTCAGGGGTCTAGTGGAGTCCATACCTCAAGAGGTCAGGGCTGTTTTGGCAGCAAAAGGGGGACCAACACAATATTGTATAACCAATAATGTGTTGACTTCATTGCTCCGGACAATATTTGTGGCCAACTGAAGGCAAGATGCGAAAATGAGAGGCAAATGCTGTATTTACATTTGATTGACATAAACAAATTGCACTCCGGGGGCTATGAGCTCAGCAACAGGTAATATATCTGCAGTCACTCACGGGAGCGAATTGTGTTTGCGCTGAATATTCACTGGCACAGATATGGATTATGCCACGCCGGTTATTCGTAATGCTAAACATCCCTTAGGGCAAAGTGTTCACTGATATATTTCAATAAGGAGACAAGGATGTGCTACATTTCCGTCTGTGATGGAGCCTTTCCAGCTTGTCTGCTGTTTCAATTTGCATTCCCTAATGCTGTTGTTTGCTTTCCAAATGCCTGGAGCGCCCACCCGCCCCCTCCCACCATTGTCATCCGACAGGCCACGGATCACTCCCTTTCCTAGACTGAACCCCCCCTGTCCCCACCACACACATACATACATTCTGATTGGCCCATCCATCAGCTCTCCAACAAGCACTGAATCCAGGGACTTTGGGGAAAATGAAAAATCATTGACTGAGAAATTGGCAAGTAACAGGACCTCACTGCAGTTTAACAGGATCTCAACACAATTTGATAGCGAGTCAGAGTCTATGGGATGGAAAATGGAAATATGGGAAGAGAGAGAGAGAGAGAGAGAGAGAGAGAGAGAGAGAGAGTTTAATCAAGTCTGCCCTCTGTGGCCCTGTTTTGAATATCAGATTAAGTATGAAAATGAGCAGCTGTATTTTAAATATTTAGCAGATAAAAACAAAGAGAGCAATGACTGACCAAGAGCTGACTTAAAAAATGCAAATAGTACAGCGCTTTTTATCAGTGTATGTCATTTTTTTCATGTCATTTGTTACATCCAAACAAGAAAACAATTCCTATTATTGTGAAATGCATATATAATAGATTTTGTATTATTAAAAACAAAAAATTCCGGGGTGGGTGGGTAGGGAGTTAGTGTGAGTGTGCACACCGACGCGTTGCGTTAAAAACTGGCCGACCAATGAGATTGTCGCTTTTGTTCACGTGCCTGGAGCTGTTGTCTTGCCGAGCACACACATAGATATACATAATAAAGGCTAGATGTCTCGTCCGCGCTGCTGGCCAATGGAGGTCGACGTCCGCACCTGGCGGCCGTTAATAACGTTTGTAAATTTGTAAATCTGTCAAGATTTCAGCTAGATAAGAGTATTTGCTTTTGTGCAGATCACTCACCTTACATTAGGTACCACAAAGCCCGCCAGAAAGCCTGCCTGTGACAAGATGGCCGCCAGTGATGACGTTAGAGACTCCGCCGTAAGACATCTAGCCTTTATTATGTATATCTATGAGCACACATACGGACTACCGGCACATCCGGGAACATAACTGTTCATTTCGTCAATGCCCCTTTTTAGGGGAAAATAAACTAGACTTCCCATAGACTTCCATACAAAATAGCGGCACAAAACAACGTTCGTACACAGCCGGCAGGCTTGAATAACTTAAGAAATCACTCAGATTAAACATGTCAAGTAATTATATGTACACCCTGCCTGCCAAGAGCGTGAAAGATACATCCACAAACTTAATTTGGTCAATTTAAAAACACATCCCTTCATTCTCCCAGCGTCAAATTGGTGTAACAAGTGAATGATTTTACTTAGTTTTTGCTAGTAAACATCTTTAAATGTATATATTATGTCTTTATATTTAGAGTACTGAGAGCACTTTTCTGTCCAGCCGTAGTTAACTAGCCTGATTTAGCTTCCGATAGCATCATCCGTACTTCATGATTCAAAAACGAAGTAAAATAATTCACTGGCTTACCTGGTGACTCAATGAGGTACGTGTAAATGTCCGGGTAAGACGCCTCTGGCCACTGGGTAGGGTTGCTACACCAATTTGACGGTGGGAGAATGAAGGGACATGTTTTTTAAATAGACCAAATTAAGTGTGTGGATGTATCTTTCACACTCTATGGCAGGCAGGGTGGACATATAATTACTTGACATGTTTAATATTGGTGATTTCTTAAGTTATTCAAGCCTGACGGCTGTGTATGGACGTTGTTTTGTGCCACTATTTTGTATTGAAGTCTATGGGAGTCTAATTTATTTTCCCCTAAAAGTGGGCGTGAATCTGTTCAGAGACATTCTATGACGTTGCGCCGGTTGTGCGTATACCTAAGAAGTCTTCTTCTGTGTGACAAGTGCGTGTCAGAAGTTGCGCAGCGCCACCTTGTGTACCAGGGTATTTGTTTTTCAATAAGCGCCATCTACTGTCAGGGAGTGAATTTGCACGTTCACTTGGCGCATCGGCAGTGAAAATCGCTTGGGTAGGAACACAAAGACGGGCCGAAAAACTCTGGCGATAAGTGCGTGCGATAATCACCCTGGTGTGCACGAGGATTAAAGCTTTCAGCTGCAATGTGGATTGATGTTATTGGCAGACGTTGTGCGCAGCAAATTCAAACAAGAGAACCAATCAAAAGCATCAGAATAGTTAAATTTAATTTAATTTAATTTAATTTTTTCTCAGTAACTGTAACAGATTACAGTTACAGTTACGTAACTCTGTTACATGTAACTAGTTACTCCCAACACTGAGTTGCCAGGATGTAGGAATGCTGACCATTAATAAGAGTCAAGGGATTTGTTGAAATCTCTATATACAAAGTATGAGCAATATTAAAAGTGATGTGTGCCTTAGCTAGTAAACCGGAACAAACTTATAATGGACATTTTATGAAGACAGAATATTTTGGCAAGGATTTGCAAATGGCCAATTACTGTATCTCTCTGGACCCAGCAGTGCAAAATCTTAAGAGACCCAACTCTGGCTTGACTGAACAACATTCACGGAGCCAACAGAATTTTCTTTGAATTGCTAATCAGAAACCCCGGCTTGGACAGTGTCCCAGTTCTTTGTTCTCGTCTGATTGGTGGACCCACAGGGTCATGTGCAGCGGGTGACATATTCTGTATCTCTGAGAAATAGGAAAAATTTTATGAGCAAAGCGTTTAATATCAGGCTGCTCCAGAGGGACTGTCAATGCAATTAGTTTCTGGTGTCAAAAAGTCACTTTTGCTGCAAAATGACATGTAACCAAGATACTAAAAGTAATCTATGTATTTTAACGAGTTTGTTTGCCCATATAATCTTAAGATATTAGGTTAAACTTATTTGGCTTGCTGTCCACTGATGAGGGGCTCGATGAAGCAGCTTCAACTCGAGCCCTGATATACCCCCACAGTGAATAAATATAGGATATGATTATGTAGGGCAAGGTAACTAAGATAAAGGTGGAGTTTAGGGAGGTGGTGGGATGCTGGAACAGCTGAGACTGTGGAGAGGTAAGCAGCTGCTTATACTCTGGCTGTTGGCTGTTGATTGGAAGATTACATGGGCTCGCTCCTCCCTAAATTAAGCTTGAAATGTCTAGGTCAAAGAGACATTATTTGAATTTTAGAATATTATCCTTTTAACACAGCGTAATTGATGATGATTGCATATTTAGTTGTTTATGAGCTTCAGACTGTTAAGGCTAATTTATACACTCAAAAATAAGCCTTTTTTTTAAGATTTACGCATTTCAGTTAATAGTAAAATTCCATCAAATTGAATTGAATAATCTTTACATAATTTTATTGAATAATCTAATTTGTAAAGATTATTCAATTTGATGGAATTTTACTATTAATTGAAATGTGTAAATCTTTAAAAAAGGCTTTTTTTGAGTGTACCTACTGGGTTAGCAAGCTTCGTTGAGTACGTCAATTAAAAAAAAAAAAATAGACAATTAAAAAATTACTATTTTTGGTGAGATCTTTTTCTGTTTGCACTTTGCACACATCCCTGTTATTTTCTTGAAGGCAATATATATAGTTTTTCGCCGCTAGAGGTCATCTATTCAAAACAAAGGCATAGCTTGATGGCGCTGAGATTGAGCACGGAATCTAGGGATGGGCGATATCTTATCGTTTGCGATACACTGGTAAAAATTCTTCCCACAATAAAAATTTGTCTTCCCGCGATAATAATGATAAAACCTAGTTGATGGCGTGACCCATCCGCACAGTGCCGCCACTGGCCGTCTCTTGATGCCCTAAGCGTTATTACTTTATGATGGCCGCAGTGGCTGCATTCGTCAATTTGTATAGCTGAACGGGGGTTGGAGAGAGAATTTTCTTGTGGTGCCCCCCGCAGCACTCGGTGCCCCGCAATGGGAGCGGCGGCACTGAATCCGCATCTCACGTGCAGAGCAAAAACGTCTCAGGTTACTTGCGTAACCTATGTTCTCTGAGTAGGGAACGAGACGCTGCGTCACTCTAATGACGTAATGGGACGCCCTCTGGGTGTGCCGATTGTCTGAAGCCCTTATAGAATCACGCCAATTGATTGGCTGATGGCGCGCACGTCGCCCCACCTGACGTAGTCACCTATATTAGCCCTTCAAGGACCACGGAGAGGTCCCAAGAGGGAATACCAGGGGAGCGTGCTGGTCTCAGGCGCCTAACCCCTCGCATGAAAGATGAAACCAGTCTATGCTTGCCTAGAGGGATTTCGTCCGACTCCCTACCGGCAGCTATAGCTGCGACATAGACCCGAAGGGTGGTGGCCGCTGCTCCAGCAGCAAACTTCTCCTGCAGGAACTCCAGAACTGAACCAACCGGGCAGTTAACTGGATCTGCTGCATGAGTCGAGCACCACGACTCAAAGACCCTCCAATTGGAGGAATAGAGCTTCCTTGTGGAGGGGGCTCTCGCATTAGCAATGATCTCCTGAACGTCCGCAGAAAGACCAGCGTTTAGTGTCGTTGGCCCTTGATGGGCCATACCCACAACTTCCAAATCTCCGGGTGAGGGTGCCAAATCCTGCCCTGAAGTTGTGTCAAAAGGTTCTTCCTGACCGGTATCTCCCATGGCGAGGAGTCCAGGAGGAGAACCATCTCCGAGAACCAAGTCTGGGATGGCCAGTGTGGAGCCACCAGCAGGAGGCTGGCCCCACTCTCCCTTACTCTGTACAGAACCGCCGGAATCAGCTTGATGGGCGGGAACGCATAGAGTTTCAGATTGGGCCATGGATGCGCGAACGCATCTATCCCCAACGGGGCCGGAGAGCTCAGAGAAAACCAGAGCCGACACTGGGACGACTCCTTCGAGGCAAAGAGGTCCACTTCCGCTTTCCCGAACATCTCCCAAATCTGTGACACAGTTTGAGGGTTCAGCATCCATTCCCCCGACCGGAGTTTCTGTCTCGACAGATAATCTGCAGCGAGGTTTAAGACTCCGGGTACATGGACTGCTCTCAGGGACAAAAACTTGTCCTGAGACCACAGGAGGAGTAGGCGCGCATGCCTGTCCAGGGTGCGCGACCGTGATCCTCCCTGGTGATTTACGTGAGACACCACTGCCATGTTGTCGGTCCTGACAATGACATGATGCCCCCTGAGTGAGGGGAGAAAATGCTGAAGGGCCAGGGATACCGCTCTCAACTCCAGGCAATTTATGTGCCAGGAGAGAACTTCCCCCTCCCAGATCCCCATAGCTGGTCTGCCCTCGAATACCGCACCCCAGCCGGTAAGAGAGGCGTCCGTCGTAACCATTTGGCAACGGAAAACAGCCCCCATCTTGACCCCTTTCTGAAGAAAAAGAGGGTCTCGCCACATTGATAGGGCACGAAAGCAGCCGCGTGACACCTTCAATAGGCGAAGGGCCGATCCTGTTGACTGAGCCCCTGAGCGTTTCATCCACCAGAGGAAGGGCCTCATATGGAGCAGTCCCAGGGGAAGCACCGGGGAAGCTGCGGCCATGAGACCCAGGAGCCTGGGACACGTACCCACAGAAACATGATGGCCTAGCCTGAAGCGGACCAAGCATGTTGTGATACTGGAAATCCGAGCAGGGGCCAAACGGGCCTGCATCGGAACGGAATCCAGACGAACACCTAAGAAGGTGGTCTGCTGAGCCGGAGTAAGAACGCTCTTGTCTGTGTTCACTCTCAAGCCAAGAGATTGAACGTGTCGAAGAACGACATCTCTGTGATGACAGGCTAACTCCCTGGAGTGGGCCAGAATGAGCCAGTCGTCCAGGTAATTGAGAATACGGATGCCCTGGAGCCTCAGCGGGGCCAGAGTAGCATCCATACACTTCGTGAACGTCCTTGGTGCCAGGGCAAGGCCGAAGAGAAGGACTTTGTATTGATAAGCCTTCCCTTTGAAGGCGAACCTGAGAAACTTCCTGTGTCGTCTGACAACCTAAATATGGAAGTAAGCATCTCTCAGGTCTATAGTGACAAACCAGTCCTCCGCACATATCTGAAACAAGATAGTCTTTAGCGTTAGCATCTTGAACTTCCCTTTGTAGAGGGCGAAGTTCAGGCGGCGGAGGTCCAGGATGGGATGCAGACCACCGTCTTTCTTCGGAACAAGGAAATAACGGCTGAAGAAGCCACATTTCTCCTCTGTTGCCGGAACTTCCTCTATTGCCCCCTTTAGGAGGAGAGAAGAGAGCTCTTGTTGTAGCACAGAAGCCTGAGAGGCGCTGTTTACTACCGTCTGAGCGACCCCGTCGAAGCGAGGAGGGTTGCGACAGAACTGAAGCGTGTAGCCTGACTGAATCGTGCGGAGGACCCAGGATGATATCCCTGGCAAAAGCTTCCACTTGTGGAAGAAATTTGACAAAGTGGGAGGTATGATGAGGTGCGGTGGACATACCTGAGTTAGGGTGTCGAGCTGGACCTCTGAGGGGGGTGTGGCCATCCGCAGAGGAGAGCACGTGGCGTCCTGGCGCGGAGTAGGCAGTGGAAGTCTGGGCCGCTCTGGTTCCCGGAGAAGACCGGATGTGTCTCCGTCTGGACGAGCGGCGGATGGTGAGCCAATCAGACGTGAGGGGAGAAAGCAGACAGCGTCTCCTTCCTTCAGCGCCGGAAAAGGCGAGGATAGAGTCGGTTCTGTATTCCGAAGCGCGCTGGGCTGCGGAAATGACAGAGCTGGATAGGGAGAGCTGGTGGGGGGCGGGCAGAAACGCTTGCGCGGTCTGACCCAGCCCCGGTCGTGAACTGCAGCTCCCCTTTTTCTGACCGGAGGGTCAGGAGCGACTCGAAGTGGCCGAAGCAAAAGGTTTGCTGGGCCGCTTTGGGTCGATGCGTCTGTGAGGACGTTGACGGGGAAATGGACGACCGCGAGCTCCCCAGACCGTGGTGGGTGGAGGATAACTCTGGTCGCTCCTCCGGGCGGTAAACTCCCTTTTGAAAGAGGGGCGATCTCTGGACTGAGAGGGGGAGGGGGAAGGAGCGTCCCTCGCTCTCCTCGGCATGAACTGCTTAAGAGCGGCAGACTGGGATTTTGCAGATCTGAACTTCTCAACCACAGTATTAACCGCCTCCCCAAACAATCCGGACTGGGAAATCTGAGCGTCCATAAGGAAAACTTTTTCCTTATCGCAAATCTCAGTGAGATTGAGCCATAAGTGGCGCTCCGCCGCCACCGCGCCCGCCATAGAGCGCCCTACAGCGTGAGCTGTGTGTTTAGTAGCCCGTAACGCCAAATCCGTGGCTTTACGAAGCTCCTTTACAGCTTCTGGTGTCAAACCGGTGCCCTCGTCCATTTCCTTCAATACATCCGCCTGATAGGCCTGGAGAATGGCCATAGTATGAAGGGCCATGCCAGCCTGACCAGCCGCCATGTAGGATATGCCAATCAGGGCAGAAGTGGTCCTACACGGCTTAGTGGGAAGAAGGGGGCGGGACTTCCACGAGGGAGCAGAAGATGGCGCGAGGTGAGTGGCCAGCGTGTCCTCAACCGTGGGAATAGCGGAATAGCCCTGTTCCTCAAAACCCACGAGGTTGGTGAAATCAGTGGCTGCCGCGTTAGTTAGGCGGGCTGAGAACGGCTGCTTCCAGGATCTAGAAATCTCACTGTGTAGATCACTGAAGAATGGTAGCTTCCTCCGCGGAGGCCTAGAATTAGGGCCGCTGAGGAATCTCTCATCCAACCGAGAAGATTGAGCTTCGCGGGGTTCATCCGGCCACTCGATCGCGAGCTTCTGTGTAGCGCGCGCGAGTACATCCACGAGCTCGTCATATGCCGCTGATGGCCGCGCTTCCTGGCCGCTTGGCGGGAGAGCGTCGTCAGTATTTGCAGCACCGAAATCCTCGGAGTCTGATGCTGCAGTGAAAATGACATCCTCCAGTCCGAAGGAAACCGCATCACGTGCCTCCGGGCTGGGACAGAGATAATCATGCGAGTATTCCACAGGCGGAGTCCCGCGCACGTGCTGGGGGGAGAGAGGGAGAGAAAGGGCGAGGCCCGTCTGCTCGCACTCCACATCCTCGAGCTCTACATCCGAACCCCAGGTCGCAGATCCAAGAGAGGCCTGCGCGGCCTCGGGAGCGCGACAGGGAAAAACGGATGACTCCCTCTCAAAAACCGCGAGCCTCGAGCAGAGGGTTTTGAGAAGGAGGTTATCGCAGTATTTACAGTTAGAGAACCCCTGAACCGCGTCGCGTGCGTGAGGAAATCCCAGACATTTAACACACTTACTGTGGGGATCGTCGATCGCAATGAAGCGAATGCACGGCGGTGGGCAACGTCGGAATTCCATAGCACTTCACCACAAGGAGAACAAAGTTCCACAATCCGCGGTCGCTGAAGTGCTGAGGTAAATATCGACTGAATCCTAGAGTTTTGGGCCAGAAAAATCGATAACCGAAGGGCATGAAATGGCCGCTTCGTGAAGGCAGAGAAATCTGAGGAGCAGATGGCGCGCGCGCGCTAATATAGGTGACTACGTCAGGTGGGGCGACGTGCGCGCCATCAGCCAATCAATTGGCGTGATTCTATAAGGGCTTCAGACAATCCGCACACCCAGAGGGCGTCCCATTACGTCATTAAAGTGACGCAGCGTCGAGTGAACCTATGAAAGAGAACAACTATGGCGGAAGCTGCGGAAGACTTCATAGCTAAACGAGGGGCTACCTGAGGGCAATCTGAACCTGTACATACAGATGTATTTTCACTTGCTGAGCACTTGGACTGAGCTCTTAAGAGATTCGCTCTGTCTCAATCGATCTGTAAAGCATACTATTTTAGTTCAACTCAATGAATGCGCAGTGTATTTGACGCACAGTTAACACTAGTGTGAGGCGCGCGACTGAGAGCGCTCAGTGTTTCACACACACTCAAAGAGAGAGCGAGAGAGTCTTATACCACACAGAATTGACGTGCTACATGTAAACAATATCCTTTGTTGTATTTTCCTGCAAAATAATGGCGTTTATTTGGAATTATTCAGCCTTTCATGAACAGGAAAAAAAGAATGCACAAACGGGAATCTCATTGGCTGGCGTGCACCTATTACTGTGCCTGTTTTGATTTTAGCAAATCAGTTTGAATGAGCGCTGACAACGTGATTAATATTCATGAACCCAGAAGCTCAGTATTCCTTAGTGCAGTTTATTTTTATTAGTAGAAGAATTCGTGGTTTTATCTTATCAACTCAAATTACTGAAGTTCTATCATTTAATCATTATTTTCAACTTTTTTGTAAACTGAAGACATTTTTGGGATAATTACTTTTGCTGTCTCTGCTATGTTTACCACTGTTTACACCATGAGTGTATGAATAAATACAGAATCGGTTTACATGTAAAACTTGTCATTGATTTGAATTATTATTGTTTGTATTGTTTGATGTTGTTCAGCACAGTTGCACTATTTAAACATTACCTGCACTTTTACAGAAGACAATTATTTCTGCAACTTTTCCATTTCTGAAAAGGCTGGTGTGGAATTTTACATTAAATTGTTATATATATATATATATATATATATATATATATATATATATATATATATATATATATATATATATATATATATATATATATGGAATGATACTACATTTATCGTCATTGATATCGTTATCGCAATAAAAACTATCGGGATACATTTTAAAGTCCATATCGCATTTTAAAGTCCATATCGCCCATCCCTAACGGAATCTTGGGAGTCACAGCCGGTGGAAAAGAATCGGCACGGGACTCGGACAGAAATCATGTTCATGAATGAGATTATTAACATTATTGTAGTATGAAGCAGAGCAGGGCCGAGGCTGTGGAAGCCGAATGAGGTCCCTGAAGCGTTTGCTAATGAGAGACAAGCGTGACACACGGCTCGACAGCAGCGGAACTTTTATTATGCTGCAGACGACTGCTTCCGCTTCTTCCGGTCAAGCGTATGTGGGGTAACGTAGCACTGTGTCACAGGTCGGAGCGGACCGCGTGAGTCCCGCTCCTCCCTTATTTTTCACCTCGGGGAGGTTCCCAGTGATACCCCAGACGACCAGACACACGAGGACACTGGAGTAAAGTTTAAAATTACAAGTCTTTATTAATTTACTTAAAATTGGGGGGAAGGGGAAGTGAGGGGGCTAAAATCCAAGAGGACTGGAGAGTGAGGACACCGCCTCAGAGCTCGCCGGCTCTCTCCGCAGGAGAACCTCAGATAAGTCGTTTCGTCCTTTTTCTCAATGTTTGGCTTCCATGTCCTGCTATGTGTTCACTTGTCTCTTTCTTTCTTTTTCCCAGGGCGGACCTTTCGGGGGATTTACGCCACGGCTTGCTCCTTCTCCTGAACACAGGGGTAGAACGGGTAAGTACAGGGGAACAGGGGCGACAGGAGTACCTCTCTCTCTCGGGCGTGCTCCGACGGCTTCCTTTCAGAATGGATCAAGGGGCCGGTGTCATAGAAGTCGGTACCTCCGGGGCATCCGCTGGATCTGGGTCAATACTGGGACTTTTGTTTGGCACACAGGTAAGTATAACTTCGCTCAAAGGATATCACTCACAGACTCTGTAGACACGGTTCATGGCTCAGGGGGCTTGACCACGGCGGTGGTGCTGGATCGGGCGCTTCTCTAGATGGCTTCACACAGGTAAGTGCAGGTAAGTATGACTTTGCTCAATGGATATCACTCACAGACTCCGTAGACACGATTCATCCGTTTCTCTCTCCTTGCTCCAGGCTCCGTGATAGCGGTGGCTCAAGGGGGCTTGACCACGACGGTGGTGCTGGATCGGACGCTTCTCCAGGTGGTTTCACATAGGTAAGTGCAGGTAAGTATGACTGCTCAATGGATATCACTCACAGACTCCGTAGACACGATTCATCCGTTTCTCTCTCCTTGCTCCAGGCTCAGTGATAGCGGTGGCTCAAGGGGGCTTGACCACGACGGTGGTGCTGGATCGGACGCTTCTCCAGGTGGTTTCACATAGGTAAGTGCAGGTAAGTATGACTTTGCTCCGGGAGTATGTAGCGTTCCCCTCTCCTCTCCTCGGGCCCTGCACACGCACACACAATTTCCTCCGACACAAGCACGTATCAATGGCTATTCAAGAGAGTGCTTACTTGGCTCCGGTCGTGCTACCTCCGTAGAGACAGAGAGTAGGGTGAGGTTCACAGCGTGAATGGTTAGGGCTAGTTACTCCGCCAGCTTCGGGATCGTACCTTCCCCAGAGAGTGGGTCAGCCTGGATAATGGTCTCTGGGACGACACGCACACACACAGCACAACACAGCAGATTCCAAGTGTACACTCTCAAAGTCAAGATGCTGACTCACCCACGGCACTCTACACACTAACCAGGTGTACTTAAGGTCCAGAGACCACTTTTCCCGCGTCGTTTCTCTGGGGGGGGGGGGGGGGATCGGCTAACACCACGCTCAGCTTGAGCCCGACCCGGAACTAACAGCTGCGGCTGTGTGTGACCGCTGCAACGACTGACCCCGACTGACTTCTGGAGGCCCTCTTTGTACTCCTCCTACCTCCCCTTCACCCAATCCGGGGATCGCGCTGTTTATTGGAGCACCTGCCGCCGATTCTCTATGATTTTTGGCGCGGGGACGGGAACCCGGAAGTAGTGGTGTTTGATCCGGGCGGAACAAATCTATGCCACTATGGTTCCGCCCCAGGAAAAGTCACACCGTGACAACTGTTTTGTCAGATACATTTGAGTGTGTTGAAAATGATGTTATAACGTTGCTCTATGCATTCACTCTGCCGCTGCTATGAGACACTTGTTGCACACTGCAGTGAGCTAGATTGATATTAGAATATCATATTAATAAATGCTGGATGTTGCTATATGTCATGCAATTAATATATTGTCTGATGGAGAAAATGCTGTATTACTGTACAATAATCAATTTAATATCGTCTATAAATGTATCCAAACAGTTGTTCCCTTGTCTAATAAAACATATATAAGACAGGTATGACGTCACTGATAGGCTACGCACGGACTCGGCCCGTGTCCTGGTTAAAATTGCTTATTTCTCTGGATTTAAACATTCTTGGAAACATCTGGGATAATGTAAATACACAAGTCAACAAAATATATAACACCATTCTAGTGGTTTTTGGATAGTTTACTTCAAAAATCTTACATATTGTGCCTTTAATATTAAATTGGATAATTTTGAAGCTCATCTCTCAGAGGTTGTTCAAAAGTACACTTTTTTTTATATGACTCTGATGTACACTCTTAAAAAAAAGGTTCTATATGGCACCAAAAATGGTTCTGTCGTAATCATAGAGGAACCACTTTTGGTGCTATATAGCACCATATCTTAACATGTTCTGTATATGGTAGTGGCGCTATATAGCACCTTAGTCAAATAACCGGTGAAGAAGCTCTGAAGAACCACTGAAGCACCAAAATTGGTGCTATATAGCACTTAAAAAGGTTGCCCTATGATTATGAGCCAAGAACCAATTTTGGTGCCATATAGAACCTTTTTTTTTTTTGAGTGTATCATCCACTGGAGAGTTAACAACCCTCTGTGGCATCACCATCAGCGAAGTTAAATGAGAGTGCTTTAGTTTGTTGGATAGGCTGCATATCCAATGGGTGGAGCTTGATGTCCAGACACACCCTAACCCATAACCCCCTAAACTAAGGTTCCTCAAACTCTGTCCTGGAGGACCGCTGTCCTGCAGAGTTTAGCTGCAACCCTGATCAAACTTGCTTACCTGTGATTTTCTAGTGATCCTGTATACCATAATTAGCTTGCTCAGGTGTGTTTGATCAGGCTTGGAGCTAAACTCTGCAGGAGCGAGTTTGAGGAGCTAAACTCTGCAGGAGCGAGTTTGAGGAACCCTGCCCTAAACCTAATTAGATGAATCTCCACCGATTAGGTCCAGAGGTGGCGCTGGACCAAGTCAAATTCCACCCATTACATCCAGAGAGGGGAGCTGGATATCATTTGCAGTGTCTGTGCCAAGTCTGTGGTTTTCCCGTGGGCTATTTTTACACTGTTGTTTGAATAGCAATGGGGCTTGTTTTGTTACGCAAACCTGGCAAACCTTATCATTGGCCTCTGCATTGAGCACCACTTCAAGAGTTCCAAAGAGTTCGGCTTGTTCCATGAATAAATGACCCTTTACTGTGCCGAATTGGTTAAATGCAGCCCAGGCTATATGATTGTTTCAGGCTTACAGTGGGCTAAAGATAAAAAAGCAACAATTCTATAGAAATCAGAACGAAACAGTCTATTGTATTCCTGAAATCCCTGTCAGAATCTGTCACTGGTGTCTTCATAGATCAATATTTCATTACATAACAACAGTATCAAGTCTAATCCCCAGGCTTACTGAATATTTCAGCTGTTTGCAAAATGACGTCTGGTTTCAAGCTCTGACATTTAGTGGCGCACTCCTGTCCTCGAGCCCTTTCGCATGCTGTCATGGAGATAACAGGAAGATTATGGGGTGGCCGAGTGGGTGAGCGTAGTGATGTGAATCTAGTGCTGTGTTTCTGTGCGAGCGAGGAGCCAGTCACCAGTAAAGGTCTCAGCTCAAATCAGAAGGTCAATGCGCTGGCTATCAGCCTGCCTGTCTATTCTGTGTATATCACTGGCTAATTAAGTAGCTACTCCACTAGTATCCTGAAGGTGTGCTGTGGTATCTGGCACCAAGATGTTAGCAACAGATCCTTTACACCCTGTAAGTTGTGAGGTGGGGCCTCCATGGATCGGACTTGTTCGTTCAGCACATCCCACAGATGCTCGGTTGGATTGAGATCTGGGGAATTTGGAGGCCAAGTCAACACCTCAAACTCGTTGTTGTGCTCCTCAAACCATTCCTGAACCATTTTTTCTTTGTGGCGGGGTGCATTATCCTGCTGAAAGAGGTCACAGCCACCAGGGAATACCATTTCCATGAAAGGGTGTACATGGTCTGCAACAAAGCTTAGGTGGAACGTGTCAAAGTAACATCCACATGGATGGCAGGACCCAAGGTAGAACATTGCCCAAAGCATCACACTGCCTCCGACGGCTTGCCTTCTTCCCATCCTGGTGCCATGTGTTCCCAAGGTAAGTGACGCACATGCACCCGGCCATTCGCATGATGTAAAAGAAAATGTGATTCATCAGACCAGGCCACCTTCTTCCATTGTTCCATGGTCCAGTTCTGATGCTCACATGCCCAATGTTGGTGCTTTCGGCAGTGGACAGGGGTCAGCATGGGCACCCTGACTGGTCTGCGGCTATGCAGCCCCATCACAACAAACTGGGATGCACTGTGTATTCTGACACCTTTCTATCAGAACCAGCATTAACTTCTTGAGCAATTTGAGCTACAGTAGCTCGTCTGTTTGATCGTAACACACGGGCCAGCCTTCACTCCCCACGTGCATCAATGAGCCTGGGCCGCCCATGACTCTGTTGCTGGGTCACCACTGTTCCTTCCGTGGACTACTTTTGATACTGACCACTGTAGACCGGGAACACCCCACAAGAGCTGCAGTTTTGGAGATGCTCTGACCCAGTTGTCTAGCCATTACAATTTGGCCCTTGTCAAACTCGCACAAATCCTTACGCTTGCCCATTTTTCCTGCTTCTAACACATCAGCTTTGAGGACAAAATGTTCACTTGCTGCCTAATATATGCCACCCATATAACCGCTCATGGGTTAATCAACATTAAGTCATAATAATTTCACCTATGATTTTGGTCTAGCTTTATCTTATCAATTCAAAATTCACCTGCAGTTCGTGTTTTAAAATCATCAGTAAAGAAAGTTTAGTTCCAGCTGTGCAGTGTACAGTACATAGCCTGAGACTAAAGGCTTTTGAAAATTTGCTTGCTTGGATTTCAAATGGAATGCTTTAGCAAAGCCTGGCCTTACTGAGCAAAACCCGATTCTTTAAATCTATTCTAGTATCTTCTTTGTTCAGTGTATCCCTCAATCTCTCTTTCGTCAGCCCCTCATTTCCCAGTTCTGGCAGCTCCACTCTTCAGCCTAATGACACTGTAATTGAGCATTACCCAGATAGCCGTGGCGTGATAATGGAACAGCTCTGTGCTGCCGGGGCAATCTTGGGCTGAAATGATTTGTTTGTCTAAATGCTCATCCCTCTTCTTGAGCCGTGTGAATGAGACCCTCTGCTCCTGTGGCACGGCAGCTCCAGGCCTTTTCTCTCTAGATCACACCTATCTTTACATGCTACAGGAGATGGACTGTTACCTACTGTACTGCGTAGGCAAAGAGAGCATGGATCATATCTTAGATGTGGTTTTTGAGAAGTATACTATCATGCTGGAAAATTCTGCTTTAACTGAATAGATGGATGCTACAATTTTGGTCCAAAATGGTCCATCAATCCGTCAAAGGGATACTGTAGTTCACCCAAAAAATTTAAAATCATTTACTCAGCCTCAAGGTGTTCCAAACCTGCATGATTTTTTTTTTTCTTCTACTGAACACAAAAGAAGATTTTGAAGCATGTCGGTAACCAAACAGTTGAGGGACCACATTGATATCCTTAGTATGGATAAAATAAATACTGTGGAAGTCAGTGGGGTCCATCAACTGTTTAGATAACAAAATATCTTCTTGAAATGTGTCTAGATTACTCTGTCAGACTGCAGAAATGTCACAGAAAAGGTTTGTCTTTGTACCACCTGGAAGCCGACTAATTGGTATCACAGGGGTATTGTAATTCGGTTCGTGATAAGTTGCAGGAATTGATATGGATAATGCCACGTATACCAGTCATAATGCACTGGAGACTGAACAAGGGAGAAAGTCAACATGAAATAAAAATTTTGTCCAACTTGTCCACGATTAAAAATGGGTGCCTCCAAAGAAAGAAAAAAAGTGCATTTGGCAGACATTTATAGCTAAGCTTTGGATAAGTTTCTTAGTTTAAAACTTTATTTATAAATTCAAGCCATACATTTTTCCCATATGCGTGTTCCCTGGGAATCAAAATCAATCACCATGCTTTACTACTTTTCCCAATACAATCAATTCCCAATCAATAGGTAAAATCAAGTCCTTTTTCTTAATGAATATCCTGTTTCAGTATATATATATATATATATATATATTAGTGCTGGGAATCGATTACATTTTTTTTACTAATTAATCACATTTTTTCTGTAATTAATCATGATTAATCGCAAGTTTTTAATATGAAAAGTTTTTAATATTTTGATATTGTAATCATTTCAGTTACTCTCCAAATTAATGTAGAAACTATTTAAAGACAGTATATTTTAAATATGTGTTTTAATGGCATCTTTTTATGAATGAAGGCCAGTATCACTGATACTAATGTCTCTATGAAACATTAATGACGTTACATTACAGTATAACTGAAAGCTCCCAATTTCAACATTTATTAGGCTTTAAAAAAACAACTTTTAATTTAAGTGAACTTAAAACAATCTTTACATAAACCCATTATAATAATTGTTGTGTTTTACCTGTGGCCTTCCCTGTTAGACATATACAGAAATGTAATAGTTATCAAACACCTTTCTTAACTGCATAAATAATAAATGAAATATAGATTAATCATCATTAAAGCTACAATTTTCTCTGTTCCCGTTGTTCTTTGATGGACATTACTGACAGGCATCATCAGTGCTCCTGTCACTTTAAGAATGGCCGCTGACGAACATGACGCGGATCTGACGCGCTGTCCCGCGCATCTCATTTCCTCACAACTCTTTACGACTCAAACGACGTTATTTAACTACTTTAAGACTCCTAATATGAGAATACTCAAAATTCTCTGTGTTGTTGTTATTGTTTATTCAAGAGCAAAAGAGAACTCGATGTGAGCAGGAGACTGACGCGAGTCTGTCTGTGCATCGAGTGTGTGTGTGTGTGTGTCAGAGTGTCCCTCGGAAGCATTTACATGAATAGGAGCGTGATCGTGTAATGCAAGGCAAAAATGGATATAAAAACGGACGCTGCATTATTTGCGTTAAATATTTTTAATGTGTTAAGCTGAAAAAAATAATCGTCCGCATTATCGCGTTAATTTGCCCAGCCCTAAATAAAAAAAAAAAAAATTATGTTGATTATATTAGATTATATTGCTGTCATTGTTAAAAGAAAGCCGTGCACCAGAATCAAGTTCTCTTTCGCTCTTGAACGCACAATAACACACGCAGTTATGACTGCTCTTGTGTAGCTTTAATAAGGATTAATCTATATTTAATTTATAATTTATGCAGTGCAGACTGTTTGATACCTTTATTCAATTTCTGTATTTTTCCTACCTGACAAGTAGGAAGGGCACAGGTAAATATGACATTTATTATGGGTTTATGTGAAGATTGTTTCAAGTTCACTTAAATTAAATATATTTAATAAATTGATAGCTTTAATTACACTGTAATGTTGAATGGCTATAATTAAAGCTGTTGTCCGTAACTTTTTTTGTGTTCAGGATTTACACAAATTATATAATGAGAATGTACAACATGAATCCATCCATTTTCCATACCGTGTTTTTGTCTTACCCTGAATCATTAGGGTACACTTATAATAAGTGTTTTTATTGGGACTATTTCAGACCGGTCTGGTAGGAACCGTTGCGGAGGAGCACAGTCCCTGCGTGACTCGCCATAGACATAAACAGAGAGAAGTAGCTCCGGCTGCAATGTTCTTCCGCAAGACACATGCAGTTCGCTAGAGCGCAAAAAGTTATGGACTGCAGCTTTATATACATTTCATCATAATAATATTTATATATTTATATAATGTTTTACACATTTCATCAAGCAATTTAGATCAGTAGCTGTATTAGTATCAGTGATACTGGCCTTCATTCATAAAAATATGCCATTATTATGCCAAGTATACTGTCTTTATGTTTTTTTTTTTACAATAATTTGTGAGATTCACTGTGTAAAATAAATTACAAGTTTATAAAAACAAAAATAAGTATATTAAAAAAGTGTTTTTATTCGCGATTAATAACAGAAAAAAGTACTTTTTTTATTGATTGACAGCCTTAATTATTGTATTATATTAGGTAACACTTTACAATAAGGTCTTATTTGTTAACATTAGTTGATTTATTAACTAACATGAAAAAACCATGAGCAATACATTTGTTACTGTATTTGTTAATCTTTTTTAATGTTAGTTAATATAAATGCAGTCAACTGATTTTAATGATGTTGAAATGAACATTAACAAAGATTAATAAATGTTGTAGAAGTGCAGTTCATTATTAGTTAACGTTAACTAATGATATCTTATTGTAAAGTCTTGCCATATTATATAATTTTATATTATATTAAAAAATAACTGACTTTAATATATTGAAATCACAAAGTCAAAGGTATTGTTGGGTTTCAGATGTTTCAGATCTGAGATTTTTTTTAATAAGAGAAACGGAGGTACTTTCATGGTGTCGGCAGATAGGAGTGTGATTTAATGGCTTGACCCTTACCCTCAGACATATGCTGTGCTGCTCCATCTTCCTGCTCCATCGTTATCAGTCAAAGCTCAGCTGCTCTCACAAGACCGCCAGCTCAGAGAGGTAAAGTTCAAACGCTTTTCAGGAAGAGATTAGGGAAACGTCTTTATGTGTCATGGAGATGTGAAAAAGCCTTCTGTCAGGGTGAGTTCTCGCTTTGCTCTTCAGCGGCCGTAGGTAGACTCCTGTGATGGCGGAGTGGGTGAGTCTGGAGACTTTGAGGGGATCTGAAAAATAAGTGAATCAAGCTTTTCTCTGTGTTTTCATTGGGGAAAGTGTTTATCTAAGGCGCTTTGTGTGTCTTCACAACTGTCAGAAGAAAAGAAAGAATGTTGTATTGATGCTACTGTTTATCTCCAGAACATCAGTCTCCCTTAAGGGGAAAAACTTTGAAAAGTTTCACTAGAAAGTAGTCAGAAATGTTTTTGAGAGTGTTTCTATTTCAATTTAATCCAACAGAACAGACATTTAGGTGCATTTGCTTTATAATAGATTAATAAGTAAGTTAATAAGTAATTGTACCCAAAAGTTAAAATGCATTATAATATATTTTTAATGCATTATTCTTTCTAAAGGTGAGTTCAGTGAATACGTTCTATAATGTGATTAATGTGTTTAGTGGGTGGGTTTTTCATTAGATGGTTTTTCATTACTTTATCTTCAGTTACACTTTCATTGATTAGTATTTCTGTCTATTTAAACTCTAGCCGTGTTTTCACCGCAGGAACTTTCCCCAGGAACTAGGATCTTTGGGGTGGTACTCGGTGTGTTTCGACCGTAGGAACCAGGGTCTAAATGAAGTTCCGGGTAAATATTTCCCCCTCAAACGGCCCTGCTCCCGGGGTAGTACTTTTTCAAAGTTCGGGAACTTTCGGGGGTGGGACTTGGGCGCTGAACATGGTGATTGGTTGAACTCATGCAGTATTTTATTTCAACCGGCATTTTTAAAAGTCTTTTGCGAGGTTCGTTCGTTCTGCGTTCAGTAAATATCAGTCTTGCTCTTTCTGTCTGATGGCGCGCGTTCTTCTCAGCCATCTTATTTTAAATCTAGCTTTACGAGCTTTCAGAATACGCTTTAGTATCAGTGCTCGTCTCTTTTCCGCCGTTTTGTTAATGACCTCTTTATTAAAGGGTTAGTTCACCCAAAAATGAAAATTCTGTCATTAATTACTCACCCTCATGTCGTTCGACACCCGTAAGACCTCCGTTCATATTCGGAACACAAATGAAGATATTTTTGTTGAAAGCTGATGGCTGAGAAAGGCTTCAGATAGGCCTCCATTGGCATTCAGTACATTTATACTCCCAAGACCCATAAAAGGCACTTAAAACGTCGTTACAAAGTCCATCTCACCACAGTGGCTCTACAATAATTTTACAATGCGACGACAATAGTTTTTGTGCGCAAAAAAAAATCAAAATAACACCTTTATCCAGCTTGTTATTGTCTTCCGTGTGTGCCTCCACGACGCATGCGCGAGAATATGACGCAGATCCGCCGCTCGGACACATGACCCAGAAGGGATTTGTTTACAAGCAGAGGAAGACGCGCGTGTCTAAGCTGTTGGATTCTACATTGATCGTGCTTTAGGTCTCAGCGTAGTTCTCAAAATGGGGCATAAGTGTGCATTTCATGGATTCCCGAACGCTGGCGTTACGTCATATTCTCGCGCATGCGTCGTGGAGGCACACACGGAAGACAATAACAAGCTGGATAAAGGTGTTATATAGATTTTTTTTTGCGCACAAAAACTATTGTCGTCGCATCGTAAAATTATTGTAGAGCCACTGTGGTGAGATGGACTTTGTAACGACGTTTTAAGTGCCTTTTATGGGTCTTGCGAGTATTAATGTACTGAATGCCAATGGAGGCCTATCTGAAGCCTTTCTCAGCCATCAGCTTTCAACAAAAATATCTTAATTTGTGTTCCGAATATGAACGGAGGTCTTAAGGGGGTCGAACAACATGAGGGTGAGTAATTAATGACAGAATTTTCATTTTTGGGTGAACTAACCCTTTAAACCAATACATAACTACCAAAAGCAGCACTGCTTGCATCTCCTCGTTATTGTTGCAGACAGTCGCGCAAAAATGATTATTGTCCGTCGCTGACTGGGAGGAACAGCCGCGCGCAGTCCCACTTCTCTGGACTAATTTGCCCAATCTTCCAGGTACTTTAGACCGCAGTGGAAATGCAGACAGTAGCAGATCTGGGGGGAAAAAAGTTCCTGTAAAAAAAGTTCCTGGTACAAATTGTTCCGGGTAATTTCGGTGGAAACGCGGCTTCTGTGGCTGACTCCAAGATCGGCCTCTAAACCCTCGATCACTATTTCCTACGTTAGTCCACTAATACAGTTCACTTGAAGGAGTGAATGAAAACAAGTGAGTGAATTTGGACAGCCGTTGAGTGTAAATCGGCTGTACACTTGTTATTGCGGTGCAATGTGGGGTAGATTGAGTGCACTCGATAATGTCCACTATGGTTTTGGACACCACTACAAATGCCTGTCCTCTCAAATAATGCCCTATTTGAGGGTATAGGGAGTGATTTCGGATACAGCCTGTGTTTCCTTCAGCTCTTTGTCAGTTCAACCAAATTAGGTTTGGTTCTTTTGTTCCTGTGTCTTCTGAATACCTTGAGTTCTGTGTTAAATAAAACTTTGACTGCTGCGATTAAATCGTCTCTGCATCCCACAACGTCACACATGCACAATAACAGTATATTGTGCATCCCTAATTCTGTATAAGGATTGGCTAACCTTTGCATATTGGCGTAGTTCAGGTGATATAGTTCATGAACCAAGTAGCTCAGAATAGGCGTTGATGCACTAACCCACGGTTTCAGACTAAAATGCATGTTTGAGCTGTTTTAACTGAAAGCAATATTATCTTAAAATATGTCAGGGCCATTGTTTTGTCTCAAGATGCACACCAGTAATGTTTTTTTCTAAGGCACATTTAGAAAAGCTACTTAAATGCCCTAATTGAACTAATTGAATTGAAGGCCTAATCCTGGCTTAATCTAAGTCCTGTCTGTGAAACCGGGTGACCAAAAGTATGTGTTTAACTAACACATGGGTGTGGTGTTCAGGTGTCCTTATAATTTTGACCATGTTTGTAAACATTGGTAATCATAAGTGCGCATGGATTCTGCATGATCCAATTTTTTTCACAGTTTGTTATAAAATGAGCTAGAGCTTTGTGGTAGATTCATGTATACATAGTGCAACTCTTATTTTAAATGAGCAAGAAGAATCTTTTCTGTGTGCTTTTCATGGTTGTCATGGTACTGACGGTCAGTAGTGTCACAAGCTAATTAAAGAAACCGTTCCAAAAAGATAACCTTTTTCCAAAAAGTTATTTGACACACATTTGGGGTGAACGAAACACCAATTAACCCTGAAAATGGTTAACAACCTTAATTATAAATGTTTTATGTGTTTAATTTTAGAAAATTCATTATTCATTGTGGCTCTGATAAATGGCTCTGCTTTTCCTCCGAGTTAATAGTATGACGTTGGTGAGATTTGCATTGCACTGGCCAGCACAGAGAGATAGACCCATATTTTGTGTATATTTGATTTTCATGTCACTTGTTTAATTATTTAGAGTAATAAAGATTATATTCGAGTAAATATATTAAGTTATTTATTTTTACTTATGTTTAAACAAGTATTTTAGGTTTAAAAAAACAATTATATAGGGAAGATGTGTTTTTGTGTGTATTTTTCACCAGTTTAATCACTTTTTTGGAGTTCATTGAAATGGTCATATGTGACTAATACATTTTTTAAGTGCATTTTAATGTATACTATTTATGATTTTTTTTTAGATAGTTTAAGATGATAGTTTTAGATTTAAATAGTTTTAGATATATCACCCTCCAATTGCCCTTAAACATATTTATTGTGTGTGTGTGTGTGTGTGTGTGTGTGTGTGTGTGTGTGTGTGTGTGTGTGTGTGTGTGTGTGTGTGTGTGTGTGTGTGTGTGTGTGTGTGTGTGTGTGTGTGTGTGTGTGTGTGTGTGTGTGTGTGTGTGTGTGTGTGTGTGTGTGTGTGTGTGTGTGTGTGTGTGTGTGTGTGTGTGTGTGTGTGTGTGTGTGGTAAACCCTACATTATGGAGACAAAATTTAATTTTTTTATGGGGACATTTTTGGTCCCCATAAGGAAAACGGCTTATAAATCACATTAAATTATGTTTTTTGAAAATGTAAAAATGCAGAAAGTTTGGTGTGATGGTACAGATGTACAGTTTGTAGAGTATAAAACCATTATGTCTATGGAAAGCCCCCATAAAACATGGAAAAAACAGTGAGTTGAACCTGACCAAAACTCCCAAAACCTTTTGAGGACATCCTAATTTCTTAAAATAAATAATAAAAAAATAAACATAATATACAGTAAATAGGCCTACTTTTTTGTAAACTGTAGAAATGCAGATAGTCTTCTGTTAGGGTTAGGTAATAGTATTTATAGCTAGACAAAAATCTATAATGTCCCCATTTAGATTGTCCCCATTTACACACACACGTGTGTGTGTGTGTGTGTGTGTGAGAGAGAGAGAGAGAGAGAGAGAGAGAGAGTTTGAATGCCAACATCCAGGAAACCGTTGTTTGTGTGTCTCTCAAGAGTCAGACGTGTGTGTTCACTTTCTATAATAATGAAATAAAACTCCCAGCAGGACCCGGAGATTGAGCTGCGCGCGCTGTCACATTAGCTGTAAGAGATCTCGCTGATCAGCCACTCGGCGCTGGATGATGTTGTGCTTATGAATGAAGGTCAGAGGTTGACTGCCTCCTGCCACCTGCACACCTTCTGTTAGACTGTCAGCTCAGAGTCTCAAACGGTGACAGAATGAAGTTAACGCTCATTAATCTAACAAATCCAATAAACAAAGGATCACCATGACTGCTGCTAAGAGAATAAGATGGCAAACAGCGGATAAGTTTTAATTACGAAAGCTTCGAGGCTTCATTAACTTGCATACAGATACACAGATATGCTTTAAGTAACACATTACATTATTGGCTTTACTCATGGAAGTATTACTTTTTCTGATAGTGTCGCATAGCCAGACCTTCAGACTGAAGGCAGAAGGTCCGAGCTCCATAGCAGCTTTCATTTACCAAGGTCCACCAACAGGCCATCAGACTGACAAGTAAAGCAACCAATGATGTTTCATGTATTTTAAAGGGCCTATGTCGTGAACTTCACATAATTCTCATACTTTTGAAAATCCAGTTTTTAGTTTACTCTGATAAGCACTCATTGTCACCGTTGTAAACACAACAGCTTTCTTCTTCAATGAGGGGGTTTGGGCTCCACAAAGGCTTTGTTCCCAGGTGGACAATTAAATAATGCAACACATACGTATCCTGGAAATCCTGTTGAATTCAATAAATCAGATATTGTTGTGACAAATAACCTATGCCACTCCCACACCACCATACATGCGTCAAAGGAGCCGGAACAACTTTTCTCTATTTTTGGATGTAGCGAGACACAGGTTTCCCGTGAAAACCATCTTGACAGGTGTAAAATGTAAACTCTTATAATATAACTAGGGATGTAATAATAATCGTGTCACAATATATTGCAATACAAAAATGCAACAATATGTATTGTGAATAGTGACAATTTAAATTGTATAGTTCACCCAAAATGAAAATTACTGTGTGAGTAATTTATAATGTTGAAATGTATAATGTTGAACATATAATGTTGAATATAATGTATAATAACGCAATGGGGGAATATTTGTGGGTCCTGATAATGGCAATTATTACACGGCTCTGTGGACCAATCAATTCTGATTGGTCAATCGCGCATTCCAGAGGTATTTTATTCCCAGATAACAACCGCCAAAGTGAATAACACACCGCTCATCCGTCCGGGTCCTAAGAAATAATCTTGACCGGTACTACTTATATGCTTAACGTGTCCCTCTGCTGTCGACTGCCTGGCGCCATCTTGTGACTGAAAAACACATAGGCGATCCAGAGTCCTGCACGGGTACGGGTATAATATTGCTGAAACAGGTGAAAAACATCCTATCTGTGTCGGATACGGGTGCGGGTCGGGTTGGACAAGGGAGAAACATGGGTTTTAAACAGTCACGTGCAAACGAATATATATAAAAATATACACATGTATATGTGACCCGTCACGAAAACCAGTGACACAAGTCGGCAGCACAATTTTCGAGCAAAATGAGAAAGAAGCAGGGTTTTTTTTTTAAAATTGGTGATTTTCGCTTTTTTGCAGAATCTGTTAGTTGAGATCACGAAGAAGCCTCTCCGTGTTTGAGATAGCAGTATTGGTATATTTAAAAGCGTCCATTTTGAGGTTGAAATCGGCTTGTTTTTTGGAGATTCTAGCATGCAGTAGAGGCGTGTTTCTTTTGTTATTGCCAGGGGAAGCGTGGCTACTTAGTTATGCAGCTCTGGCCGGCTCTAGCGTCAGACGAGTTGAACCGTAAGATATCAGAGGCTATATCGATAGTAACATTTGATGGGGATAAAGACAGAGAAATGGGGTAAATCCGTAACTTTGACTGTAAATGCTACAAGTCGAGAAAAGATAACTCTCTGCATGGGAGACAGTCCTGTATAAGCTTTCTCCAGACATTATGTACAAACATACGGCAGGATTCTTTAGCTGCGGAAAAAGAGTGGCAGGACATGCAAATTATTGGACATTTAGAGGCAAACAGACGCACAGTGCAAACTTCGGAGATTGTTACATCCACAAACAAGAAGACAAAGAGAAAGTGTGCCCGAACGACTTATTTCATCGGAGGCAATGAAATCTGCTAGAATACTTTTCTGTTTCTTACGGGGTGAGTTTCCATAAACATCCATAAACATCAAAGTTTGTCGTTTTGTATTAATTCTAAGAACACGTACACGTTATCTCATGTTTAGTCCTTGTTTAGACCTTCCCATACCTACCTATTGTTATTAGCTAGCTCAGGACTGTCGTTTTAATTGTAATCGATAGCATCGTATCACTTGCCGAAAACATCCATTACTATAATGGGCTTTTAGATGGTAGTGTTAGCATCTGCTATTAAATTGAATAATGCTTCAATTGCTTGAATTGACTGGTGTGAATGACTTAGCCCACGTAAACCTGCCTGTTAGCATTCTTGAATTGAATGTGATGCTAATAATTTTAGCCAGTGGCGGAGGAAGTGCTACTTAATATTCTTAACAAGGATTTACTAACGTAATAGTAAATGTATCTAAAATATCCGTAGCCGTAAAATGTGCGTTGTAAGTCAAAAATGTAGCGAGCACAAAACTACTACGGTACCTCAGCATTTCACAGACACACCTTGAAATATTGCAAAAATATACTGGTTACATGATCCTAAGCTCTTTACAATAAAATCCATGCAAAAGTTAATATCAGATCATTTTAGAATACAGTATAGGACAGGGACGTGCACAGGAATTTTGAGGGGCAGTTGCTCTGACCTAAAAAAAAAAGGGCACTTCAAACAATACCCAAAATAGTGATAGGATTTAGGCATTTAATAGGCATGTGAGAAACTAACTATCAGCAGACATGTAGCTTAGTTTGCCTAATGCCTAACAAAAAAAAAATGGTAGCCTAGGCTTCTTGTCTGCAAGCTATCTGTCTGATTATTTAGGCTAAACTTGGCAAACTCATCCTGGATTTATAAAGATTTTAATTAATTTCATTAAACATGATGGTGATGATCGTCCGTTTGTTATACCTTTCTGACAATGTTAAGTTGTCTCACCTGACAACCGCGTATATATATATATATATATATATATATATATATATATATATATATATATATATATATATATATGTTAAAAGTTTGGAAACTGACTGTACTATTTTGATTTTTTTTGAAAGAAGTCTCTTCTGCTCACCAAGGCTGCGTTTATTTGAACCAAAATACAGCAAAAACAGTACTATTGTGAAATATTTTTACAATTTAAAATAGGCTAACTTTTTTTTTTCTATTTGAATATATTTTGAAATACAATTTATTTCTGTGATTCACATGATCCTTCAGAAATCATTCTAATACGCAATATATGCAATTATATAATGTCTCAAGAAACAGTTCTGATTATTATCAGAAGTTAAAAAGAACAGCATTTATCTGAAATATAAAGCTTTTGCAACATTATAAATGTCTATACTTGATCAATTTAATGCATTCTTGCTGAATAAATGTATTAATTTCTTCGAATTAATCATAAATTGATCTTTATTAAATTTAAATTGATCACAGGAATAAATTACATTTTAAAATATACTCAAATAGAAAACAGTTACTTAACATTTAAGTAATATTTCACAATATTACAGCTTATTTTGTATTTTTAATAACATAAATGCAGCCTTGGTGAGCAGAAGAGACTTCTTTAAAAACAATTAAAATAGTAGTTTCCAAACTTTTGACTGGTATAGTGTATGTGTGTGTGTGTGTGTATATATATATATAACAGAACTATATACAATCTTAGGGCTGTTGTCTTTTAGACATTTGTGCTCTCTTCCCCACCTTTCTGAATAGATTTCAGCAGTAAAGAGAGGAAGCATTTGCGATGATGGTTTTTCTCCATTTACCTGACAATTTATAATGCTGCTTGTTCTTCCACGGACAACCGAACCGATGCTTCTACTACAACCATAACTCGTGTGATGCATCAAATGCACACGAGCAGCAGCGGTTTTTGCCAAGTATTCATTCCCGGGGGATCAATACAAACTAATAAACGGTTCCATTTTCATATTTCTTTGCCTGCAATTTTTGTTGCGGCCGCGGTACATTATAAAAGTAGCCCAAAAAAAACGCAACCCGCAGCTCCGTAACCTTTCCCGCAACTCCTTTTTTAAAATAGCCCAATTGTGCGGGAAAACCGTGACCCTGGCAACTATGCTCCTTCTAGTGCCGCTCATGCAGGCTCAGGTGCCGGTCGCGTGCAGCGCTGCAGCCACGTAAACAGAGTTTGCCCTTCCCCCCTACTGACTTTCACTTTCGGACGGGTGCCCGAATATGGAAGTGAATGAGAGTTTGCGATTTTTTTATTTTTTTTATTTGTTATTTTTTATGCCTACGTGAAATTCTGCATCCATTGTACGATTTTTGAATTTATTTTTGTCCACCTCGGAAGGGCAACGTGAGTCCAGAAGGGCATATGGGCAGTTGCCCGGGCAACCTGAGAAACCCCCCTGTGCACGTCCCTGGTATAGGATGTACCGAATATTCTTCAGTTTTATGCAAAACAGGAATATGACAAATAGAATATCAGACCTCTGTCATATGGCCAAAAATAAATGCAAAAAAAGAAAAATGCTGGACATGGTTTTATAAAAAGATAAAACTCACATATTTCAGCCTCTAAATAATTTTTATAAAAGTCAAAAAAGATAAATTACTGACATTTACAATGCACATATCCTTTATTATTAATAGTATGCAGTCCGATTTTTACCGTTGTGTCTGTCGTTGCTATGCAACCATGCAGCTTTACAGGGGGGAGCTTTACAGGGGGTATGGCTTATCTAAATGAGATGTAAATGAGCCATATTGTCACTCCCAGCAGGTGAGAAAAGGTGAGAACTGCACAATCTTTAGAGGCTGTATTCTCCCGTTTTAACTTTATGGAGTGCCTGCCTTCAAATGGCCACAACTTCTCCAAATATTATCAGATTTCCATGTGTTACACACCGTTGGAAAGCTTGGAGACTACACTTTCAGAATAACTCAAAATGCCCCAGAACCGACTTGTGTCCCTATTATCCGTGATTGGTCACATATTGTAGATGTGTTCCTAAAAACATATGCATATTATACATATACAGTACATGCATGTATTTCAAGTTGATAAAATAATTTCAAATCCATATCAGTTTATTTGTGTGCTGTGCGCGCCCTCCCAGGAGAATTACAACCGCATGCGTGCGATCTGCCTGCACTGCAGTCGTCGAGATGGATCCTGAGGAGTTGAAGAAAAGATAGCCGCAAATGTGGAACTTCATCGCTGAGGAAGCACGCAGATAACTGTGGTAACAAACCAAGCTCAAGCAGTTCTATCGAACTGTATTTTTCAAAAGGGGACAGAACTGAATGTGCCTCGTAGAAATGATAAGGACACATAACCTTGTTTGACAGCTTCGGCTGAAGTTGTCCTTGTGTTAATGGTCGTGTAATAACTTCTGTATGCTGGCAATAAACATTTTTGTAAGTGTGTCTATAATGTGATATGCTAAACTGATTTTATTGCGGATGCGGGTCGGGTGTCGGTTCTATTTAAAGCGGGTCGGGTTTTAATCAACAGTACATTTTTTGGTTAACCTTTAACCTTTTAGTATTGCAATAATATGGTATTGTGAGTTCAGTGTTGTGATAAGTATTGAATCGTGACATGAGGGTATCTGTTACATGCACGCCAGGCTCCACCCCCTCACTACCACAACGATCCCTGTCACCTGAATACTGAGCACACACACCTGCACGTCATCATCACTGCAATCTCCACCCTGCACTTAAGCACCACGCTCACACTCAGTCACTGTCCGGTATCGTTTGCACATGACCCTACATGCTTGCTTCCTCGGACTCACCTGACTACTTATCTGATCCCCAACGAACCCTGAGTGTCTCCTCGTCTTGTCCTGTTTCCTGGTCCTCGTCTCCTTCGATCCATTGTTCCTGTGTTCAAGATCCCAAGACGTATTGTATTACCACCCATTCCAGCATTACCAGATACTCTCACTCAGACTCTCACCGCACCTGCTCACTTCCTGGTTACGAAATAAACTCTGCTTTCACCTGCCTCTGTTATCCGTGTCAACTCTGTTTGTAACAGAATACCGGACCGACACAGCGCACCAGGATGAGCACCCTGGATCCATTCCAAGAGCTCGTCGACGCCGTTCGGCGAGCTCTTCCCACCAGCGCACCTGCACCTTCACCGGCGAGCACTTCCGGGATCCACACAACCACTTCTTCGCCCCCCGAGTACGCCAGTCCCATGGCCAGACCGGCGCCCTTCTCTGGTTCGGCGGAGGATTGCAACGGATTCCTTCTGCAATGTTCGCTGGTCCTGGAGATGCAGCCGCGCCTGTACCCCAACGATCGCGCTAAGGTAGCGTTCATCACATCTCAACTCTCCGGTAAAGCGCTCCGTTGGGCGGAATCCATGTGGTCCACAGACAGTCCAGTGATCCAGACCCTGTCGGGGTTCCTGTCTCACTTTTAGGAGGTCTTTGGGAAACCATCATGGGATTCGTCGATCGGAGAACAGTTATACCATCTGAAACAAGGTACCTCCACAGTTAATGAGTATGCTCTACAGTTTCGAACCCTCGCTGCTGCTAGTGGATGGAACGAGCAGTCCTTGCTTAAGACCTACCGTCAGGGTCTGGATCCTCGGGTGCGGCTGCATCTCGCTGCATACGAGGATACCATCGGGCTAGAACGCTTCATCCAACTCTCCATCCGCTTCGCCTCTCGTATGCAGTCATGCATCGAAGAGCACCAGGGCCAGTCGTCATTGTTCCTGCGCCGACCAGGTGATGTCAGCACTCCAGAACCCAACCCCGAGCCCATGCAACTGGAGAACTCCCGCTTGACGTCAGCTGAACGGCAGAGACGGCTGACCCAGAATCTCTGTCTCTACTGCGGTCTACCTGGGCATTACATCTCAGAATGCCCAGTCCGTCCTCCTCGACCCATGGTGAGTGCAATCATTCCTTCACTCTCTAAAATGAAGCCACTCACCACAACTGTGAACCTTACTGCTGCTGGGATCTCCCTTTCAGTTACTGCCCTCCTCGATTCTGGGTCAGCCGGGAACTTCATCTCGGGAACCCTCTGCCGTCAGCTCAAGCTCCGCACGTCTGCAACTCCGACGATCTACCAGGTCCAGTCGGTAACGGGCAGACCACTCAGTCGGAGGCAGGTTAGTCGCTCCGTGGGCCCCATCGGAGTGCAAGTCGGAATCCTCCACATGGAGCGACTACACCTGCTGGTTCTGGAGGAATCCACCGCTGACATCATCCTAGGGCGCCCGTGGTTAGAGCAGCACAACCCCGTCATATCCTGGAAGACAGGGGAGGTCCTGAAGTGGGGCGACAGCTGCTTCCCGGACTGCTTCCCATCTCCACCGATTCGTCCCTCTCCGCGTCCCCAAGATCTCCCAGTCTGTGCCAGATCCATCGAGAGTCCGGTAGAGAGACGATCGGTGGATGTCCCCTCCTGTTACGCCCCCTTCAGAGACGTCTCCTGTCCCCAACGGGCCTCCAAGCTGCCTCCCCATCGGCCATGGGACTGCGCCATCGATCTGCTGCCAGGTGAACCAGTGCCCAAGGGGAAAATCTATCCCCTCTCTCTCCCGGAGGAGAAGGCCATGGAGGAGTACATCAAGGAGGCACTGGAGCCAGGCTACATCCGTCCATCTACCTCCCCTGCTGCTTCGAGCTTCTTCTTCGTGGCAAAGAAGGACGGAGGCTTGCGGCCTTGTATCGACTACCGTTCATTAAATAACATAACCATCAAGTTCCGTTACCCCCTTCCTCTCGTCCCAGCTGCCCTGGAACATCTCCGTGGTGCCACTGTGTTCACGAAGTTGGACCTCCGCAGCGCTTACAACCTCATCCGGATACGTGAGGGGGACGAGTGGAAGACCGCCTTTGTCACGCCCACTGGACGCCCTATGGACTCGCCAACGCCCCCTCCGTATTCCAGGACTTCATCCACGAGGTGCTCCGGGAGTGTCTCCACAGGTTCGTGCTGGTATATATAGATGACATCTTGATCTACTCCCGGAGCATGGCCGACCATCGCCGTCACGTTGCGGAGGTCCTACAATGCCTGAGGAACAACCAGCTCTACCTCAAGGCCGAGAAGTGCTCATTCCACCAGCCCACTGTGCAGTTCCTCGGGTACAACATAGATCACAGTGGCATCCAGATGGATGAGAGGAAGGTGGAAGCCATCCGGTCTTGGCCAACTCCCACCTCCGTGAAGGAACTACAACGCTTCCTGGGTTTCGCAAATTTCTATCGACGCTTCATACAAAACTACAGCTCCATCGCCAGTCCCCTCACCAGCCTGCTCCACAACAAGCCCAAGTCTCTGTCCTGGACCCCATCCGCCACCCAAGCCTTCCAAACCCTAAAGGACACCTTCACGACAGCTCCCCTCCTGGTCCATCCTGATCCCGAGCTTCCCTTCGTCGTGGAGGTGGACTTCTCTACCACCGGGGTGGGTGGGGTCCTTTCTCAGCAGCAGGGGTACCCCAGCCGTCTCCATCCATGTGCCTTCTTCTCCCGCAAGCTCAGCCCGGCGGAGGTTAACTATGACATCGGCAACCGAGAGCTCCTTGCCATAAAGCTCGCACTGGAGGAGTGGAGGCACTGGCTAGAGGGCTCAAAACATCCGTTCCTGTTCCTGACTGACCATAAGAACCTGGGGTATCTCCGAGAGGCAAGACGACTCAACCCCCGACAGGCTCGCTGGGCACTCTTCTTCACGAGGTTCGACTTCCACATTTCCTACCGGCCAGGGGCCAAGAACATCAAGGCGGATGCCCTTTCCCGCATCCACGGCCCAGAGGAACGTTCCGAGGAAGAAGAGGAACCCATTCTCCCCACGAAGCTCTTCCTCAGTCCCATCACATGGTCAGAAGAGACCCTGCCCTCTACCAATGCCTCCACCAACGTGCCGCCGGGTTGTCCTCCGGGCTTGCAATACATCACTCGAGCACAACGCATCCCTCTGATTCACTCCTCACACACATCACTGGGCACTGGTCACCCTGGGGTCAATGAAACCCTCTCGCTGCTACGCCAGCGCTTCTGGTGGCCACACATGCCAGCTGATGTCAGAAGGTACGTGAGGGGATGCCGGGAATGCGCCATGGCCAAAAGCCCTCGACACCTGCCAGCTGGGAAACTCCTGCCTCTGCCCGTTCCCAACCGTCCGTGGTCACACCTAGGGGTGGATTTCATCACAGACCTGCCCAATTCAGAGAACTGTACATGTATCCTCATAGTGGTCGATCGCTTCTCGAAGTCCTGCCGGCTGCTCCCACTACGAGGACTTCCCACAGCCCTAGAGACCGCGGAAGCCATGTTTAACCACGTCTTCCGGTATTATGGCATTCCCGAAGATATCGTATCTGACAGAGGTCCTCAATTCATTTCTAAGGTATGGAAGGCCTTCTTTGCACTCCTAGGTGTGACCGCCAGCCTCCCGTCCGGATACCATCCTCAGACGGAAAGAAAGATCCAGGAGATTGGCCGTTTCCTCCGTACCTTCTGTCACGGCCACCAGGACTCCTGGAACCAGTTCCTAGGATGGGCCGAGTACGCACAGAACTCACTTCGACAATCCACCACCGGCCTGACACCTTTCCAGTGCGTACTCGGCTATCAACCGCCCCTCTTCCCCTGGTCTGGGGAACCCTCCGACGTTCCTGCGGTTGACTACTGGTTCTGGGAGAGTGAGAGGGTCTGGGACTCAGCCCATCACCAACTTCAACGGGCACTCTGCAGACGCAGGTTGACAGCCGACCTTCACCGCTCCGACATTCCAGGTGGGACAGAAGGTCTGGCTGTCCACCCGGGACATCAGACTGCGTCTGCAGTGCAAGAAGTTGAGTCCCAGGTTCATTGGCCCCTTCGAGATCCTGCAGCAGATCAATCCGGTGACGTATAGACTCCAACTACCACCTCAGTACCGGATTCACCCCACTTTCCACGTGTCTCTCCTGAAACCTCACTACCCCTCTGTTTCTGTTTCCCCAGAGCCTGGCGTTACTCCGGAGCCTCCCCCTCCACTTCTAGTTGATGACGGCGCAGCATATCAGGTCCAGGACATCTTGGACTCCCGGCGTCGTGGTGGTCAACTACAGTACCTGGTAAGCTGGGAGGGGTACGGCCCTGAAGAAAGATCGTGGGTACCCAGGCATGACATCCTTGATCCGAATCTAGACATTCCACTCTACCCGCCCTGATCGACCGGCACCGCGGGGTAGAGGTCGACCACCACGGCGTCCGGGTCCTCGGCCCTCAGGAGATGGCCGTGGAGGGGGGGGTAATGTTACATGCACGCCAGGCTCCACCCCCTCACTACCACAACGATCCCTGTCACCTGAATACTGAGCACACACACCTGCACGTCATCATCACTGCAATCACCACCCTGCACTTAAGCATCACGCTCACTCAGTCACTGTCCGGTATCGTTTGCACATGACCCTACATGCTTCCTTCCTCAGACTCACCTGACTACTTACCTGATCCCCAACGAACCCTGAGTGTCTCCTCGTCTTGTCCTGTCTCCTGGTCCTCGTCTCCTTCGATCCATTGTTTCTGTGTTCAAGATCCCAAGACGTATTGTATTACCACCCATTCCAGCATTACCAGATACTCTCACTCAGACTCTCACCGCACCTGCTCACTCCTGGTTACGAAATAAACTCTTCACCTGCCTCTGTTATCCGTGTCAACTCTGTTTGTAACAGTATCGTACACACCTAATGCTTACCATAGTGAATCGGGGTAAGACAAAAACATGTTTTAAAGGATTGATGAACGATATATTTTGAACAAAATACATAGTAAGTGTACCTTTTAAGATCAAAACACGTCATTAGTATTCTTGGTCTTTTTATAGATAAAATTAAGACCCCTCCCCGCCCCCACACTGTTTTTTCTACTTTTTTACCCCTAACTTTTGCCAATTATGAAGATAATTATACCCTGAGGAGACTCTGATCCATTCAGACATGAAAGGAACACATTAGTCTATGTATCTTAGCACAGCCTCATGATCTTTACAGACTTTGGTGTGTGTTTGTGTGTGCGTGTTTGGAGAGAGCAGCATCCATCTGTCTGTTTGTTGAGTAGATAAATAACTCATCTACATTTAGCCCCAGTCTTGTGGGCTCTCTATTTTGCATCTGTGAGTACGTTTTTACATCATTAAGTGCATTTATTAAGCAACGGCTCATGTATTTGAGGTGAATCAGACCAGACAGTGTCTAGAAGTCTCATGTGTTGTACAAAACTGCTTCATTCACAATATAACTCATTGAAATTGCTATGAATCCACTCAGACCATCTCTCAGTAATGGTTGCAGTGTTTGTGTGAAGCAGTGACATGAGAAACCATGTTGACCTACTTAAACCACTATAGCCAACCCACACTTCTCCAGCAGGTTAAATTAAGAGTGCAACCTTAAAGGGATAGTTCACCCCAAAAAATTAATTCTGTATATATATAGCAGAACTAAACTGTGGCCAGAGGCTGTCAAGCTCCAAAAAGGGAAAACATTTTTTTTGGAAAAATTATTAAAAAAAAGGGACTAAAGATTTTTTTAAGTCAAGTCAGCTTTATTTCTATAGCGCTTTTCACAAAACAGATAGCTTCAAAGCAGCTTTACAGTGATGATAGTAAATTAATTTAGTTTTAGATGAAAAGCTAAAGTAAGTTTTTGATTGATAAATTTCTGTTGTAATAACTGATTTCAAAATGTAAAAACGCATGTAAAAAATATATTGCACAAAATGAATATAAATATAATTATTAGAAATGTGAATCAAAAAGTTAAAAGTGCATAAAAAAATAAGCATGATTTCATCTCTTAAATGTCTTAGTGTGTGTTTTGGTCATAATTTAGACTTTTTAAAATATAATTTCAGCTTTTTTTAAATCTCCTAATTAGGACTTTTAATCATATTTTAGTCATCATTTTGACTTTAAATCCCAAATTTTTTAAGTCCTAATTTTAACTGTTCATCTCACAATGACTTAGCATGACATATTTTTGACTTTTTATCTAATAATGAGGACTTTTAAAATCATATTTTTAACATTTCATCTTATTATGAATTAGCATGTCGTATATTTTCGACTTTTTTTCTCACTATTATGACTTTTAAAATCATATTTTTGACTTTTTATCTAATAATGAGGACATTTAAAATAATATTTTCAACATTTTATCTCTTAATTATGACTTTTTGATAATCGAAATGAGCTGATCAGTAACATAGTTTAGTGTCCCCAACTGAGCAAGCCAAAGCCAAAGGCGACGGTGGCAAGGAACCAAAACTGCATCAAGTGACCATCCTAAAGGTATAGTTTAACCCCCAAAAATGGTCTAAATAATGCAGCTCCCTATGGATTTATGGATCTATCATAGTTTTTAATGAATTTTTCTTTTATCTTTGTTTATGTGTGTTATTATTGTAAACTAATTTATTTTTATTTATAATAAAATGTATTAATAATTAATAATATTTTTTTATTCTTTAGTCATTTGACTTTTTAAATAAATTTTTCTTATGTTTATATTTATTTATCTTTTGTCTTATTTATTTATTTTAATTGAATTTGTATCTATCTTATTATTTATTTATCTTTTCATTAGTCCAGACATGTGGTTTATTTAAACGTGACTAAATTATAAAACATAGGGCCAACTTTCTTTTCTCTCTGTTATTGTGTTTCTCTCTTCTCATTCACTCTCACACAACACCCGTATCAATAAGGCCCAAACAAAACCAGCATTGATTTTAGCAGCATTCGTTTACCCTCCCCCTTTGAGTGTTTGTTTCTACTTTGTTCACCTCGCTGTGAGCTGTGCCGATTTTTTGTCTATCTTTTTTGTGTGAAAATTACCAGTATGCATCTGTGTATCAGAAGGAGTAAGTTCAAACTCAAGTGTGTTTCTCTCCCTTGTGTGTTTGCGAAGTGAAAGCAAACAGGGATTGATTGGTCCAGGCTGCAGTTCCTCTCTAGAGATGACCCAGGGGTCAAAGGTTGGACTTAGTGTGTCGGAAGTAGGCATGACAAATCCACACCGTTGTAAATCCACAGAAGAGTACACACACTCACAGAAAGGAGGAGGCAGAGAGACACCATTAAAAATGATGAATGGGCTCGGAGAGCAGCAGAAGCAGATGACAGTAGCAGCGGCGCAAAGTGCTGTGTTTTGTGTAAAACTCTGCCCCAGTTCTGTACCTGACACAATCACACACTCAATCTAAAGCTGTTCTGAAGCCTTCACTGCTATTGTTCTCATTCCATTTCTCATCACTTGGTCTGTTTTTTGTTTTTTAATACTACTGGCCTAGTGTTGCCAGAGCAGAACAAGTCTCTTTAGATAATCAAGTTTTTAATGTTGTTTAAATTTCTATGTGGGGGTTTTAATATGCTTTAAGACAAACCATGTCCAAATTCATAAGTCATCAGCATTGCTGAGTATTTTCTCCTTAAAACTGCAGTGAAAAAAAGACACGGGTTGAAATCGCTGGTGTTTCTTATGTCACAAACTACCTCAACCAATCATGTCAATGTGTGGGCGGGCTTGAGCATATCGTTAACTGTGAAGCAGGGGAGTCTCAAGAGAAGCCAGGTTATCCTGGTATATTTTTCTGTTGATATGAAAAATTGGGTTCAATTCGCAATATAACGGGTGAATTATGTATATGATGTACGATGTTATGATGAAGTGTATGCCTTTCTCCACTGACGTTCTAGGTTGTTCAAAGCATGTCTAAGGATACTGAATTTTAGAAGGCAGACTGAGATGGCAAACGGGAACATGGTTTGTGTAACATAAGCAACACATTATTAGCTGTTTGATAATCTAGTCAAGCCAAAGGCTAATCATATTAATGTGTCCGACTCCGATGTTGTATAGTGATACATAAAACGCATTACCTTTCTGATACATCGACTTGTAAACGAGCCAGTATGAGTGAGTGGAGGCGGGGCAAATTTGCATAATGGATCCATGTATACTAAATGAAGCAAGGGTGTAGAGTTTCATTCAAGCTATTTTTTTTTTTAATCGATCAAAAAGTGATAAAAAATTAGTTTTAAAGGGATAGTTCACCCAAAAACGAAAAATTTGTGTTTTTCTGCTTACCCCTAAGGTATCCAAGATGTAGGTGTCTTCGTTTCTTCAGTAGAACACAAATGAAGATTTTTAACTCCAACCGTTGCTGTGTGTCACTCATATAATGCTTGTCAATGGGGTCTAATTATATTAGAGTAAAAAAAACATGGACAGACAACTTCAAATTAAACCCCGCGGCTCGTGACGACACATTGAAGTGTCTTAAGACACGAAACGATCGGTTTCTGAGAGAAACCGAGCGGTATTTAGGCAATTATTTCACCTCATATCAGACGAATGTCTTCAGCTCTCCAGACTGCCATCACTTCCTGTGAGTGAGGATAGCAGCCGGGTCATAGATATATACATAGATTCCTCATTAGTGCCTGCGTGGATCGCTTGAATGAGGAATCTACGTATACATATCTATGACCCGGCCAGAATTTTGACCTCACTCACAGGAAGTGATGGCAGTCAGGAGAGCTGAAAACACACTGCGCCGCCATGGGTTAAAATCCTGCAGCGCACGCAAGGTCCCCCTTCTCAAGCCAGCACATGTCCACGCTTGTCTGAATTTTGCCAATGACCATCTGGATGATCCAGAGGAGGAATGGGAGACGGTCATGTGGTCTGATGAGACAAAAATAGAGCTTTTTGGTCTAAACTCCACTCGCTGTGTTTGGAGGAAGAAGAAGGATGAGTACAACCCCAAGAACACCAGGTGGAAACATCATTCTTAAGGCACTTTTACGTGCATTTGTTCGTTTGTCACGAAATCTCATCCAGGAAATGCACACTTTAGCCCCATTTTGAGCACTACGCCAAGACCTAAAGCACAATCAATTTAGAATTCAACAGCTTAGATATGGCGCGTCTTCCTCTGCTTGTAAACAAAGCACCTCGCTTCTGGGTCATGTGTCAGAACGCAGGCTCTACATCATATTCTCGCGCATGCGTCGTGGTGCTTCGTGAGTTCACGTCAAAGGCACAGGTGGAAGACAGAAACTTGTAGAATAAAGTCGTTATTTAGATTTTTTTTTTGCGCATAAAAACTATTCTCGTCGCTTTATAAAATTATTGTAGAACCACTGGAGTGAGATGGACTTTGTAACGACGTCTTTAGTACCTTTCATGGGTCTTGTGAATGCAAGTTACATTGCTGCCAATGGAGGCCTTTCTGAGCATCGGATTTCAATAAAAATATCTTCATTAGTGTTCCGAAGATGAACAAAGGTCTTACGGGTGTCGAAAGACATGAGGGTAAGTAATTAATGACAGAATTTTCATTTTTGGGTGAACTAACCCTTTAATCTCAACAATGGTGACATGCTTCATGCCGCAAAGCATTCTTGGAGCCATGAATGAGTTTTGTATGATGCAACCAGAATGCATTTTTAACTTGTTGCAACTTGTATGCTTGTTAACTCGCAATTACAAATCGAATTTACAATTAATTCTAGGTTGGTCCAACAAATGTTGAACCAGCTTCTTTTCACTGGTTAAGCCATTTTTGCATTTAATTGTCCAGTTAGCTAAAACATAATCATTAGTCTAAATTTTAGTGAGTTGGATTTTTTACAGTGAGGGTATTAAGCAAACACTTACACCCAGCTGTTCCCAGTTTTGTCATCAGAGATCCTGTCATCACACATTTATTAATTGACTTTTAGTGTTTTGATCTACCATTATGCAGCCAAAAAGCATTTTTCTTCATTGCCAGTCATTGAAATGATGTACTCATTGCAGTATACAATTTTGATTTAGATGTTTGAGCAGGCATATATCTGGCAATGCATTTCAACTAATTTATCTGAGTAATTCTGTATTGGCTCTTGCATGTTTTCTCTCATCTGTTAGTTTTAGTTAATGATTCATTTGATACTTTTAGTTGCAATTTGAATATTAATAAGTTATGTACTAGGATCCTGCTCCTGTTTATATATCATAAGAGCATGGATCGTCTGCTTGAATCTCTGCTTCTGCCCTTGAAGTTTCCCGGGGGAGAAATCTCAAGGTGATTAGAGCCTGTGTTTGAGTTTGTACTGCTGCGTTTCCACAAAAAAAAATCATTACTTTGTATAATACTTGCGATTACCAAGTTGTCCGGCATCACCCCTTGCAACCTTGCATTTTTAGCTTCAATTAGAGGCAGAAGAACAGCACAGCTTCAATATTCAAGGTTAACTGCAGGTTTTGAAAAACACCTTTTATTATAAACCTCATATATTTCCTTGAAATGCTAGGCTAAATTGCTGCATTTAAGGTGAAGCCCATTAAGCCAATTTAAAAACATTCATAATTGAAACTATCATACTGCTCTTGGTGTAGTATGCTTGGATGACCTACAGAAGTACATTTGAGCAGCATATACTATACACTGTGGAATACTTTATCCCACAATACAATGCTCCCATTTCCAGTGTGATCCGGAGGTATCAGCCATGATTTTTAACACACTACTCTCTTGCCATTCTTATTATTCTATAGATAAGGCAGAAATAATAAGAGTAGTATACAAGTATTACATATTCTGAATTCAGCCCTCTTTCTTGACTTATTATTTGATTGGACTTCCAAATGTTTAGACATTTTTACATTTAAGGATAGTCCACTAAAAAATGAAAAATTCTGTCATTAATTACTCACCCTCATGTCGTTCCAAAACCATAAGACTTTCATTCATCTTTGGAACACAATTGAAGATTTTTTTGATGAAATCTGAGAGCTTTCTGTCCCTCCATTGACCGCTACGCAACTACAACTTTGACACTCGATACAGAAGTCATCTTAGACTGATATGGACACTAGCGTAAATGTAGCATCACGCAAAAAGATTTCAGTTTATGTTTGTGGAAATGCTTTGTTAAGAGATAATGAAATTAAGCAAAAGTGTCCATTGAAGGAGCTCAGATAAAATGAGTAGCATTCAGCTGGTCATGTGATCACAACATGGCGGCCTCCATGAGACAACTCTCTCTATGAGACGAATAAAACTGCTTTTATTAAGCTACTGATATGACTTGAGTCTTTACCTCGGCTCTAGGCATATCACATAGCCTATTTACTAAATGTAGGCCTATATGATTTTTAAACATTTTCTTCAAAACAACAATTCTTTTCTTTTTGTATAAGTTGTATGTTAAGCATTTTGTATCCTAGTCATGGTGTAAAGGCCTGTTCACACCAGGAACAATAACTATTAACTATACTTATCCACATCAACGCACAATAATGTTCTGTTTATTCTAAGCGTGCAATGCAGTTATGTCATCTGCCGCTTTAAATGCTCGAACTCTTTAAAGATTCTGATTGGTTTTCAGTTTTTTATCGTTCACCAGCTGGGAAGAAACATTGTGAAAGTGATTCCAATGATATCGTTCACTTCATCTGACAAATATTCATATAACGGAAGCGATCAAAATAGATCAAATCACCTTTGAAAGTAATTTGGTTCTTCAAATTACGATTGTATCGATTACATCGTTAAATGACTGTTAAAAAATGTATTTGTCATTGAATCATTCATTCAAGAGATTTGTTCAAAAACGATCAGTGAATTGCGGCGCAACTGACAATGGTAGGTCATGTGATATGACAGCCTGGCGAATGTAATATGTCCATATATAGTGCTGCAGGTATGACCAAAACATGGAAGAGAGTTAGCATTTTAGCACTTCCGGTTCCATTGTACCAAAGTCAATGTTTTTTTTTTTTTATGAGATTTTGTTTAAATGGCTGAAATAAGGTCCGTGGTGAACACGAGCTCAAGACACTTTCACGTTTTATTCTACAACATAAAATACATCAGTATTACCCCACTTGTGATTTTTTGAAGCTGTTACGTGCTGAAAAAGGCGGTTGCTAACAAGTAGCTAAATGGGACTACGGAGGCTGTTGAGGAGATTAAACGTCATCACGCCGAACAGGTAAACTCAGTCCACTTTTACAATCTTGTTGTGCTTATAATCATGCTCTTATAAACTAGTCTAACTCAAACGTTCTGGGAAAATGTTTTTAGATAAAAACTGGAAAAGTTGTCGGAAGCTTAGTGAAGGTGACGTTGAAATTGCAGGACCGTGGTATAGTCCATAGCCTACCTTTAGCCTTTTGTTGTGTTCATCTGTGATAATTATCTTGTTGGACAAAAAGTGTAAGTAATATAAACTTTTGTTGATCACAGCGCTTGTTTATAGCGATAATCCAAAAGCCTATGGGAAAATCCTATTGGGTTTTTCTTGAGGGAACCAGTGCTATACTAACTGCCGGTTGGCCTACAAAGTGACGTCATACCACCACTCTATTACATTCATACTATATAGTACATACTTTTTAATGGTTGCGAAGTAATTACTTATTCATAATAAGTACCAAGAGAGTATACGATTTCGGACACAGCCATTGAATCATTCATTCAAACCAAGTTATTTAAATAATTCAGGTAAATTAAACAGCAATTAACATTTTGTCAGAACCTCTAGTAAAGTGCCTGGTATTTTGTTTAGTTGTCTGTTCAGAATTTTATCCAGAATTGTGTCGCCATAGAATGATTATCGTCCTTGTTGTGATTGGACCTTAAATGCTTTCAGTAGACTGTATGTTCCCAACACAGGCCGAGTTGACCCCTCTCTTGTGTATATTTGAAACACACACAGCTGTGTTTTCAGACTTGAAATGTGTTTCTGGGCCAGTGCTGGGGTTTCAGCTTATAGAGGCTGTAGCTGTAATTTGCCAGGCATAATCAATAGTCTGTCAGTATACAGCGGCCTCTCGCCATGTACTGCTGTTATTTCAGTGGGGAAATGGCATGCTGCATGTTTCTAACACAATACTGTTGTGTGACAGTCATGTCAGCATAGCCTGGTCTGGCTGTGGGCCTCGATGAGATTATTGAAGCATGATTGAATTTCCACTTCGGTATTGGAGAAGGAACCAGAGAGATACAAGCCAGCGTTTGGAGGAGAGAGAGAGAGACAGATGACCGTAGTGGATGCTCTTTGAGTGTTTTCAGGTGCAGGACACCCAATGCCAAATCAGTCTGATGGGATGCAGATGAGGAGATGAACTGGAAAAGAGCGAGACAGGTGGGACGGCCTCTTTATTGATAACTGTAGAACTGGATACAGCAGAGTGGGTCTGCAAGCCCCCATTTGATGTCTGTCCTTAGGGAGGTCTCTTTGTCTACACCATCTGTTTCAGCACACCTTGGAGAGATGGACATTGAGCCCAGAAGAAAGAAAGCACACCGCTGTGCAGATTAGACACTCTGAAAGCCTGTTCACACCAAGAACGATAATGATAACTACCCATGTGGAAAAAAAACCTACACCAAAATGTATTTATTTCATATAAGTATACTACAAATCCATTAACATATTTACTGACATATTGCTTGAGACATAATGATATAAATATTATAATGAATCTTTATTTGGAGTACTTCTTTATTGCACAATGCACTTGTTTTTAAAATATTGAGCCTAAAATGTAATATCACTATGATCTCTATATAATAGTTTCAAAGATATTTAAAGTCTACCTAAAGTAATCAAATATACGTAAGTATATCTTTAGTTGGACCTTAGCACTATTTCCGAATAACTAAATGTTTAATTAAGAATAATTTAACTATTTAATTTACTATACCAAAAGTACATTTGTAAACGTATTTATAGTATACTTACCATTAAAAATTAATGTATTTCAAATACATTTTGGTATATTTATTTTTCATAGGGTGTCCACAAGTTGGGTTGCAAAATTCAAAGGGGATTTTCAAAGTTGGAAACTTTCCATGGGAATCAACGCCTACTTCATAATTGCAACTTTGGCCCCGCCCACTGGCCTGTAAGTGAGATGACAAGGAGAGGAGAACAATATAGGATGGACTACAAATAACAAACTTGCAAAGGATCACAATGCTAGGAATGTGTTAATGAATTTTCAACAATGGGAATATTGAGCATTATTTATTTGTATGCGGTACATTTCAACACTTTTTACAATTAGTTAACCGCAAGAACTGTAATTGTAAAAATGTGCCAAAAGTTTTCGAGAGAGTTAAAGGGTAAGTTCCCCCAAAAAAGAAAATTATATCATTAATTACTCACCCTCATGTCGTTCCAAACCTGACCTTCGATCATCTTCAGAACACAAATTAAGATATTTTTGATGAAATCCGAGAGCTCTCTGACCCCTCCATAGACAGCAATTTAAAGGTGCCCTAGAATGAAAAATTGAATTAACCTTGGCATAGTTGAATAACAAGCGTTCAATACATGGAAATCACATACTGTGAGTCTCAAAAACCATTGCGTCCTCCTTCATATTTAAATCTTGTGCGTGAAAAACACCATGGAAAAATAGGTGAATCTCAACATAACACAGACTTTTACGCAACAGTCGGGATCATTAATATGTACGCCCCCAACATTTGCATGTTCAAGGCCAGGCGGAACTGCATGTATTGTGAAGAAACAAGCATCAAGCGAGGATAGCGAAAATGGCAGATCACGGAAATAAATGTTATGTTCCAGGCTGAGCAGGGGATGTGAGGACTTTTCATACTCTTCCCAAAGAACAAAACTGTCAATAGACATGGTTGATGTTTATCTATAACTGGATACCGCAACAAATTTAATTCAAAGTTGTTTGTTTGCTCAGCCCATTTCACCACGGACAGTTTTTCTAACCTGGGACAATGTCAAGCAGGCTTCGCTCAGCGGAGGAAATTCCAACTATATTCCTGCAAGCAGTAAGTAGTGATTTTGTCCACTTCAGTAGGCCTACTCTACTGTCAAACTCTACTGTACATACAATATATTTACACGCGAGCCAGTTAGCTGTTTAGAGTTTGTGAATCAAAGTGAAGACATTGTGAAATCATACGGTGACACATTACAATAATTAACGTTAAAATGTTTTTACAATGCTAAAAACAATGTTGTGACTGCTGACGTTAGGAGTTAACGTGAAAAGGATAGTTCACCCTGAAATGAAAATAAAGCCATCTTTTACTCACCCTGCTGTTTTTCCAATGCCCTATGTCCTTCTATCTTTTTCGGACCTCAAAAGCAGAAATTTAAAAAATAGTCCTGCACACGCTCCTATAATGGCAGTGAATAGCGACCAGGCTAAAACATTACAAAAATTATACAAAAGTATCACGTAATGATACTGTGAGACGTGCGCGCCATATATGGAAAGTGTTCAGGAAGTATACTATAAGGTTTTGCGAGAAAGAAACCGCATTATTCAGTCAAAATACTGAGCTTGGTTGTTTGTGTTACTGTGAGTGCCTGTGAGCCGTCAGCAGGTGCTTATGCTTACTATAACTCGCACTATTGTCATGGTACCCAGGATAAGCACACGAATAAGGCCTTTGACCCTTCCAAATAAGGTAAAAACAGACCATTTAATTCTAGGGACAATTTCTAGGGTTGTAAATGGACCTGTAAAACCGTATCTGGACCATTTTTGCCCTTAAGCCACATACCCTCTCTGTAGATATCAGAGAACAATTTAAAATATTGTTTCATCTCATTCTAGGGTACCTTTAAGTAACACTTTCAAGGCCCAGAAAGGTAGGAAAGACATTGTTAAGATAGTCCATGTAACTCCAGTGGTTCAACCTTAATTTTATGAAGCGACGAGAATACTTTTTGTGCTCAAAAAACAAACAAAAATAATGACTTTATTCAACAATTTCTTCTCGCCTGTGTCACACACAGTGCAGCGCTTTATATTTTTATCCCAGAACACCATTTACCAGCTCCTGCGTCAGCATCACACGTATGCGTCGTGGTGCTCACGTGAAAAGCACCGGCCAATGGTAAGCCGGCGGCCTTGAGTGTTAATTAAATTGCTGTCTATAGTCAGAGAGCTCTCCGATTTCATAAAAAATATCTTAATTTGGGTTCCAAAGTCTTGCGGGTTTGGAACGACATGAGGGTGAGTAATTACAGAATTACCCTGAACTAACCCTTTAAATGTAATAATTTTAGCCTGACGTCTTCATACTCAGATTCTAGTCATAATATGAGTCTGATACTGCTCCATTGGGCTGTGATTATGAGGCGTGTTTCAACCGAACCAGGAAATAAAATGCCTCTGCACTCAATTGGATAGACCTACAACCAATCAGGGGTGCGTTTCCCGTACAATGACGTAACTCACTGCTGAACTACCATAGTACGATGCATCGTTGAAGAAATCAACTAGCTAGTCACGGCTGTGTCCCGAAACCGTACTGTCGCAAATCTGTCGTTCAACCACGTTGGTTAATGATGTCATGCAGGTGGTGGAGTAATAACTGCTTTTAGTTAATTATTTTGAGATCGAATTCATGTTCGATTTTTTTGCTATTCATCATGGACATGGCACCTGAGGACTTATTCTTATTTTTCTCAGTTAATTTGCTTTATTTCTAGATTCAAATAGGCTAGTTCTTACGTACTACACTCTAAAAAAAAGGTTCTATATGACACCAAAAATGGTTCTTGGCTCGTAATCATAGGGGAACCTTTTTTTAGTGCTATATATCACCAATTTTGGTGCTTCAGTGGTTCTTCAGCGGTTTTTCAGAGGTTCTTCACCGGTTCTTTGACTAAGGTGCTATATAGCACCTCTGAAGAACCGCTGAAGAACCGATGAAGCACCAAAATTGGTGCTATATATAATTGGTGCTCACTGGTGATTCTGACAGCTTTTTAAACGAACTCTGGAGCGGTTCGTTTGTGGTGAGAACGTGATCTGACCTCGAACAGACCCAACTGCAAAAAGTACTGATCATTTTTGGACTAAACCAGCTGCCGTAGTCAGCTGCGCTGTGCATTATGTGATGAGGAAGTGTTTGTTGACAGTTTGCACTTTAGCAAGGCAGCTCGCGGACAAACTTGGGGTAGTGAGGAGGTGCGGATCCTCATAGAAATTTATTCTGATGACCATATTAGGTCCCAACTTTCGAAAACTCACAAGAACAGCGCAATCTTCTAATTGTTTAGCAAACAACTCAGGGAAAGGGGACAAAACCAGCCCGTGCAGTCGTCTCTCCATAGTTGTGTTGTCTCCGTGTTGTTTGCTGGCTTTTCCTCTTCTGTTGGAATTTTCCCGCACTTAAATTCTGACCAAACGAAAAGCAGTTTAGGAAATACGCCATGGTCTTCAACTGTCCAATTTTGGTGAGCTCGTGCAAATTGTAGCCTCTTTTTCCTATTTGTAGTGGAGATGAGTGGTACCCGGTGGGGTCTTCTGCTGTTGTAGCCCATTTGCCTCAAGGTTGTGTGTTGTGGCTTCACAAATGTTTTGCTTCATACCTCGGTTGTAACGAGTGGTTATTTCAGTCAAAGTTGCTCTTCTATCAGCTTGAATCAGTCGGCCCTTTCTCCTCTGACCTCTAGCATCAACAAGGCATTTTCGCCCACAGGACTGCCGCATACTGGATGTTTTTCCCTTTTCACACCATTCTTTGTAAACCCTAGAAATGGTTGTGCGTGAAATGGTTGTCCTACCAGTAACTGAGCAGATTGTGAAATACTCAGACCGGCCCGTCTAGCACCAACAACCATGCCACGCTCAAAATTGCTAAAATCACCTTTCTTTCCCATTCTGACATTCAGTTTGGAGTTCAGGAGATTGTCTTGACCAGGACCACACCCCTAATTGCATTGAAGCAACTGCCATGTGATTGGTTGATTAGATAATTGCATTAATGAGAAATTGAACAGGTGTTCCTAATAATCCTTTAGGTGAGTGTATATATATATGCACACAGACATATGTTTTTGTGAAATTATGTGCATTTATTCATGATTATTGATATAATAATAATAATGTCACATGTCGGTCAAGGTATGCTTCTTTCTGTCAATTATTTTCTCATCCAATTTTCCCCTCTGAAAAAATAACACACTATATAATGATTAGTATCCTGTCACATGACCTAACTATGTGCAACCTCTTACCCGATATTGTATCAAATGTATGAACTTTCGGCAGTCTCATCAAGTAGGTCAAAAAAGACATGTTGAAATCATAGTTCTGGTTCATTTGTAACACTGTAAAGGTAGGTCAGGTCGAATACATTGGATTGTGGGATACAGTATTCCATAATGTTTTCACCGCTCCATCAACAAATGTAGGGGTGGTTCCATGCTAATGCATGCAGATGAACATTTGCATACTGCTAAAATCGTGTAAGCAGTGTGTTACATAAATTGAATCCAAGGGAACGGAGTGAGAGAGAGTAGACACTGTGACGTGTGCTGTTTGCATAAATATGATTATAAAATGTCCCTGACTTTGCAGGGCAATTAGAGTCCAATTTGAATGCAAATGTCTTCCTCCTGCCCTTATGAAGATAATGACGGCTTCAGCATGCACACGCAATTCTCAGAACAACTCTGCTGGCACTGGGAAAGCCACATGCACACCCCGTTTGGCTGCGTACATCTCACAAACCTAGAGATGCAAACATTTGTGTGTGTGTGACTGTGTGTGTGTGTGTGTGTGTGTGTGTGTGTGTGTGTGTGTGTGTGTGTGTGTGTGTGTGTGTGTGTGTGTGTGTGTGTGTGTGGTGCTCACCTGACAGGTCGGTTTGGTTTTTGTCTCGCTCGTAGTCTAGGGAAGTCAGTGCTTGAGAACAGCGGTTCCCCAGCAGTGGCCCACTGTGCACAGCCAGCTCGAACTCATTTACATCCTCTGCTTATTAAGCTCCGTGTGCTAATGAATAGAGCTCCAATTAACACCAAAACATTTCACAATGTTAATTAAGGAGACATGGTTCATAAAGAAAGCATATACTTGCTTTCAGAAGGACCCAGGTAAAGGGTAGCTGGTGACTGGTTAGGCGACATACATGTCAGGAGTGTATTAGCTTGGTTGTAGTCTTGGTTTTGCTTTGATCCATCTGTTCTCAAGCACTGACTTCACAAGACTATCTATCTATCTATCTATCTATCTATCTATCTATCTATCTATCTATCTATCTATCTATCTATCTATCTATCTATCTATCTATCTATCTATCTATCTATCTATCTATCTATCTGTCTGTCTGTCTGTCTGTCTGTCTATCTATCTGTCTGTCAATCTACCATCCATCCATCCATCCATCCATCCATCCATCCATTGTCTGTCTGTCCGTCCGTCCATCCGTCTGTTGTCTATCTACCATCCATCCTTCCACCTATCCATCCATCGTTCGTTCGTCTTTCTGTCCGTCGGTCCATCCGTCTGTCGTCTATCTACCATCCATCCATCCATCCATCCATCCAGCCATCCATCCATCCATCGTTCGTCTGTCTGTCCGTCCGTCCATCCGTCTGTCATCTATCTACCATCCATCCATCCATCGTCCTTCTGTCCGTCCATCCGTCTGTCGTCTATCTACCATCCATCCATCCATCCATCCATCCATCCATCCATCCATCCATCGTCCGTCTGTCCATCCGTCCATTCATCCGTATGTCGTCTATCTACCATCCATCCATTCACCTATCCATCCATCGTCCGTCCGTCCGTCCTTCCGGCTGTCGTCTATCTACCATCCATCCATCATCCATTGTCCGTCTGTCCGTCCGTCCATCCGTCTGTCGTCTATCTACCAGCCATCAATCCATCCACCTATCCATCCATCGTTCATCTGTCTGTCCGTCCGTCCATCCGTCTGTCATCTATCTACCATCCATCCATCCATCCATCGTCCGTCTGTCCGTCCATCTGTCTCTCGTCTATCTACCATCCATCCATCCATCGTCCGTCTGTCCGTCCATCTGTCTGTCGTCTATCTACCATCCATCCATCCATCGTCCGTCTGTCCGTCCGTCCATCCATCCATCCGTATGTCATCTATCTACCATCCATCCATCCCTCCACCTATCCATCCATCGTCCGTCTGTCCATCCGTCTGTCGTCTATCAACCATCTATCCATCATCCATTATCCATCTGTCCGTCCGTCTGTCGTCTATCTACCATCCATCCATCCATCGTTCGTCTGTCTGTCCGTCCGTCCATCCGTCTGTCATCTATCTACCATCCATCCATTCATCCATCCATCGTCCGTCTGTCCGTCCATCTACCATCCATCCATCCATCCATCGTCCGTCAGTCCGTCCGTCCATCAATCCATATGTCGTCTATCTACCATCCATCCATCCACCTATCCATCCATCCATCGTCTGTCTGTCCATCCGTCTGTCGTCTATCTACCATCCATCCATCCATCCATCCATCCATCCATCCATCCATCCATCCATTTACTGCTGGGGTACCGCTGTTCTCAAGCACTGAGAGTGTCTTCATTTATATACTTGAAAAAAAAGAAGAAGAATCTTTTGGGTCTTCCTCATTTTGATACTATGGACATTTTGTTACATAATATGCAAATATACTACAATTATATTTATATTATAAATATTTTAAGCTTAAATAGGTGGTCACAATCTTGTTTTTTATGTTTCAACATTTCTTTTAATCCCTTGAGGCTTGAAGGAAAGGCGAGAGCATGTTCACTTGTACCTCCCCTTAAATGTATCAACCGTATGGTCTCTCTGACTCGCTCTCTATCTCTCTTCCAATCGTCCGGCTACTTGAACGCCACTTTCACTTTGCAGATTACTTCAGTCGTAATTGCCGTCTACCATTGGGCTTGAGTCTTGCAGGATGATGAAAGACGTTGTGTTTTATGTCAGGCCTACTACTTCTATTGCTTTCCAATCATTTACTATCACAGCGTACCCAGATGATTAGAGAGACAAGGAATTTGATTTATTCGTCCTGACAGACCTGTTGCAAGAGCAACCCCAGACCATGTCATTTTTATAAAGTTTCATGTCAAACGCTTATTCTAAAACCATCAGTCATCATAAGAGAAGAGGCGCAAACCAGGGCCAAATCTGTCTTTAGACAAATACTCTTCACCTGTTTAGACATGAATTATGTTCCAGGAAACATGTTTTATTCTTGCTCTAAATGTAGCCATGAATTATGATCAGTAAAAATGAATAAGTTTGTGATCACTTTTAATTTTGTTATAATGTCCATTACAGTAACATAGTTATCGGTGTGGATTTATAAAACTTAACATAAAACTCATGGTAGCAAAACCAGAGTTGTTGTTGTTTGCGTGTGGGAGGTCTATTAGGTAATCAATTTAAACTTTTTTTCCCAAATAATATTTTTTTTTTAATTATACACATTCACTCTTATTTGTATGTCTATGTCAACAACGCAAAACGTTTTGTCAAAGTTAAGAATTACGTGAATCATGTAAATGATAATAATGCATATTTTCAAAAGTTCTTTTGTTAACAGTTGTCAAATATTAAATATTTAGCTACTTATATCTTGCCACTGCTAAACTTACTGAAGCGCCGTCATGCTAGAATTCTCACTCGTCTTCTGTGAACAGTAAAGCTTGATTTGATTGGCCACCTCAGTCATTTGGACGTTGACGAATGCTGCTGGCAAACCAGCCTAAAATGTAACTTTTAACATTTGTTGTCATCCTAATAACAAGCAGAGCGGTGGGTGATGGAATAGGCTACAGCAGAGCAGCATCAAGAATATCAAATATTGGGGGGACAATTTGACATTTTCTCATTTTAGGGGGTGACTTGTCCCCTTCAATGTCTATGGTGGTTACGGCCCTGATGTACAAGTTATTTATTAAATTTAGTATTATTACTGTTATATATAAAACATATACATTTATATTATTGCTTTATTGCTTCAAAAATGTTTTATGTTAGTCACCTACTCGGTTTCATGCAAAAGATTGTTGTCAAAAAAACAACATTGTCTTGTATAATACTCAACGGCTGATTTAGAGAAGCATCTAATTTAATCATTTGCGATTTCGGTGGCACCAAATGACAACAAAATAAAAAAAGCACATGAGAGAAGTGATTTTCATCGGCGTGAGCTTTGAATATAAAATATGAAGTTCCGTTTGTGGCCACCTGAGTTCGCTATTTCCCTTCCAACCGAAGACGTATTTCACCTTATAGAGAATCGCTGAAAAGTTTTTGTTTTGAATAACAATGCATGCTGCAAGGAGAGAATGTCTGCGATTGGTTGGTGGTTTTCGGCTCGCAGTGTCTGATTGGCCCATACGTTTTAAAGGGGTTTTCGGGGGGGTCAGTCTCTCCCAAGCTCTCATCTCTGAGCTCCTCGTCCGTGGCAGCATCCACTCACTCTTTTACTACTGCCTGCGATGTGACTCCACGCCGCTCGCTCGCTGGAATATCACCCTTCGTGACAAGTGACGGATTTTACGCGCGCGCCACGCCGTCCGGTTTTCCAAATTCAAGGGGACACCGCGGCAGCGGCCAATGCCTTTTACCATGACTGTGGGATTAATAACGACTTTGTGTGCTGTAACGGCCGTTTTCGCGATGGAAGGTAAATATGTGGATGTTTGTCCTTTTTTCACGCGCTCCGTGGAGTGTGTTACGCGCGCTGCGCGCTTCAGGTTTGACAGGTAAATGTCTCGTAGAGGTGGAATATATTCGCGAGGACTAAGTTGAGTATGGAAAAAGATCTTTATGGCATCCACCGGAGTTGAGAAGGAGTTTCTGTGGCGGTTCCACAGACGCGGGATGGTCGTGGTGCTGAATGTTGCGGAATGAATGAGAGGACTGATTGGATTCATTTACTTAAACCCTGCTGGATTTTAACATGGTAACTCTGGTAAAGAACACAGTAGGTCATTGTATGTTCAGCCAGGAAATTATTATTCCTTAAGCTGATGTGAAGCTGTTGCTGGACCAGCTAAAAACCAGTTCATGACCATCTTGGACTCGCTAATGTCCAGTCAGGAGTCGGGACCAGGGAAACCATCTTGCTCACCTTAAGCTGTTATGACTAGCCGGTTTGCTGCTGGTTCAAAATGGTTTACCAGCTACATAATAACAGCATTTATGTGTGGGTAAAGGATACTTGGTAACCTTACGATGTCTACTGAAGATGCTCTGAAGGTGCACTGTGATCTGAAAGGCTTAGACATGCCATTTTAATGTTAATTTTTATTGTTTTCCTGAAGGGGAAAAAAAGGAATATTTTTGGAAACTGACTGGTGGTATCATTTGATTTATTGTGATTTTGGGCTGGTAAAATTAACTGACTTTTTATAATACACTTTACTCTTTAAAAAAAAAAAAGAGAGCAAGAAACAAGATTGTAAGTAACCACACATTCAGGATGGCTCACCCAGAATATTCTGTTTGCTCTTTGTTTACATCGTCAAGAATCGGTATGACTTGCTTTCTTCTATGGAACACAAAAGGAGATGAGAAGAATGTTAGATGTCAGATGAGACTGACAGCCTCAGTCACCATGCACTTCCATTGCATCTTTCTTCCATACAATGAAAGTGGATGGTGACTTTCACTCTGCCTAACGTCTCCTTTTGTGTTCCACTGAAGCTAAACAGGTTTGGACTTACACGAGGGTGAACAAATAACGATATAGTTCACCTAAAAAAGAGAATTATCTATTTAATTGACAAACCCGCATTGGATGGGTTCAGGAACATTTCAATTCTGTGAATACAAACCACAGATGAAGACCAGTATTGTGCTGTATTCTGGTCACGTCAATAATTTATTCCGAAAAATCAAGCCGAAACACAGCAAAAATGAGAGAGAGAGAGAGAGAGAGAGAGAGAGAGAGGGAAAAAAAAATTCCCTCCTTGTCTGGCATTTGACAGATGGTGGTTGACTGGTTGTTGCAGCCGCGCCAGAAATCAGACGTTCAGTTCGGCATGCTGTGTGTGTGTGTGTGTGTGTGTATGTCGTGAGATTGGTCTCCAGATCAGTAATGAACACACAGCCAACATGAAGGGATTCTCTATTTGTTTCCTTTTCCACTGCCTCTCCAATTCCATCCATCACACAACCTGTTTGCCTGTCCTGTCTGCAAACACTCGTACAGGTATTGCATAACTCTGTGTTTAGTTCACAGTTCACACAGTTTTATTTTCAACACTTTGCTGCTCGGTAACTCGCTTTGCCTAAGCACATGCTTTTTTTTTCTTTTTTCTTCATCACAAGCCAAACGCTCTCTGATTTAGCACAGACAATCAGCACTAAATGATGTCTGCGCAAGCACTAATGTGTCTGATTTAGTTTTCAGACATTCAGAACAGACAAAAGTGTTGTTGAAATTCATTTAGGAGAGTCCCCCCTTCGCACGTTCAGGTTGAAGTGTGTCTGAAGGCAGCAGATGGAGGGAACGAGGTTAGTGATCTCTTCTTATAGTGGCTAATTGAAAGGCAATTGGCCTTTGTGGTTTAAAGTGTGTTTGCTGTGGTGGATTTGTGTGTATTAGCCTCTCCTTGAGCCTATATCAGTCAGATCAGATTATGGCTACTAATTGCCAAACCAGCCCGGTGACCACAAACAATGTGTCAAAGCCATGTGCGCCTCGGAAGGCGAGAGAGCGGATGAAAGAGATGGGGGAGGGAGACAAAAAGCAAAAGAGAGTGTGTGTGTGTGTGTGTGAGAGAGAGAGAGAGGAAGATGAGGGTCTGGGGGACCATCTGGGTTAGTGGAAGGTGAAGTGACTCCGTTTTGACATGTTTCATGCGTCAGTGAGCGCAGTTCTCCAGCAGTGCCTAATAACGCCATAAATGTGATGAATTATGAATGCGGACATGCAATTGCAATTTTGAAATACTACTAATGCATAAATCAGGTAATGTTACAAGGCGATAACCATGAATAAATAAACACGATGCTTTTTTTCTTTTCATTTAAGATTATAATTTATTAGTATCCTGTTAGCCAAGTAGTATACAGTCTTTGTAACGTTTGTTCTGGATTGAGCCCATGATTTTTTGGTCTTTATTGTTCATGATTCATCTGTGCACATTGCTTGCTTCTTAATCTTTTATCAGAATGTGAAAACTGAAAGAAATCACCAAGTACTCGTTTTTTAGGGGTGTGAATCGTCACTGGTCCGTGGATGCTTGTTTTCCGCCACAAAATAAAATTGCGACTTCTTATTCAAGTTTATATCTCACAATCCTGACTTTATATAACGCAATCCTGACTTCTTTTTAGGGATAGGCATTCTTCCAAAATATTGTATTCGAATATTTGGGCTCATAAAAAAACGAATATTCGAATATTTGTTTATATAAATGACGTTATTTGGAGAAAATAAAGATTTTTTGTCACCATTTCTGCACAATTAGGTAATATACACAACAAGCTTACGTTATAACTTAAGGTTTTCATTCAGTTCTAAACAAATGTGTAAACCAAAAATATAGGCCTAAAGAACAAAAGCGTTATACACTCTAAAAAAAAAAAGGTTCTATATTGCACCAAAAATGGTTCTTGGCTCGTAATCATAGGGGAACCTTTTTTAGTGCTATATAGCACCAATTTTGGTGCTTCAGTGGTTCTTCAGCGGTTCTTCAGAGGTTCTTCACCGGTTCTTTGACTAAGGTGCTATATAGCACCTCTGAAGAACCGCTGAAGAACCACTGAAGCACCAAAATTGGTGCTATATAGCACTAAAAAAGGTTCCCCTATGATTACGAGCCTTTTTTTTAGAGTGTAAGCTCAAGCAGCGCGAGCGGAAAACACGCTAATAAAGCAGAGCTCGCCAGTTAGTAACGTTACATATACACTCGAGTCAGAATATGGTTATCGTGTTTATATTCTTTCACATTTTCATGTTGAGAAAAACAATAATATCATGTGGATGATATTGTTCTCAGGTGAGAAAACACTCCCCGCTGACAGACGTTGCAGAGACACAAAGATAACGGTGTTAAGTGAAGTTTCTAACAGCACTTTGTGTTTTCTGTTCTTAAACCCTCGACAAAACTTAAAGGAAGCATTTGTCTCGAGATCATTTTGCCATCATATACGTTATCTCGCTCTCACTCTGTGAACATCTGTGCTTACCTGCACTCGTGAATGCAGTGATGGACAGCTGTCCTCATTCGACTTGTGTTTGGATTTGATGTGATTTCTCAAACTGAGTTTCATTCATTCATTTGATCAAAAGTAACTCCATTTTGTAAGATCATTTTCAATTTTCATCTAAGTAATTCCAAACATCGGGAGGCAGACGACAACATTATATGCACACCCCTACTAGCCTGACAAGCCAGACCCACATCAAGATGTTGGGTCTGGGAACTCATTGGCAGGGCTCAATCCAAGGGGCGGGATAAACGGTTGTCTTTCAAATTCCCTCTGCAGGCAATAGGATAGCGCTACAACCAACCGGCGCTACAACCAAATGCTTTTTTTTCTCAGAATTGCTAGATTTGTGGACTTTATAACTCACAATTGTGACTTTATATCTCGGAATTGCGACTTTGTTACTCGCAATTGCGAGTTTATATCACACAAGTCAGAATTTCAAGATAAAAAGTCCCAATTACCTTTTTTTTATTCTGTGGTGGAAACAAGCCTCCATACTGGTCTCAGGATTCAATTTGAGTGCAAGTATCATGTCAACAATTCAATATCACAATGCACAACGATGCGTTGCATCCTCACATGCTCGCGCATGCACGCACACACACGCTCACACGCTGTAAATGTTAAAATAGTGGGTGCATTTTTTTATTACTTGCTTTTGCATTTCACCTCCCTCTGCCATTTTATGCTAGCGCGAGAAATGTGTATGCGACGAATGACGTCAGAGAAACGTCAGTAGGCTATAATCGATTATGGTCAAGCACTAATTTCAACACCTCTATCGTTTTTACCCGTCACTTTCAAACTGGCTCAGTTTTGATGCGAAACGCTCACTTTTGTGCAATTCAATCAGTTCTTAATCTAATCTTTATTTCACATTTATATCCTGTTTTGCTCAGAAATGCGTCACATTACAATAGTACGTTGGGTTGACTTTCATAGATTATGTGTGGAGCATCAAGTTTCATTTACATTTTCTGTTGAGTTGATTAGAAATTGATGATGGTTATAAAAATCTGCTTCCTTCTGAAGAATGCCATGACGATCTTTACTCAAGTGCGCTTTCTTATATCTGTTTGCTGTTCATGTGCCTTTAGGAGGATTTAAGTGCTCAGTCCGGATTTTAAGTGCAGGTTCGATTGGGCTGTCATGTTGACATTTTTTCTCTCTGTGGAAACATCAAATACGTTATAGAAAGCACTTTAGACACACACACACACACATACTCACACTACCAACCCCCGGTCAAGCCCTCACCATTTAAAGAGGTCTGAGAGTGTGGTCATGTCAGTAAGTGCATCGCTGAAGTCCTTGTTCCCACATCACTGGCCCAAATAAACAAGCCTTATCTGAAGTCACTCGTTCTGTCCTCCGTTACTGCTGCAGTCAGAGTTCTTTTATCAAATGACTTCACCTCAGCCTGAGCCAACTCTCGACACTGTTGTTCTGTCAGAGACAAAGGAACCCAGTGGTGTTTATCCACACTCGCTGCAGGGAGATGGTACTACCATGAGAGGGTACTGTGTTGTACTTAGCTGACCTCAAATCACATCACAAGCCCTATTCGGACGGTAATTGTTTCTCATGTGGAAGTATTTTATAATACATTTGCATGCCATCTCAGTGATAAAACTCGTGCATTCAGATGGTGGTTTATCACGGTGGAGGAGCAATTTTGTTCTCGTGCACCAATAACATGATTGTATCCTGTAAATAAAATGTCATATGCTCGGTATAATAAGAATAAATGCATATTTAATTTAATAATAGAAAAATAATATCCTAATTATTATTTAATTATTTAAATCTGTTTAAAAATAGGAAGATGAATAGACGCACGTTGAAATGGTTTTGTGTCTTTTGTATTTTTTACTCTACTATTTTATCTCAAAATAAAGGATGTCGTTTTATTTTCCACATGGAAATGAGCGGAAATAAGTTAATACAGCCTCTTATTTACATGAGGTAAACTAGGGTGACCAAACGTCCTGTTTTCAAGTCCTGTCCTGGCCCTAATATAACAATTTTCTATCCATACAGAGAAGGTATTGAAATGAATAAGGAATCTTTGAGTAAACTTCGAATATCATTTGAGTATCTCATTGCCGGGCAGAGTGTACTAGTTTTCGGTAATCAAAATATGGTCACCCTAGGTAAGCATAATGCTGCTTGGTTATTTTAATATGTATAATTGCTGCCGTAATGACGGCCCATTTCAAATGTTTACGCGCTTTTCTTCTTTTTATTTTTTGAGCGGTGATGAAATATACTGCTCTTGTTGAAATATACAGCTACTTGTCAGCATTTCAGTACTAAAAGTCTAGATCTTTAAAATGCATCCAAATTACAGCGAAGCGCAACGGTACGGTGCTCTGCAGTGGTCAAAAAGGATATAAACACTGAATTTTGAAGTGATATATTCTTGAAAACTTGGATTCGGACGGCAATTAAATTACCACACGACCTTGGTGTTTGTCAAAAAACAATAGGTAATTCGGCCCGGGATTTTTATGCGGGTGGTGGAAGAAAAACACTGACATTCTGGATTCGGACGGAAATAAAATCACTGACTAGCCCCTGTAAATTTTGAAAATACCTTATGACCCCACAAGAACCAATTACCGTCCAAATAGGGCTTTAGTCAGTAAATACATTTTCAGTTGCGATTATATTTAAATGATATATATATACATACACACACACACACACACACATCGTCTCCTCGCAGCAGATCTTCTTTTTGTGTGTGATGATGGAATTCCTGCTGCTGATTTGACTCCTTTTCACATTTTATAAGCTCTTTTTACGAGTTCTCAGCTGGTCAAAATGCCATCATATACGAAATGCACATACAACAAGCAATTTAGCCCAGCACACAGCATTGTTTTGGAAAGTTCCGTCACGAAATATAATAAAAGCAGACCTATCATCTTTAGTGTCTGTGTTAAAATGCCACTGTGAACGCTAAGCGGACCAGGTCTAAATGTTTTTTTTTTTTTTTTTTGGGTCCGGACTACATGAACCAAGTGAACTGAACTACAAATGTGAACACACCCTTAAAATATGTCAGAGCCATTGTTTTGTCTTAAGATGCACACCAGTAAAGTTTTTTAAAGGCATGTTTATAAAAGCTACTAAAATGTCATAATTGAATTGAACTCAGGCCTAATCCTGGCTTAATCTAAGCCCTGTCTGTGAAAAATATTTTTTAATTAAATTATCATTTTATATTATAGTGTAAAATTACATTCAATTTGATAGTCTGATTAATTGCATTGAAATAGTTGACAACCCTAGTTACAACACATGCAGACATTCATCTGTGTTTTTTTTTGTCTGTGCGAAGATTTATTCATGCTTTCTCTCCGATCAATCTCTATCATGCAGTCGACTAAATGCACACAATGTGCCCATAATTTATTTAAGGGTGGACAGGTCTGTGTGTTGGAAATTACTGCAGCTGATGTGAATAATGAGCTACAGATGCTGACCACACTTTTCCTATTTCCCTTTCTCTTTTTTTCTACTTGTCCATGGCATGCAAATTCATCTTATCCCTCTCTCGCTGTGCCATGCTGGCTGAGATTTAGGATGACCACCATGTTCTTTTTCACCATCTATCTCTTATTTTACAATGGAGTGCACTGACTGTAATAATATCCCACTTATTACTCGGCTACTTTCTAAAATAACACATTCATTTGTTTGAAATATTGATGATTTGGTTCATTATAGACACAATTCAAGTTAGTAGTCGTTATGCAAATACATTTCACTTCAGAATGCTGCCATTGACCAATCAGAATCAAGTATTTCAGATGGACATGTGGTTGAAGAAAAAGCAGCAAAACCGCACACACACACACACACACACACACACACACACACACACACACACACACACACACACACACACACACACACACACACACACACACACACACACACACACACACACACACACACACACACACACACACACACACACACACACACACACACGCACAGAGGCTAAGGGGGAGAGAAGTTGTTCTTGTACGGTTTAGTATAAACCTCTTGATCATTAAAAGACTGAGTCATCTTCGTGCACAGAGGGGTTAAAGGACGTTTTCGTGTTTCCTCTATCTTCCATATCGTTGTCAGCAGCGTCTGAGGCTCAGAGAGCAGCGAGCGAAAAGCACTAATGCACCTGCAAATGAGATCGCTCGTCTCTCTCTAAATGAATGCTTGCTCTGAAAGATGATGGAAAGAGATAAGAGTTTTCTTTTCACTCTTGTCGAAATTCTTCTCAAAAAGACTGAAGGCACTGTCTGAAATCTCTATTAAATATTAATGTGAGGGTCAATGGGCCGCCATGGCTTTATGGATGTGCTGACCTGATGATTTTTAAATGAAATACAGCTGTTTGCTTTTCATTATGTGTGTGTATTTGTGTTGACTGTTATTTGACTTTTAAATTGAGCAATTCTTCTGATGCTGACAGCTCCGGCAGTTGAGTTCACTGTAAGGTGACTATCCAAGAAATGTCTAAAAATGTAGATTTTTGGAGGATTAAAGCACACTGCTTAGTTTGCACACCCTGCTGAAATGGCTAGCCTATATTCATTTTGGTTTAGGTTGGTTTATGCTGTTTAGTGCAGACACCTTACAGTGGTCCAGATTTGATTAGGCTGGTTTATCTCGAGAATTCCTGTCGTTCCAGGTTGGATTACACTTTTTAGTACTGGTTTGGTGTTGATCTAGGTAAATTGGATAAACTTAATTAACCAACACAGAACCACCAGTAAGTTTAGCTGTAATGCTTTTAGCTGAGAATTCATGTAGGTCCAGGCTGGTTTATGCAGTTTATTGCTAGTTAAACTAAGAATTCATGTTGGTCCAAGTTGGATTGTATTGGTTAGTACTGGTTTGGTGTTGATCTAGGTAAATCCATGTTGGATAGATTTAACCAACACAGAACCACCAGTAAGTTTAGCTGTAATGCTTTTAGCTGAGAATTCATGTAGGTTCAGGCTGGTTTATGCAGTTTATTGCTAGTTAAACTAAGAATTCATGTTGGTCCAAGTTGGATTGTATTGGTTAGTACTGGTTTGGTGTTGATCTAGGTAGATCCATGTTGGATAGATTTAACCAACACAGAACCACCAGTAAGTTTAGCTGTAATGCTTTTCGCTGAGAATTCATGTAGGTTCAGGCTGGTTTATGCAGTTTATTGCTAGTTAAACTAAGAATTCATGTTGGTCCAAGTTCGGATTGTACTGGTTAGTACTGGTTTGGTGTTGATCTAGGTAATTACATGTTGAATAGTGATGGTTCTGTGCTGGTAAAATATGTTTTCTGTAAGTTTTTAGCTGATCATTTATGTAGATTCAGGCTGGTTTATGTGGTTTATTGCTAGTTAAGATGAGAAGTTATGTTGGTTGGATTACACTTGTTAGTGCTGATCTAGGTAATTACATGTTGGATAGACTTAATTAACCAACACAGAACCACAAGTAAGTTTTGCGGTACATGATTTTAGCTGAGAATTCATGTAGATTCAGGCTTGTTTATGCTTTTTCTGCTAGTTAAACAAGCCTGAATCTACATGAATTCTCAGTTTATGCTGTTTATTGCTAGTTTAGCCGAGCTTGATACTGGTAAATGCTGGTTTGGTGTAGGTGTGTCGCAAAATACTGGTATCGATGATAACTGATAAAATAGAGATATTGATATTATGTTTTATATTTTTTATGAATTCATGCAATACATACAGAAAGTGTACAAAATGCACATATTGAGAGATAACAACAAAACATTATAGACAAACAGCAATATGATGGAAGATAAGAAAGAAAGAGGAGGGGGGACAAAAGAGAAAAGGCAAAAGAAACAAACAAACCAACAAACAAAAACGTAGTGAAAAGAAAGATCCTGTAATTAGAAAATGTCTTTTGGGAGTTGTGAAATGTTATTTTAAAGGGTATTTAATAATTAAACCCCCAATCCCATGTCTATCTGTGCATATGTCTATCTGAGATATTGATATTATGTAAATACTACATGATAATATCTTAAATAATCAAGTGTCAGTAGCTTTCTGGTTGACTCTCCAGCATAGGTGGCGGTATTGCACCTTGACATTAGTCATATAATGCAACTTTTTAGTGAGATTTATTTCTTTATTTTAGGTGAAAACAAAGTTAAAGATGAAAAGCATTAATTATTTTTTTTTAAACTTTAGATACTGTGATAACATCATTGTTGTGAATTATTTTGACCACGCTATCGTTACAGCTTTATTATAGTGTCAGTTTAGCTTGTGTATCAGCATTACTATGAAGCTGGTGAATCAAAGATTAGTTTAGTTGGTTAAGAAGCCTGGCGGTGACGTCAGAATCCAAAACACAGCATATACTGGTGACCAGCTAACAGGGTAGTTTGGGTTGTCATAAATCAGATTGAAGTATCCAGGTGTTTCGATCTACGTATCCGTGCTCACACACTCTCCCTGCTGCAGTTTTGGACCCTGATAAATTGCTTCAGGGCATCTGGGTGATGCAGCTCAGCGAGACCATCTTCGGTCCTCCGAGATCTCTGTACTCTCCAGACACGGCAGCCAGATGGTCGATGGGGTGTGTGTTTGTGTGTTGGTGTGTGGCATCACGGTGGGATCGGCAGACCTCAAAGCCCTGTTGGTTTCATGTCTTTTATGGGTTCTGATTTTCCTTTCTCACTTCACGCTCTGTGGCTTTTTCAGCATCACTAGATTGGCAAACGAGGTCTGAAATGGCCTCGTTAAAACCAAACGGGCATGTGTTTGTGCACATTTAGAACTGAGATGAATGGCAAATGTCCCCTAAAATCACATTGGGTCCAGCTGCAAACATGTCTAAGAAGTTGGTTATGAGAAAATATTCCACTTGGTTTGATAATGTTATCTAATGATAATCATCTTGTGTCAATTATCAGGTTATCCATTGAGAAGCTGGGCGAAAGAACTATAATAAACAGCTGGAAAGCAGTGCAGCTCTGCCGCACTGAACCGTGAGTTTAGAGTTTAAAAAAGCCATAAAAATCAGTCCCCTCTGAAAGTGCTGCGCTGTCTATTTGGATTTATGGCTTTGCGTCACACAATACCACCCCCATCCTCCAAAAAACATTTTATCGGATGATTTAAAAGTCACCTGGTTGGGGGCATAGCGAATATATGTAAGTGCAATCAGCAGAAAGAGCTAGAACACCATTTTTTTTTTCTCTTTCTCTTTCTCTGTGTGAGACTGGTCAAATGGCGCATTGGGTAAGTGGCCCCGTCAGCAGATATGGGATCCTCCCCAGTGTGTCCGGAGGAGAGATTGTGGCAGGGTGAATTGATTATTGTGGTATGTTTCCAAAGGTTGTTAAGGCCAAGCTTCAGGCCTACTTAAAGGGATAGTTCACCCAAAAAAAAACTCTTCCCCCACTATTGTGTGGCTTTCTTTGTTCTGTGAAACACAAAGGAGATTTTTTTGAGGAATGTTCAGTTCTTTGTCGTACAGTGAAAGTGAATGGCCGTGGGCGTGGACGCTGTCAACATCCAAAAATGACAAAAAACAATAAAACATCATAAAAGTATTGTCAGATTCTGAAGTCAAATGATAGCTTCGTGTAGCCTGACGTCGTCTTACTCAGATTCTAGTCAGAATATGAGTCTGTTACTGCTCCATTGGGCAAGGCGTGTTTCAACCGAACCAGGAAAGAAAATGCCTCTGCACTCAATTGGATAGACCTACAACCAATCAGAGCAAAGGAGCGATGCATAGTTGTCAACAGAACTCAACTGCACTCATGCTGGAAGAAGTAGAATAAGATGAGTGTAAACTTTCTTTGCCGCTGTTGTAAAACATTATTTAAGGATACACTGAGTACTTACCAACACGATCATCATTTTTGAGAGAAATAGTAAAGGTGAATGCATATGGGTCAAAGACGAGACGTCACCATTTTGGTGTCCGCATCAAATAAAATTTACAAAAGTGATTTTACATACAAAATAAACATATTAAATGCAAGTAAAGTGTCTACTTTCATGTTTCACATAACTTTTGTGAAAATACAATGACAAAATATCAGTTAAATAATGCTCCAAAGTGTAAAAATGTCATTCAGCGTAACAAACCATGGTCATTCGGTGTAACTGATATATTTATATAAAAATGAAACAATATACTTATTCTGAGCTGTACTTATTAAAATTTGTAACATAATATGTGCTCCTTCTAAATTTGATTATATTTTAAAGCAGCACTAGGTAGTTTTTGCTCTCGGTGTCCCCCTACAGTTGGGAAACAGTATTGTCCTCTACTACTGTCGTAAACTGTCATTCTACATCAGTGGATGCATCGCACGTGCATTTATTGACATGACAACTATGATAGCCCTGAACACTGCAGGAGGAGTTCACATGTCTATGGAGTTCACATGCAGGTGTTCTGCTTGCGTCGCGTGTGAAATGTCTTCATCCCAGGTAACGTTACAGTGGCATATGTTTCAGCATGTCATATGAATATCATTTCATGGGTTTTATTTTTTTCAAACGCCAAATGATCACGTTTACAAGCCAGCGTCATTATAGTAGCATAGTCTATTGGTTCCCGTTTTACAGAATCTATATGATACTTCAATTTAATGTTTGAGTGGTAGGAATCACCATATATTGTCAATATTATAATATCAAGCTACCATAGATGAATCTGCAAATGTGAAAAATCGATTTGCATTATAGCTTGAGGCAAGACAAATAAACCAATATCACAGACATGTTAGGTATCCTAAAATATGATTTTGTACGTCTTATCATATGTATTTACTTGCAAGAATGTAGCCCCTCCTCCTTCAGCTCATGCCAACGAGCAAACGCTGGCCCAATGTTGATCCTCGTCCTGCCTTTAATCCCATCACTTTCTCGTTTCCTCTTTTTGCTTTCCTCCGATAAAACCTTTGCTTTCTTATTTTTCTGTGCTGCTTCGGCCATGACTATAACATTCGGCAAACAAATAATAGTTTGGCTCGCATGTCCGAATTTAAGGAAGTGGGGGTGGTAGTGGAAGTGACGTATATGCCGTAAAGCAGTCGAATTTTGTAGTTCTTTTTTTTCTCGGGTTACTACCCGAAACCCAAAGTTTAAAAGTACGATTAAAAACGATACAGACCCCGTCAGGCTGAGGCAGACGTGTCATTCAACCTATTGTAAGTCGATGTATCATCACAAGAGGTTTGAAAATATATTATAAAGGTTGAAAAGTTACCTAGTGCTGCTTTAATTGATTTTCACTTCCTTACAAAAACTTCTTGCTGGCAAATGGGAAAACCTAATGGTTTAAAGCAGGGGTCTCCACACTCGGTCCTGGAGGGCCGCTGTCCTGCAGAGTTTAGCTCCAACCTCAAATAAACACACCTGAACCTGCTAATCAGTGTCTTACAAGGCCCTAGTTAGACATTGATTAGCTGGTTCAGGTGTGTTTAATTGGGGTTGGAGCTAAACTCTGCAGGACAGCGGCCCTCCAGGACCGAGTGTGGAGACCCCTGGTTTAAAGGATATTGGCGAAGTATAAAGATTTAAAATGACAAAAATATTCTATTTGGGGGCTGCACTGTGATCTTTAAATAGAGTCCTGTAATATGTCATCAACTGATCATTTAAAAAAAAATGTCTGATAAGATTTTTTTGCATAAATATATTGTTACACTGATGACATTTTAGTGGTTGTCTTCTGTAAAATCACAATAAAAATGTATGGTAGTAATTATTTTTTGCTCAGAAAAATATAAAGTTAAACAGGACATATTCTAATGTATGTGAAAAAGACTAAAATTAAAGCTCTTTTACACTTTTATTTTTTTGATGCTTGAAACCCCATTTTCGTCTTTGACCCATACAAGCAAGTTCTCCGTTTAAGATTAGAACAAATTCAACCCAAGCGCTTTTTGGTGACGTGCATGATTACGTTACTGTTGATTATCTGTCCATCATCGTATAAAGACTATTTGATTGGTCCGAACAGCTCTAGTTCGAGGATAGTTGGCATAGTTGTCAACTCGGCTGGCATCCAGACTTGAGTCTGTTCCACGAGTCCTTCATGTGGAATCATTCGAATATGCTGATTTGCTAGCCTGACAAGCCACACCCACATCAAGATGTTGGGTCTGGGAACTCACCATTGGCTGGGCTCAATCCGAGGGGCGGGATAAACCGTTGTCTTTCAAATTCCCTCTGCACGCAATTGGATAGCGCTACAACCAACCAGAGCAATGAAGAAGGTGAAGCGGAGCTAGTTGATCTTTTTGTTAAACAGTTGTGCAAGATGATATTTTTGTGAAAACTGATATATCTATATATACTAGATATCTTTATTGATCAATTTAAAGTGTCCTAATTTCTTTAAAAAAATGTAAACCTTTGAATGGGAGTGTGTGTATAATACTAGCTGGAGTTTTTGCAATGGCGGCTCTAAACTTCATAAACACTTTTTCTGGGAGATGATGCCATATGGTGCAAGACGTTACTGATTTGTTTATGATTTTCAACCTATTCTAACTGATGCTTCAAGACTATCACAAATCAGCTGGATGGTGTTTGCTTTGGATGACACTTCCTCCATATAAATCATTATTGCATTCGCAAGTTGCTTTGGATAGAAGCATCTGCAAAATGAGTAAATGTACTGTAGATAGCTCTGTGGCATATTTACACCAGCATAACGACAAAGAACGGTTGTAGAATGAGAAGCCATCATTGTGTGCCCTGCATGGAGGTTTGGGACACCATGAGGGTGGGTAAATAATGACAGAATTTTAATTTTCAAGTAAACTATTATTTTAAAATCCCAAACTTCCCCTGCACCTCACAAAAGCCTGTTGTCGTCGTGGGGTCTGTTTTGACTGGGACTGTTTTTTCTCATTGTCTTCATTCTTTCCCTGCACTGTCATTTATTTTTTTTGAAAGGAAAGAGAAAGCATTTTAATTAAAACTTGAGGCGGCACAGGCAGCAACAGAGAGTTCTGCTTCCTGCCCAGAGAGCAGCCAGTAATTGGTTCTGTTCCCTCTCCCACTGTATACTCAGTTAAATGGATGCAGTTGTTCAGTTTGTTGGTCTTTTTTTCCCATCGTCTTTTCATTTGCAACCCCCCCCCCCCCCCCCCACACACACACACACACACACTTTCCGCCTCTCCAAACAGAGGTGAAACCTGAGTCCATGTCTGTGTTTGGGTTGCAGACTGAGGGGCTGCAAAGATCTGGATGTATGAAAGACGGGTTTGAGTTTAAGCAGCCTGAGAAACAAAGCAGCTCATTTATTACTCTCTTAATGAAAGCTGCTTCCAGTGCTCTGCCATAATGGTTTAATTTCACCTCTTGAGCCCCTGGATTAGTCCGTGAGGCACAGGAACACTGGGGCGGAGGGAGATGAAGGGGCAGCTGGGTTGATTTTTAAAGTTCTCAGTCGCTCTCCCAGAAACTTTTTCAGCCATGAGCTGTTAATATATTCTTTTTTTTTATGGTTGTTATTGAAAGAGTGAAGCGAAAACAAGCTTTTGTTCCAGAATATTACCAGTAACTTGGTGCCGCAGTCTGAGCTTGTTGACAGTCTTCCAAGTCATCCTGGTCTCAAGTCAGTTCATTTTTATACACATATTTAGCACTCATATGCAGACAGTGCAAGTTCAAGTCCAGCTTGCAATGTCATTTTATTAAAAAAAGCAAAATATATAATAACTTTTTTTCTGAAGAAATTTGCATTCATATGCCACCATGATGTTTAGAGTCAGGGCTTTGGTTTCTGGTTGCTAGGGTGCTGTGTTTGGTTGCCAGGGTTTGGGTATGTGGTTGCCAAAAGAGTGCATTAGCACCCGCCCCCTTTTTCAGCGACGCTGGTTCCGGAAGTATTTTTCCATAAAAAAATGTCCCATAGGGGTTTAAAAAAAAAGGTCTTCGTTAAAGACTTATACGCCTTGAACCAAGCCAGTCAGCTATGAGGTGAATCATAACATTACAATTTTGGAAATCAGACAAAAATATAAGGTACAAGAATGTGTAGTGTACTTAACGGCTTTAGTCAGGGAAAGAACTACAATCCCAAGAAGCATTGCGAACAGCGTAATCAAATTAAAAATGAATATTGTCACCTAACAATACTCATTTACAAATGTTGATATATATATACACAATATTTGTACTTTTATTACAAAATATGCATATATTTACAAACATTTAAGTATTTTGAGAGTGCAGAGATCGACTTGATTATTCGCAGCGCTTCATGGGAGTGGGCGGAGCTAATACAATATTTTGCCGCTTGTTGCTTTTTTAGTTTTTCACCAGGAATTCCTCTGTTAAACATATTTATTTTAAAAATAAGCTAAAATAATGCAGACTTTTAAACTTAAACTTTGACTTTTAAACCCAATGGTTAGGTTTGTCCATATTTGTGTAGGGAAGTACAATATATCAGTACTAGGCCTATATCATATTTATCAGCAGACTTTTTAATTTATTAGTATCAGTAAATATTGGATATTTAATTGTGCATGCACATTTTTTTACATTTAAGCTTACCTATAATGCCTAAATTCACTTGTGGCATTTAACACTTTTTATTTTATTTTTTATTTTAAATATTGTTGGTATCAGACAGAATTTTGATATACTTAGGTGTTGGTATGTGGTTGCTAAGGTTTTCCGGGTGGTTGTTCTGTGATTTAACATTAACAGTTTATTTTATCCCTCATTTGTAAGCTGCTTCGGACAAAACGTGTAGTAGCTCAAGGTGTATAGATATAGCTTGATTGATTCCATCCTTCAGTTTAAGGTCTAGTCCACACATACACAGGTATTTTAAAAAAAAAAGAGCATGCCAAACCAACAGGTGGCGTGTGGACGAACGGCCAAACCGCATAGAAAAGATGCGGTTTCGAAAATACCCGTGCTTATGTGGACAGGACCTAAGTCTATGGGATTTTTCCACCCGTTTTATTGTCCACCATGTGAAAATTGTAAGTCTGATTGCTTAGAAAGATAAGATTGAAGTTCTCTTCAAAAAGCTGCACGATTTGAGGTTGTCAGATTTAAGTTATGTTTCATTATGTTTTTGTACATGTTCCTGTGTTTCCAGTGCACTATTCGTTTCTATACTTACTAAGTTCTCTTTGTTTGTTGCCTTGATTACTGATTTCGTTCACCTGTGTTCCCTTGTTAAACCTGTGTAAGTACTCCCTGTTTTGTTCATCCCTTTGCCAGCTCTCACTTTTGTTTAATGTGGGTTGCTAATTTAATCCTGCGTTTTTTTTTCTTGGTTATCTCCTGACTACTGTTTGTAGCGCTTCTCCATTGTGTCATGTGTGAAGCAGACTACACGTGACAGAGGTCTCATTGTGCACCAAAGTTGAATTCTTAGGATTCATTCAAATCCTTAGCCCTAAATGTTTGCAATAACCATAGTGTTTCCACATTAAAGAGACAAGATAACAAAAAAAAAAGATCCAATCACAGCTGGACGAGACCTACTTTATGCTTACATCATTAGCATGGGGATACGACATCCTGTACCTGACGCAGTGTTTTCCTCTCGGAGCTTCCGCCACCTCGGCTGCGTCATGCATCACCAATACCGTGTGACTGAACACGACGTATCCGCCTCAACTTCACTGATTTTAAACTGCTCGCCACACGCAATCAGCTCACCTCAGAAAATCAAGGTTTGGGTCAGCGGGAGGGCTGACTAATGTTATTAGATCATTAATATTTCATCAAAAAGCAGTTTGTCAGGTGTTATTTTTTTCCGTGGCAGTCAGGGTAATATCTCTGATGTGTGAAGAGGCAATGCAGAGGCAGTGCAGTTGATTGGGCCTCCTCTTGCTCTCTCTCTCTCTCTCTCTCTCTCTCTCTCTCTCTCTCTCTCTCTCATTAAGACTGAGTTATGACCTCTTTACCTATGCAGAATCATCACAAACACATTTTTCACTGTGCTCTTGCCATAAATGTAATCTCCAGCTTAGGCAGGAAAGAAAAAAACAGAAAACGGCCGCGCAGGAAAGGATGAAAGAGAAAATGGGGTGAAAAGATCCTAAATGTTCAAATGGATGGTTGAGGGGCGGCTTTATTCTTCTGTATGTGTTTTTACGTTAGTAGCTTCCTGTATATGTTGAGTTTTTTATTCGGGCCAGTGTGTGTATGTGTTTCTGAAAAGGAAGGGCTTGGAGGTAATTAAGTATTGATTTCTAAGCATGCAGGGTGATGGGAAATAGGCGACTTTGCCCTAATTACAGCAGGTTGCCAGATTGGGGGTGTCTGGACTGCAGCGGTGTGCTATAGGGGTGAGCATGGCTTCCAGCCAGAGCGGCTGCTGCCTCATCATTTTAGCAGATTAATTAGCAGCTTTTGCCCACGTGGTCGGCCAACACCTTGATTCTATTGCCTGCATGAGCTTTTTTGATTACAAACTGACTGACGGGAATGCATGTAGGATGGATGGATCATTTCATAGAAAAAGAACAAGAGACAAGTAAGTATTTAATATAACATACACCAATCAGGCATACCATGGTCCCCGTTTTGCTGCCGAAACAGCCCTGAACCGTCGAGGAATGGACTCCGCTAGACCCCTGAAGGTGTGCTGTGGTGTCTGGCACCAAGATGTTAGCAGCAGATCCTTTAAGTCCTGTAAGTTGCGAGGTGGGGCCTCCATGGATCGGACTTGTTTGTTCAGCACATCCCACAGACCCTCGGTTGGATTGAGATCTGGGGAATTTGGAGGCCAAGTCAACACCTCAAACTCATTGTTGTGCTCCTCAAACCATTCCTGAACCATTTTTGCTTTGTGGCAGGGTGCATTATCCTGCTGAAAGAGGCCACAGCCACCAGGGAATACCATTTCCATGAAAGGGTGTACATGGTCTGCAACAATGCTTAGGCAGGTGGTACGTGTCAAAGTAACATCCACATGGATGGCAGGACCCAAGGTTTCCCAGCAGAACATTGCCCAAAGCATCACACTGCCTCTGTCGGCTTGCTATCTTCCATAAAGACAAGGATGAGTGAGTTTGGTGTGGAGGAACTTGACTGACTTGCACAGAGTCCTGACCTCAACCCGATAAAACTTCCCATACGTGATTCATCAGACCAAGCCACCTTCTTCCATTGCTCCGTGGTCCAGTTCTGATGCTCACATGCCCACTGTTGGCGCTTTCGGCTGTGGACAGGGGTCAGCATGGGCACCCTGATTGGTCTGCGGCTATGCAACTCCATATGCAACAAACTGCGATGCACTGTGTATTCTGACACCTTTCTATCAGTACCAGGATTAACTTCTTGAGCAATTTGAGCTACAGTAGCTCATCTGTTCGATCGTAACACACGGGCCAGCCTCCGCTCCCCACGTGCATAAATGAGCCTTGGCCGCCCATGACCCTGTCACCGGTTCACCACTGTTCCTTCCTTGGGCCACTTTTGATAGATACTGACCACTGCAGACCAGGAACACCGCACAAGAGCTGCCGTTTTGGAGATGCTCTGACCCAGTCATCTAGCCATCACAATTTGGCCCTTGTCAAACTCGCTCAAATCTTACACTTGCCCATTTTACCTGCTTCTAACACATCAACTTTGAGGACAAAATGTTCACTGATCATCTCTTCATCACAGCACCTGTTAGTGGGTGGGATATATTAGTGTTATTCACTTCACCTGTCAGTGGTCATAATGTTACGCCTGATCGGTGTACTTGCTTTATGTGTATATTATATTAAATATTTACTTAGGAAATAGTTCATCATAACTATACATTTATATTGGATATATTGGATATTTCCATTCCTGTTTCCCTCATGAATTACACTGGTTTAGGAGAACACCTGAAAAAAATGGCACAGTTTAACTTTAAGAGAACGTTCCCCTATAATAGCTATTTGATTTGTTATGCAGAACCCGGCATCTCGATGACATTAATGATTCAACTTACCACAAGCCTGATAATATATAAAACAACAACAGAGCTAGCCAGAAGATAATACAGTCTAGTTGGGAATCGTGGAGATCCACCACACAGATAAAGATCATTCTACTAATTAACGGAATACACTTTGGGCCCGCTTCCTATGCATTCGTCTTTTAAAGCATTGGCGTGCAGTACTCCTTCCATTTTTCAAAGAGTCAATTTAAGTTGTTTAGAAACAAACCCACACGCGGACACACCATTTTTCAGCTTTGCCCGCTCCGAGCCATTCATTTTTCCTGGGAGACGTTGCGATTGCTATAATTGGCCATAGTGGAATGGCCATCTATAGTCCTGCAGGTCTGCCACAGGCTATCAGCCATCTGGGCTTTTATGACGCTGATCTTGTATCATCTCTGGGGGCTGTGGATTTCATGCCCATTGGCACTCTCGCTCGTATCTAGACACAAATCTGTTCACTTTTACAGCAGTAGTTTCTATGCGGCGAGTGGGTGGTCGTCAGTGACCATAAAGTCAGGTTAGTATCCTGCTGCAGCCAAACAGGAGCCAAAGCACTAGTGTGCATCTAAAAAATGGTCACAGTTGTTAAACAGAATCTGTTTGCATGGATTATCTGGACAATCGCAGACGTTTGGTCATTAAAAATGTTCATTAACAGGAGGGAGTCGACTTTGGGAAATATGAGATGAAATTAGCAGAGGAATTAATTCAATCTTCAGGTACAACGCAGTTTAAATAAATTTGATTTAGACAGATTTTCTTCATTTGGACTTTATTCTATTCTATCCATCGTTACTTTTAGTATTTTTTTATATATAGTATTTATTATATATTCAGCCATTTTAATTTTAGTTTAAGTTTTAGTAATTGATTTACTACTTTTTACTTCATTTTATTAATTTAAGCCATTGTAGTACATTTTTGCATAAATGCAAAATAAACAGCTTCATTATATATAAACAACTTATTTAAATCAATAGTTTCATATTTCTCTGTCAAATTTGCAATGCTTCATGGGATATTATGAGCATTTTTTTTGCTCATTTTTGCTCAAACACTTCCCAATTCCCAACAAAGGCCTGAAAAATTGGCTGGGCACTCCAAAAACTCTACCTCTGCGTCCAAAATCAAATTCTTCCCTACTATATAGTATGTGAAAACAATATGCCAAAAGAGTAGTATGTCCAAATACATAGTATTCGAAAAAAAGTAGGGAAAAAGTCCCCGGATGACCTACTACTTCCGCTGAGATTCTGAAGTGCGCATACGATAGACACTTAAATATCCCATGAGGCTATGGGATGGGATTTATGAATGGAAGTGAAGCAACGCAACTGACACTGTAGGTCATGTGACAGTAACAACATGGCGGATGTAGTACTTACGAATTTCATTCATACTATATAGTTGGGCATAATTTTAATTTTATCGATTCTGATTCCAATTCCGATTCAACCTATCAATTCCGATTCTTATCGATTCCCAGTCTCGATTCCAATGTAGTAAAAAACAACAACAACAACAAAAGTCAAACATTAATATATCAAACATGTTTATTTTCTGTGCCATTAGTTTCAGCCCAACTAACAAACAAAAACCAGCACTAGGCTATAAAAGAACTGAGCATACACATGTTCAACACTACCTAAACGATGATGACTCGACAACAGAAACGGGGTGCAACCCTTTGACTATGAACGCTGTGATCGACCTGTGACACTCCTCAATTTGTTCTTGTGTGAGCTTTCCTTTCGAAGCGAGGGAGAATGGTGTCTCACACGCAACATTTTGTGGCACGCCGTACTAGTGCCGGCTAATGAAGGGCACTCGGGAATGCGCAATGAATCAAACACTGTGCATTCTTTTATTTCGACGTGGTGAACCAACCGCAAATGCTTAGACATGTTGGTTGTGACACCTTGCTTGCAAACATATTATATTATTACAATAATGACACTTAGCTTTGTCTTCGGTTTCTACGAAGTGTAGCCACTCTTTTGAGCGCTTCCCTCATCTTGTAAACTGATGTTTAGATTACCACGTAAGGCCCTGGCAGATTAGACGCACGGAAGGTCCTGGCAGATTGCCAGGTGAAAAAAAGAGCACCCAGGAATCGAAAAGAGGAATCAAAATATAGAACATACTTTTTTTTTTAAGTATGGTCGCAAAGTAAATTGATATTCAGTACCTACTCAGTATGCGATTTCGGACACAGCGTGCATCTTTTTCATCTGAATTAGTACATGTTGGGAAGTGAAAAAGAGAAATTAAGGTTTGGATCAATTATCTAACATAAGCAATTGACCAAATTGTTAATTGTCATCACACTAATAACCACAACGATGCAGTGGCAACCGCCATCCGTGCCCTAAAAACTAAAAGCAAAATCCCCAGCAGCACCGATTCAAACTCTGAGATAATTTCCCTCAGTGGGACGTTGGTCCCTTTGTCTCGCCTGCCTCCCTGGTCGGTCTAACAAGGCGGTGTGATGAGGCGTATGTGCGTGATGCTTCAATCAGGCATGTGCGGCATTGTTCCCGGCTTATCTGAATATGAAAGTGTCACGGCAGGAGATGGAGTGAGAGAGAAACGAAGGAAGGAGAACAAGAGGGAAAGATGTCTGAGAGATTCCACCTCCGGCTCAAGTACTTCCCCAGAGACACAAACTTCCATGTTCTAACAAGCGGCACGGCGGTCGCTGCCTGACGACCACAGACAGGTGGACACACACAAACCGTCTCGCTGTCTAATGGGGCCAGCGTTCGCTCAGATCATTATCTGTATCTCGCATCCTCTTATATTCCTCCTTTTCTTTCCCCCAAGCTGTTGCCTTGTCCGTCCTCTCGGCTGAAAGTTATTAAAACCGCTGTCTTTTGATCTGAGCTTCACTCGTTGTTATTCTCCAACTCCCTCTACACTGGAGGTGAAGGCTGATTTCACTTCTGCCGTTCTCTCTCTCTCTCTCTCTCTCTCTCTCTCTCTCTCTCTCTCTCTCTCTTTCCCCATTTCATCCTCCGTTTTCTGAAAAGCTACTGAATCTGCTCAGAAAAGGCGCTGACTAGAGAGTGTGGTAATAAGGTTCCCATGGCGATGTGCAACGATGGCAAGGTAAATTAATGGGGTGTAGGAGCGGGGGGGGGGGGGTTAGGTCAGCCCCACTGGTGTGTCCAAGCAGCAAGACGTCCACACTATCTCCACATAAATAACAGACACAGCCCAGTCTCTCAGAGGAGAGTTTCTGGAGTCATTCTGTTCTCTTTGCTCTCTGCTTGAAATTTTCTTTCCAGTATTTTTTTTCCCTTTCCTGACATTTGAAGCTAGATTTTTATATTTTATGAGGAAAAATGTCGGTGGTGTTTGCCCATGAAAAAAATGTCAGCAGCCAGTATCAAATTTTCTAATATAAAAACAAACAAATAAAAGTTATTATGGACGCTACAGATTAAACGGGAGTTAGATTTGAGTGGTGCAGTCAGTTGTTTTATTTAGGGGTGGGCCATATACCGGTAGACATTTGTCAACTGGTAGAGATTTTGGGCAATTGTCTATCGCGGTTTTGCACTCGCATGTGACTTTGCTGTGCGGCGCGGTCACCAAAGCTTATCCTTTGCATGCATTTTTAAGCATTGCGGTTTAAAAATAGGTGATTTTAGACCGTTGAAGCACAATTAGCACCGAAAGAGAACTCATTTATGTCTAGAGATGCACCGATTGCAATTTTCCTGGCCGATTTACTGATTTTTGCAGATTCCGATTTTCTTTCTAAGAACTAATTGACATCATGTACAAACAAAAATCCACTTTTTCTTCAAAGCAATTTTATTTTTATTATAAAATAAATTATTAAACATTACAACAGGATTTTCTCTCACTTAAACAACTCTCACAAAATAAGTGTTCTGTGCCTGGAAAGAAGTAAAAAATAACAAATAACTGAAAATCTTCTCTTTTTTACTTGTCTTACAAAAGTCAAAAGATCCTATGAGTGATTCGGATCGCGTGTCAAACCGTCAAACTGCTGAAATTTGGCGATCCAAACTGCTGATTCGACTCACTAATTCATAACGCTTCGAAGCTTCATGAGGCCGTGTTTTGAAATCGTCATCACTATGTAAGTCGTTATTTAGGGTTTTTTTGCGCACAAAAACTATTCTCGCCGATTCATAAAGTTATTTTAGAACCACTGTAGTGAGATGGACTTTGTAACGACGTCTTTAGTACCTTTTAAGGGTCTTGAGAGTGAACCGTGCATTGTGCCAATGGAGGCCTTTCAGAGCCATCAGATTTCAACTAAAATCTTCATTTGTGTTCCGAAGATCAACGGAGGTCTTACGGGTGTCGAACGACATGAGGGTAAGTAATTAATGACAGAATTTTCATTTTTGGGTGAACTAACCCTTTAAAGAAAATTGTGAATAAATATATTATATATAGATATTGTGATCATGTCAGCATCATACGCATGCATTGTGGTGCTCACGTGAACAGCTTTGGCCAATGTTAAGCCGGTGTTCTGGCGTAGCACTGGACTGCACTTACTACGTCAACAGCGTAGGAGACTGACACCAATGTGAAGAAATTGTTGAAAAAAGTTATTTTTGTTTGTTTTTTGCGCACAAAATGTATTCTCGATGCTTCATAAAATTTTGGTTGAACCACTGGAGTCACATGGACTATTTTAACGATGTCTTTCCTACCTTTATGGGCCTTGAAAGTGTTAATTTAATAGCTGTCTATGGAGGGGTCTTACGGGTTTGGAACGACATGAGGGTGAGTAATGAATAACAGAATTTTCATTTTTGGGTGAACTAACCCTTTAATTGGAGCCTTTATTTCTAAGACCGTGATGCCTGTTATTGGTTCAGACTGTGTTGCTGGCTGCTCGACATTTCATCCAGTGTCTCGTTAGCTGTGCCTGTATCTGAGCCCTGGGTCTCCCACTGGCTTTCAACCCAGATACCTGCCCTCCCATGCATCACAGCAACACCTGTTTTACCTCTCAGCTTTCACTGGAGTCGCAGAAAGGTTGAGCTCTGAAAATAGCTTGCCCCAGTTTTTACTTCTTTAATGTGTAAATGAAGCTCTTAGGTGAGCTCGACTTTAAGGGTTTTTCTTTAGGCATTCTCTCTGTCACGGTAACCAGACGACTGTGGAATCACATGACAGTAAAAAAAAAAAATTCAAAATAGAGCTGTGAAACTCTTTTGAGGTTTTGTGCTAAAATAGTGGTCCGGTTTTCAGTCTGTGTGTAAACAAGCTGGATTTGTTTTTACGTCGATTGGTTCCTCGCTGTCTGTGGTCCTCCTTGAAGTCACTGAAAACGACTTGCAGCTGAAATGCGCGGCGTATCTGTGTTAAGCGACAGAAACACGATTTCACTCTGAAACACTAAACCAGGGAAACGTCGGCCTCAAAAGAGACGCCGCTGGTCTGAGTGACATCTGTAATATCCTGCTGTCTATCACACACACTTTTATGTTGCTCAGCTGAATGTCATGAGCTCAGAGGATTCATGTTCAGGATTAGTGTCTAAGATAAACAGGAAGGGACACACATAGCATGATTAATTGTTAAAAGATCGCAATGTCTATTCAAACACCCACGTGATCTTATTCCTAAATGTCAGTGATTCTCCTCTGTCTATTAAACGTTTGACAAAATCATAGAGGGACATTAAAATCTGCCTGGGCAGTGACGTGCTCACAGAGAGACTTTATAGGTATGAAACAGCTTCAAAAACAGACTTTTTAACCACAGTATCATTATTACTGTCACAGTAATTCAAATGATCACAGAAGTACTGGGATAAAGTTTATAGTTCGGATATTAACACTGATCAAAATAGAGCAAATCACCTTTTGGAATCACCTTTATGCTTCAAATAACAATTGTATTGATAAAATCATTACGCCACTAGGTGGTAACAAGTGACAAAAAAAAAAACATTTTAATTGAATTATTTATTCAAAATACTCAAAACGCTGATTCATCCAGTAATGAAACAAGTGAAGTATTTATGGCTATGTTCACACTGTCAGTCCAAATCCGATTATTTGTGGATCCGATCTAATTTAGATCTTATTTGGAATCTGATCTAAATTATTGTCCACATTGTGTGAATCGCAAATGATTTGGATCTGATTTGTGTGTCCCGTGGCGCTCTTTCGTTTTCTGAAACATTTGCATTGGTTTCTATGGCAATGACCTTGCGTTATTAAAAACTTGATTTGCATTACAGATGCTGGACTACTTTCCAGAAATGCGAATTTAATTTCAAACCACATATGAATGTAGCTCAAAACGTATTCGTAAAAATTTCGCATTTCACATTTCAAATGATTGTTTGGTACTCACACTTGCTAAATATAATCTAATTGGATATGCACAGAAATCGGATTTGGGACTGACAGTCTGAACGAGGCTTATGAGTGGCTACGTTTACATGCAACCAATAAATCCATTAGCAAACGGATTGACGGCTCAATCGGACTGAAAAGCCTTCATGTAAACACCTTAATCAATCCGAATGACATTACGATCGGATTGAAAGGGGTGGTTTATTCCTCTTCTAATCCGATCGAGAGGACATGTAAACACTTGATCGGATTGAGAACCGAAATGGAAAGTACCGCGCATGTGCAATGGCGTAGAAATAACGTAATGATGTTTTCCTGTTGAATAAAGTGTCATATAAATGAGTGTCCTGTCATTATGAAATGATATTTCCCTTACTGTTTGTGAAGTGGAGCAGGACAACGTCCCACCAGTCCTTGTTTCAGACTCTCATCCACAGGCGCGGGGAGGAGCGTTTTTACTGCATGATAAATATAAGCAGCACGGCACAACTGTTCATATGCTCATTGTCTCCAAATTATGACCAGAAATGGATAACTATAAAGTCTGCTGTTTAAAACAATGTTGTGCATGTAAACATAGCTAGTGAATCATTGGGCCCTATTTTAACAATCTGAGCACATGGTCTGAAGCGCATGGCACAGGTGCACTTAGTGCGTGTCTGAATCCACTTTTGCTAGTTTAACAATGGAAAAAATGCTCGGTGCACCAGGCACATGGTCCAAAAGGGTTGTACCTAGTCTTTTAATGAGTCATGGGCGCGTTTAGGGCGTAATGTGCAATAAACCAATAAGAGTCTCATCTCCCATTCCCTTTAAAAGCCAGTTGCGCTTGCACCATTCGCTATTTACATGGCGGAATTTACAAGAGCAAAGACTGAACGCTTCTCCAGGGAGGAATCCTTTTATTTTTAATATTTAAAACCTTTGTGTGTGTATTAAGCAAAGTGTACACGCATTTTGCACCTGCCTATAGGCGCACATTACTAACCCTTTAAAAAACACAAAAAAATACTGCACTATTGACTTTAGACCAGGTTTTTGTTGGTCAATGGCACAGTCATTCTCAGTTGCCTCAAAATAGCAACGCGCCAACAATGCACCTGAACACACCTTGTTTTCAGACCAGCATGCCCATGGGCGAACAGATGGGCGGGAGTCCATTTGCTATTTAAAGGGGTGATGAATTGAGAAATCAACTTTCCCTTGAGCCTCTGATATATAAAAGTTAATCGTGAAAAGCTTTTCACCAGGCCCAGAAAACGAGAGATCTCAGAATATGTCGACCACTGACGTAATAGGATGCAGAAGCACCGCCTCAAGCCCACCCACCGACTCGGAGAGCTAAACGGGTCGCGCTATCGAGCAGCTCACGTGCGTAAGACATTGCGCGTTTGTTTGCTTCATTTCACCGCAGAATCGATTGTAAACAAGATGGAGGTCGAGACTGGATTTGCAGACATATTGAGATTACCAGGCCGGTGATACGTTTTGGTAGCCCAAAACGTATCACCGGCCTACTGACAGGCTATCTTAAACAGTGAAATAACATGAAATGTGTGTGTGTGTGTGTGTGTGTTTGTACGGGTCACGGTTATTCAACGATCGGGCATTCCAAAATACAAAAATAACATTCCAATCAATCGCGGGTGGATGAGAGATGAATCATTGTGTTTGTTTGATAAAGATATTTTGCGAGCCCTGTGAGCGCGATTCCCCAGACGCTTTCAAAACAATCCCCACAAGTACTGAGGGGAGCTGAAGCTCATTAAATATGAAAATCTTATCCAATCCTAGCCGTGGGCATTTACTTCTATGTCTTCAGTGGGGCACGCCCATCAAAACCGATTGTTTTTCTCAGAGAGCCTCAAAACCAAGGCAGACAATAGCCTATTACTTATTCATTAGGATGTTTTTGAATGTAAAAATCACGCAAACGTCATAAGTTGACCCCAGACAACAGTATAAAAAAATGTAAAAGCCAGTTCATGACCCCTTTAAACAATGTGGCGCTGGACATTAAAAAATGATAACTGCGTCTGGCTGAAACTTGCAAAAAACACTTGCGCCCAGGTGAATCATTCATTCAAATGTTTTTGTTTTTTTGTTTTTAAATAATTAAAAAAACATTTTTAAATAGACTTTGTCTCCAGTAGATTAATTACATGGTATTTTGTGTAGTCGTCTGTTCAGAATCGTGATCTATGTTTGAAAAAAAATACATAAAAAAAATCACGATTCTCAATTTATCCAGAATCGTGCAGCTCAGAATATGTCATACTCTTAAATGTTTGATGTGCTTGTAATTTGTAGAATTTATCATCAATTTAAAGCATTAATTCAGTGCAATTTAATGAAAATAAATAGTGAATTAGTTTGATTAGTTAACTGACACATATTGTAATTAAAATTAATTAAATATCATGTAATGTAATATAATGGCAATTATGCCAAACTAGTTGTATTTCATAAACACTTTTCCCCCATGCATATTTAATCTAATTTCATTCTTTCTCCTTTTGCTGTCTTAGAATGATGGTTATAATTTGATTAATTTGATCACTTTAATTTGATTAATTGGCACATCCTGTAATTAATACACATGAAATATTATGTTATTCAATTTATTGACATACCTAGTGTAAATTAGTTTTTTCATAAATTGTTGCTGTAATGCCGGTGAAGCCAAACTAACTTTTATTTTTACCCCTTTTTCTCATGGGTAATTAATCTCATTTTGTTCTTTCTTCTTTTGTCGTCTTGGAATGATGGTTACAAACAGGGATTTTGTCATTTTAAAAATCAGTGCCGTGATTGTGATTGTGATTTCCACGCCAGCCCGTACCGCTATTGTCAGATCTGTGCATGTCTTGCATAAATATGAAAGCGAATGGAGACAATCATTTTGTTATGTGATGCGCGAACATCTGATGATCATGTTGTGTGGTCTTTTCATTTAGTGTCTCTTTGTTGGCCGATTTGCTTTGCGCTTATGTGTGGTGACAGCTGGAGTGGGAACACACTGATTTAAATAATATTGCATAAGCTTGACATTTATTACTGTTTTAAAGTGAAGCGAAAAGATACTCGAGGCTGTGCAATGATTGACAAGGTTAAAAGGTTGGGCACAAAACACCTATTAAACACCTAATCAATTCATTTTAGAAAACGACTGCAATAGCAACATAAAGACACTTGTGATTAATATTAACATTTATGACTACTATTATTAAGCAGTTCTTCCGACAAGTAATATAATTCAGTAGCCCTTGCTGTAGGCTGTGTATGACTTCATAACTTCACGCATTTTCGAATCAGAACTATTCGTTTTATGTTGTATTTGTTAGTATATTATTGCATATAGTGCTTATGCTATTAGAGTCGACATGAAGCGAAAGTCGCGATCCCTATTGTAACGTATATCCGAGTGAAACAGCTTCTCCAATAAGAAAACGGGGAATTACGGATCGTAGTTGATCCATGATCTGTGCAGACCAGGCCCCACGGTTTGGCTAGCATGTGACATGTCCATCATAGAGTGAAATGTTATCTATTGCATGCGCTTCTAAGTCTTGCCAATTTAAAATTCAAGCAATTTTAAACCATTCAAATGCAGGAAGAGGCGAAAGAAAACTCAATTCGGTACACAGAATCGAGTTCTCTTTCAAGTCTCCTTGTGCTTGAACGGACACAGACACAAAATGATCTAAAAATAATGGTCTCTGCAAGTTTTCTCATATACACTGTAGATTATGTCGTAATTGAATGTAAACAGTTGAGAGAGAAATCGAATGTGTATCATTATGTTGGATCTGTACATTAGGTCTTAAAGTGACAGCAGCCTAATAAACCTCCTGCTGTCTATGTCATTATTGCTAATCAAACATCAAAACACAGTTCTAACAAAAATACTATATTTACTTAATTAAGTGAACACTGTGCAGTGTTAATTATTATATTTCTGTACATGAATACTACTGTTGGACCTTACTTTATCTGTAATTTTGTTCTGTTGTATTTATCTATGTTTGTAATATGGGTATTTGTTCTTATGTTTGTTAATGACTGTTCACTTGTCTGTTCACTTATTCTTTAACCAATAAATGGAAAGTAAAGTTCTCAAAACCCCCCCTATTTATTTTTTGCTGATCCGTGACTCAAACATTGCCGAACCTGGAGTTTTGTGATCCGTTGCACTCCTATTAGGGCTGTCAACGAATATTCTAAATTCGAATATAGATTCGAATTTAGCTAGATTCGAATTTAGCTAGCGCGCCTGAAGCCTTGTGTACTTTGGCCTGTCTCCAGAGCGCGAGCCCCCGCTGACTGCGCGCGCTCCTCCCCAAACGGACGAGGTGTTTATACTTGACGCGCTTGGCGACTCGGAGTAATTGTTCTATAAACTATCAGGAAAAGCGTCGAGAAGAAGTGGGCTAATGTACACAGGTGACGATATTCATTTTAGCACACTTCACCGAAAACCACACCACAAAAGAATCATGTAAAACAGATCAAAATAAACCTTGATATTACTTGTGACATGAGAACAAAATGTATGTAGAAATGTAACGTTAACTTATACAACTCAATTTATGATATCTAAATGTTTCCTAATTTCACTAAACACTTTAGTGAGTTTTCACTTAGTTTCGTGAACTTTTCTTTATTAAACGGGCTTTTTTATGCTTTTGTAGGCTCGTTTTGTAAATATAAGCAACTAATTTGTATGTGCAAACTGGACCAGCCTTACTTTGCATTGCCCGCCACAAGCTCTCTGTCTGCAACACGCGAGGCCATAACGGAGAAATTAATTTTGTTCATTTGTAAGGACATGAGAGCGATCAGTGTCGTGGATGAGGCTGCTTTAGGGAGTTCTGTCAAGCAATGGAACCGAGGTACTGACTGAATAGATATTGCATGAATGAAGGATAAATGCACGGCTTCCACTGGTTTGATTATTTTCCGTTTCATGTCAAGGAAAAGTTCCATGTTTACCACAGCACAGCTCGCTCGGAGCGTTCAATGATATGCTGTAAAACTTATATTAATATTTGTTTCAATCACTGAATGAAGCCTGCTATATTTGGGACAAGAGTCGCGACCTTAAATTGCTTGCACAAAACTCTTGATCTGCCTCAAAATGTGTTTGTTCATTTAAACCGTTATGCGCAGAGAGCGTGAGGGCGAGAGAGAGTGAGGTCTGCGGTCTTTAGCCATTAGTTGATTTACTTGTTTTTGTGTAGGTAATACGTTGTCAAATATGTTTAAACTTAAATAGACTACCTATATAAGTAGTTATGTGTCTTTGTATTCATTTGTCCTGTTATTGACGTAATGCGCGTCATTGATAAAATGCGCAACCAGATGTTCGAATAGTTCGAATATTCATGCTTTTTTTTAGAGGGAATATTCGAACGTCATTTTTGAGCAATTTTGACAGCCCTAACTCCTATGGGCAATTGATTGGATGGTTGAATGGTTGTGGTTTGCTATTGGTCGATATCTTATGAGGTCGTCCCGCCCTCACACCAGTAAACAAGTCATCAAAGAAGAGAAGAGATAAAGGGGAACTTATTTTGATTAAAGTGCCCCTATTATTAATGGTTTTTTGAAACATATGCCTTTCATGTAGGGTGTAACATAACTCTGTGACTGAAAACATCCTGCAAAGTTTTAAATCTGAAAGTGCATATAAAGTTATTGTCTCTCAAAATTAAGAGTCGACTCTGAGTCAATTAAAACGAATCGTTTTTAAAACTAATCCCAAGCCGTTTCTTTGTGACGTCAAGACGAAACATTAGCATATTGCCCGCATTTTCAGGCTCGCTTCGCATTTTGATACAGTTCCCACGCGTGCACCTAAATAAATCTCTGTCATTTTTGGCTTATAACAGAGAACCGAACAACAGCAAACAAGCTAAACCTATTTGTTTTTATAAGCTGCTGACCCAAAAAAACGAGCGTTTAAGGACAAAAAAGTGGATACAGGCAATTGAGATAGAGCACGACATGTTATATTACACTGAGAACTACACCCACTGGAGGGGAACGTAATCAGCGACAGGAAATATAATATATAAAACTGACTTAATTGAGTTTGACTTAACAGTGACAAAATATTTACTGCACACGTAGGCATACTGAGTATCAGGATCCCAAAATGTACCCACTCTTCCTGCTGAAGCTTCACGTCTTATTGCCTGTATCCACTTTATTAGTTCTGTGTTTTTTAGGTTGTTTGTTGTACACCTTGTCACATAGCAGCTTTAAGACATTGTTCTGTTTTTTTTGTTATAAGTCAGAAATGACAAGGAGGCCGCTTCACGCAATACAAAGTCAATGGATTGTTGTTGGATTGTCCACCCACCCCCCCGCACTCTGTCTCTATAGGGGCACTTTAAATATACAAGGACACTTGTTTTTTTTATTATTATGTGAATGGATAAAACATTAATAATAAATACAGCAATTGTCCATTTTTATTTCTTGGTGACTTTAATTGAAAATTGCAATAATGGCAGGTGGATTTATAGCAGGTTGCCTCATCAACCGACATCTTAAAGGTCCCATGGCATGGCATTTTTCTATTATTTTATAATGTTTCCTGAGGTGTACTTATATTGTTAGTATGATTTTTACATCATAAAATGTCATAATTTAGAAATAAAAGGCATTTTTTCTATAATGCTGTTTGCCCTGTGGCTGAATGCCCTGTTTCAAGAGGCGTGTCTGCTGTGAGACTTCAGTAAAAACGCCCACTGTTGTGATTGGCTGACATCTTTGCATTTGAAATGAGCGGAGGGGGCGTGGTTTAACGAGGTCTACGACGCACAAGCTGCTGCCAGAGAGACGGATGGACCTGAGTTCACTTCACATCAGTTCTCAGCACGTCTCAGTTCAGTGAACTGTTGTAGTTACTAGAATATACTTCAGGTTATTCGTTTATTTCTAGTCGGAGGGGCTGTCACTCATGTCAGAAAGTTATTATCTTTAGTAAATTATGGATCAGCGCTGACTCGAGATGCGAACCGTTTAGAACGATTCAGTCCGATTTGGTGAACTGGTTCGGTTCACTAAAAAGAACCGATTCAAAAGAATGATTCGTTCGCGAACCGGACACCACGGAGACGGAGCGATTGCTAACAAAGTTATTTATAGTAACTACTGAGTTGTGAGAGCGCTGTCTGTCAGCGCGAGTTTATTGTGTCTGTATCTGAGAGTTCTGAATAAACACGAGTCCCAGTCACGCCGAGTCCGTCTTCATCATTATTACCAACTTTGTAACACATGCAATGTACCATTACAGCGAGATGAACGAGTTAGTAAGTGTTGATTATAGCATTATTTTTAGATATGTTCCAATCATATGAAAAGCGTCAGTGATGCGCATTGAGTACACAGCGCAAACATAGACACAACAGCAGTAATCAAATGTAATCCAGTTATTGTGGGGCTAGGCTGGCTACCCCCCTTCTGCTTAATCTCGCACCGCGTTTGGTGCCTCCGCTGTGGGCCAGATGCAGTACTGGGGGTCGGGGATGTTGAAGGCCGAGTCAGTGCAGCCCGAGCCTCGGCGTGCGTGAGGTTTATCTCCAAAGAGATGTGAGTCTGCCGATGTTGAGCAGAAACTCATGACTGTATGCACATTGTAGAACAGATAGACGCGACGAGGACGTACAAAAACACTGACTCACAAGATAGAAAACACAAAAACACCGTTCTGTCGGGAGAGAGAGAAGCCGCAGTGTGTGCACGAAGAATAAATAATTAGCTACACATCAGAAATCACTGATCACAGATCAGAAGGAACTGAAAAAAGACTTCTGTTTTCATTTGTACATCCATACACTGAGAAACTGTCAGCGTTCACTCGTTCACAAGCAATGATCTCTCGAGCGTTGGCATGGGCGTGCCAGATTCTCTGGGCGGAGGAAAGGGAGGTAACTGTTCCTGTGTGGACGTCAAAACAGGAGACTTCAGGATTGGCTAGTCTGGCCTGTCATTTTCTCAAAGGCAGAGAAAGACAGCCAGAACTTGGTTTAACACCGATCAACATTTCTATCCACTTGGGGACAATATATTCAGGGTAGGGGAACTCATATTAATGTTGAAATACCTCATAAAATGAAAATTTCATGCCATGGGACCTTTAAGATCACATGCCTATTCGTGTACTAGCCGCATTCATTAACTCTACCTTTCTCTCTTAAACTACACTTTAAACTATTTCAGAAACATGTAATGCAAATATTTCAAGCAGCTATTTGAATCTTCTGATCTTTTCATAGTCCTTGAATGAACATAATCACATCCTCCATGTTATTTTTCTCTAGTCTGAAGGAGGTGGGGCGTTAGTTGGATTGTTGTTCCAGCCGGGTTGTTTTAGCACCTTTGAAACATACGAGTGTGTTGACCTTGGAGCCGCTCTGTCTTTTTCTCTCAACCATACTGAGTCCAACTGCAGCAAAGAGAGGCTTTATTCCAAATGATTGCCGGCTGTAAACATTTTAATGCAGTCTTTATTACTTTTCGATGCCATCTTTTAAAGTCTGAAGGCCCTGTATAGAGGATCTCTCCAGCTGTTGAAAAGCTGCCCACACTGGCCACCACAGGAGAAATGACAAAAACAATCCAAAGAGCACAGAAGGGAGACACGGAGAGAGTTTGGTACCCCGCTGTTAGTTTGCTTTTACTGCGTGTCAGCGTGGTATTAGAAAGTCGCATTAGCAGAAAGTCTCTGTTTACCAAAAACACAAGCAGGCACCTCAGAGAGGCGTAGAAAGGCTTTACAAAACATTGTCATGCAGATTCGGCTATGCCGGTCGTCTGCTTGTGTTTTATCGTGTCAAGTAGGCTTATAAAAATGCATCATATCGAATTGTTTTGTTCGATGAAAGGCTCTTGAGTTCTGTGGTAAATGGAACGAAACCTGCATGGAGAAAATGTTTTATTTAATGAACAAAATAATGATTTATTATACAGATCCGCTAGTGTTGGAAAAAAACGAGTTCTGTTTCACCAGGTGTTTCACAGGGAAACTCTCAGCAGCATGTAGATCAGGCAGTAAATGCCATGGTGTCAAAAGAAGAAAAAAGAGATTTGGATGCACAGTCTGCTCTCGGAATCCAACTTAGGCTAATGATATAAATCAGCCGATGTGAACCTTGCATCACTTTTATTCATGAGTTTGACATTTAGAATCTGTTGCTGATGTGCTGTGCATTGATGCAAATCGCAGTGGTTTATTGAGTAATGTTGCACATATAGCGAGGCTCAACCACACGCATTTTTCCACCGGTCCGTCCTGGCTACTAGTGATTTTCACTTTTTTACTCTATTTATATTTTCTTATATTTACAGTCAAGCCAAAATGTATTCAGACACCTTCAACATTTTCTCACATTATCACAGTTTATTCGCTATAGTTTAGAAAATGGTAATGAACATTGTTCGAACTATACTGTGGCCTTACACAGTATAGGGGGGGTTTGTGCCCTTGCTCGTGCCTCAAAAGAGGACTTACAAAGATACATAACAGCTACAAGTATATGCACTACTTGCTCTATATAGGATAAATCACAATACAGGATTTACCCTATTATACATTATCGACACAAACAGCCACCCACAAATATACACTCTAAAAAAAAAAAGGTTCTATATGGCACCAAAAATGGTTCTTGGCTCGTAATCATAGGGGAACCTTTTTTAGTGCTATATAGCACCAATTTTGGTGCTTCAGTGGTTCTTCAGAGGTTCTATATAGCACCTTAGCCGAAGAACCGCTGAAGAACCGCTGAAGAACCACTGAAGCACCAAAATAAAAAAGTTCCCCTATGATTACGAGCCAAGAACCATTTTTGGTGCCATATAGAACCTTTTTTTTTTAGAGTGTAGTCTATAAACAAAGCATTCAGCTGTCTTTGAGTTCACATGAACAACGGTTAAAGTTACTCGTCAGACTACAGAAGAATACCATAATTCCTCCGTTCAATTAGGCCTAAGACATCGAGAGTCACGCAGACCTATATCAACCCAGCCACAACACATAATTGGGAATAACATGCCTTACCTTAACACAGAATCGACCACAGAGGCCTGGGGTGAGATTCCTTTGCTGTTTGTCAAGAAATCCAAGAAGTGGATGTTTATATTTTTTCTACAAATCTTTGAGTTAACATGTGCTAAACATGAGTGGGATTTGCACAGCAGCGCCATCACACCTCGACGCTCACCTCGACGCTCATGACAAGAATAGCATGTATAGTTATCTTCATTGAAGTGAATTAGGTTTAAATCGCCGTCATGCATGAATTAATGATATTTTTGGCAATTTTACACATAATAATCCATGATGATCACATTACACAAAAATGAAATTGCACTTCAAAATAACACATTGTCAATATTTTTTGAGACCCCCCAAAATTTCACAAATCACATTTTCAGGGGAACCTGTGTCTTATTAAGGGGAGCCGAGCTCCCCCTAGCTTCCCGTAGTTTGCACCCTGGTAATAAAGAACTCAGAGGTAAAGGTTGGGTAAGTTCTTTTCTAGTAACCAATGTTGATATTTCAAATCACCAAAACAAACACGCCCCTATTTTGATAGCTCCGCCCCACACATATGCAACCCAGGCAACGACTATGGCAGAATCTGCTGGATATGATGCCATCAATAAGTGAAAGCAATGTGTGTTACTATGGCACACTCTAAAAAAAAATGTATTATGTGGCACTAAAATTGGTTCTTGGTCGTAATCATAGTGGAACCACTTTTGGTGCTATATAGCACCATATCTTAACATGTTCTGTATATGGTAGTGGTGCTATATAGCACCTCAGCCAAAGAACCGGTGAAGAACCAAGATTGGTGCTATACAGCACTTAAAGTGGTTCCCCTATGATTACGAGCCAAGAACCACTTTTAGTGCCATATAGCACCATTTTTTTTAAAGTGTAATCCAGGTCGAATGTTCAGTGAAAAAGTCATCCCTTACATCCCAAAAACACAATTCTCATGGATAACTCGATAGCACAACTAACATATTACAAATATGACAAGATTAGAGGGTTATATCGATTACGAAAAGAGGAACCAAAGGAAACAAACATATATTAGCAGATTCACAAGTTCGCACTTACATATAATTTATAGAAAGTAATTGAATGCGTATTTGACGTGCTGTCCGGGGGGGTGGCTTCGAGCTCGGATTTAGGCCCGAACTCAGAGTTCCCCCCGTATATGTAAGTGGTTTACAGTAACAAGTGTGGAGAAGGGGTGATGGAGGATTGCTGATAACTGTCAACAAACGGAGGTAGGACTGCTGCGTATACACCTCTATTGTTGATTATCTGAACGTGCTTCTCCCGAACCTAGTTAATAAAACATCATTTATTGTCTTACTTTTCGGACACACCGCGAGCTGACGCTTGAAACAGACAGTGGTTTAACGTTATAGGATGTGGAAATGAATGGGTCTTTATCATCGCAAGCGAACATGACACACGAGCATATTCAAGCAAAGCCAGCATATATTAGTTCTGTGAAACAAAACTCGCCTATCGAGAAGAAATAAAGCAACCTCTGCGTCCGATTGCAGGCCTTCGCGCTCCTTGAGTTCTCTCCAGCGCTGGAAAGCTGATACTTCTTGCCTGATCGTAAGCCTTCTTTTGTTCCACAGACATTTTCCAATTTTTTTTTAGCTGCCATCGCTCTCTTTCTGACGTCGCTCGGCTAATGTTCGTCCTATTTATATCGTGTATTTTGAATAATGGCGTGCAGTGCTCTCTTCTCACCATCATTAGTAGACACGCCCCTTACTGCTGATTGGCTACAAGTTTGTTTTGGTCCATGGCATGATACACTTTTATAAAGCATTTTTGAAATAACACTTACCCCACCTTTAAACTGTGTCAGAACAATTCATCTTGATAATGTCAGATAACTTTGATAGAAAGGTATGCAATGGATTACAATCAACCAATCAGCTGTCAGTGGTTAAATTTAAGTACACAGTTAGATAATACCAATTCAGGTCAACCAATTACCAAGCAATGCTTCATTTTGTTCAGTATGTGGTGTAAAAGGCGCAAAACATGGTCAGGTCAAAGTGTCTGAATAATATTGGTCCCAATTTTTTTTATAATTTTTTACTGGTGAGAATTTTTGGGTATAATATGTCAGTTTACTTTATTTTGCTATCCTCCCTTACATAAATTAACTATAGTGTCCTGCACCCACTAGTAAAAAATCATATCTGGTGTCTGAATCATTTTTGGTTTGACTGTATATAATTTTTATGTGTATTTATGGTATATATTTTAATATAAATAAATAAAAATCATTTATATATTTATTATAAATATTGTATACATATAAAAAGTATCATATATAATATTTATTTATATAATAATTTACATATTATTATTATTATTATTATATCTTTAATATTTTAAATACATTAATAACTATATATATTTTGTAAATAAGATATAAAGATATTTTTCACGTTTTATATGGAAAAAAAATATATATATATTTTCTTGTAAAAAATTAATTTGTATAGTGCTAGGTAGACGAGGAAGAAAACTTGGGAGAAACCAAAACTGATGTAGCTTTCCTCCTCAGTTTGGCACAATCCACCATCCACACATGCAGATATGAATTTAAAGAGATATATTCCAGCCACATAATATTAATGACGATTGGCTAATTGGAATTCTAACATTTCTTTGAAATTATATATCGTGTATGTAAATTGCGTGACCATATTTGAATTGAATTTGCATCAGCAATGCGCAGTACATCACAGAAAACCAAATGTTTGTGTTTTCTAGGCACAAAAACATGATCAATGATGCATGATCGGCTCTTGCATTTGCACAAACAGAGACTGTGGAGTCTTGTGTAAACTTGTAAAGCTGTGGGAATCCTCTCAGACGCCCACAATCTGGATAGAAAAAGCAGCTCTTTAATGCCAGTTATCATTCCTCATTCTACAACTGTTAAATCCTCTGCCATCGTCTTGACATCAGTGACTCTTTAATGGGCTGTAATCGGCGGAGGGAAGAGGTTTCCGAATTTTACAAAGTGACAGTGTGAGACTCTTTTTTTTCTTTTTCTACAGTAAGTACTTTTTTGTGTCCTTGGCCCTTGGTGAAAGCGCAGAGAGGTTTCGTAACTGAATCCAGTCAGAAATGACAAAAAACAATGGATAAAAGCGTTTCGGGCTGGAATTTGGTTGATCTGTGGCTTTTCAGAGAGACAGGAAGGGCAGTTTTTTTCTTGCAGAAACATGATCTGAATATCCTTTCCATACTTCCATCACGAGACAGACAGAAAGAACAACGGGCGGCCCCTAATACCAGGACCCGCTCACAAAGGTGATCCTGATGAAATGGACACCAGAGCGGAAATTATAGCGTAGTGCCGAAAGAGGAATGTAAAGGGAATCATTGATGGAATTATACTGCAATTTAGGCAAGCAAATGAGCATTTTTCCCTTGTAATGTAGTGAATGCCTTAATTATGTTAATGCCTTAATTCCACTCAATTGGATAATGGTTTCCAGTTGGCAAGCTCGTGAGTCATGTTAAACTGTGTGTGAAAGAGAGAAGATATGTCATCATTTATTTCCCCTCATTCCTTTCATCAAAGGCCCGAAACGTACTCTATATGACTGTGTGACGTTAAAAGCTATAGCTACTTATGATTCCTTTGCATGCTATTGGAATTATTGTAAATGCTAGTTTCATAGTTAAAAGAATTGGACACCCTCTTAACCCAAAATTTGAATGCGACAAGCTCGTAATTACAAATTTGGAAGTGGGAAGTTGGAAATTTCCGACAGCACGTGAAGGCGGCAATAAACGTTGCAATTAAAAATTGTATGCAAAGACACATTGCATTTCGTTTAAGTAAAAACTATCAACATGGACCTAATGTTAAAGCAATTATGTTAAGTGTGTATGAGACCAGTGTTCATTTTTTAGTCATGGTTTTTGTATTTTGATGACAAAATATTGATAAAGTTTAAAGGATTTTTTCATGTAGTAGCCTAATTTTAGTCCGTTTTACTTGGACTAAAATGGCGTCTAATTTGAGCTAAATTTACATTTTATTTGACGTGAACATGCTAATTTAAACTGGTTAATTTAAATTTAAGTTAATTAAAATGTGTATTTTGATGATAAAATATTGATAAAGTTTAAAGGATTTTTTCATGTAGTAATTTTAGCCCGTTTTACTTGGACTAAAATGCCGTCTAATTTGAGCTAAATTAACATTTTAGTTGACGAGAACATGCAAATTTAAACCACATTTTATATATTAAATATATAATTTAAAGGGTACATAACACAGTTTCTGCCAATCTCACTTTAATCTTGAGTAGCGACCTATAGAATAGTACTGCATCCTTCATATCTCCGAAGAGTCGTTAGTTTTATCATATTTATGTAAGACAGATACGCTGTACCGATTCTTTCATGTGGAGGCGTGCAGTGGGCGGAGCTAAAAAGTCATGAGCACACACACACACAATACATTATCCCTGGGTAACTTTCGATTCACTATACGTTCGTGTTGTTTATATTGTATGCAATTACGCGCCGATTGCCAACAAAACAGACATTTGATGCAGTTTCACTCACGGCCTGCCGTTTCTTCGGAAGTTTCTGCAGAACTTTTATCGCTGTGACCGCTCCACCGAACTGAGCCTTGTTTATGAAACATTCGTCACCAAGATGCCGGGAACAAATAAACACACTTGCACAACTACGTAGTTGCTCCAGAAAAACAAACTGCATCCACTGTCTCCTTAACGCTGGGTTCTTTGGGAAGCTGAACAAGGTTATCTCTCACATAAAGGTGCACTATCTAACATTTTTTTAGTAAAATATCCAAAAACCACTAGGCCAGTGTTAGATATTTTGTTCAGTTGAGTACTTACAATATCCCAAATGTTTCCAACTATTTGTAAATCGTGAGAAAATTGCTATTTTAACCAAGGAACCGTGACGTGTGAGGGAGTTTCCTGTCGATGGCGTCATATCTGCGTTACCCTCGGTTTCTGCTTTTATTTTGCAGAAACGCTTGACTCTTACTGCAGTGTGCAACAAGAGTAACATCATAACATCATTTTCAACGCACTCAGATGTATCTAATATGATAAAACAGTGCTTCTTTACATCATACTCATGACCGGAAAAGCGGAAATGGCGCCGGCGACTGTGGCATAATAAAAGTCCCGCCCGCGACTATGCCATAATAAAGGCCCGCTGCTCGCGAGGCTTGTGTTGTGCTCTTTTTATCAACACTCGGTCCTGCTCTGCTTCATACTACAGTAACGTTAATAATCACATCAATGAACATGATTTCTGCCCGAGTCCTATCCTGATTCTTTTCCACCGGCTGTGAGGTGAAGACCACATGTCCCAAGATTCTGCGCTCAAACTTGGCGTCATCAAACTACACCTTTGTTCTGAATAGGTGACCTCTAGAGGACGGAAAAGTTACATAGTGCAGCTTTAAACACCATAAACACACTCTTTAGAGACATTGTTGATTTCATGGTCCAAAAACAAAATAACAGTGCTGCCGACGGCTTCTGTAACCAGAACGAAGCTCGTTGATGGGCGCGCTCTTGCCCTCGCTCTGGCTGCTCTTCGGGAGAAGTGCCCATTCAAGGAATTCTGCCTTTATGACATCATACAGGGCCATATTTGAAAAAAAACTTTCAGAAACTTAAATGAATCCTGAAGGAGTGTATTTGGCACAGAAATACTCCGTCATACGTCCACATAATCTCTTTAAACTTTGGCCATTTATAGCATGAGAATCCACTCTTTATCCAACCCCCCCCCCCCCCCCCCCTTTATATTAATATTTATTGTAAATATCATGTGGTATTACTTTTTATGATTATATTTTCAGCTATTAAAACATTGTTTCAATACAAATTATTATCATCATAATGGACATTGTAGTCTTACTGTTGACAAAATAAATAAAGGCATTTATCTTTGTTATTGAACATTTTTGTAAGCAACATTAACACTGGCATTGACCAAGCATTTCCCTCTTCGTTTGTGTGCTTGCATAGAGCATGTTTCTGGTTACTAATTATTTACGTAGTGCAGCAGGTGTTTATTTGACTACTGGGCATTATTATCAGCTCTTGCTGTAGTGGATAGATCAAGTTAACCCGCAGTTAGCTCCACTCATCACCTGTCCATCCTTATAATTCCATCTCACGAGCGGTCGTGCCCCCTGGATGCTGAGGATTCTCCGTCACCGTAACTAACTCCAGAAGTGGGCAATTAGCGAGTGACTAGCTGTGACTGGCTGCACTCCAAAGACCTGCGACCTCAGCCACGCTGCTTCGCTTCTGACGGAAAAGTCAGCAGAGCGAGGGGTCGTCACGGGAAAGCGGTTACACAGCAAGCCTGACACCAAGCTTCGACAGGGGGGTGTTTAGGAAGAGTGATTGAAGATGTGGCCAAAGATGTCGTAGATGAGAGGACCAGGGAGACACAACCTCGCTGTATACCGAGCTACAGAAACTATGAAAACTGAACAAGCTTATGACAAAGAACTTGAATCCCTTTAATTTCAATACAACATACAGTATAATTTTCTACCGTTCTTTTTTTGTGTTTTGACGACAATATCCTCTGAATTATATATTTTATATTTTATCAATATTGTATCATTTAGTCAGCTTTAATCTCACTAAAGTGGCATCACATTTTTGTCAATAAAATACAAATGTAATTGATGAATGAAAAATGTATCCAAATATTCAGACACTTTAAACATACATAATTTCATAAAATTAAATTCATTTTTTAAATGAATTGTTTGTGTTTTAACCACAGACTGTAAAAAGAGATAGACGATGCCCCTTCACTATCTTCTATTGTATAAAAATTAAGTTGCCATTGTCTAAATATGGCGCTGACATCTTGCACTGATTTGAGTCTGCGCAGTAGTGACCTCAGGACCTGGGTCTGCCCAGTAGAGAGCTGCGATATCAAGACCCCGCCGGCACAGTTTACTGCAGAACAACTGTGAAATAAACAGTTATGAAAATGTAGAAATGAAAGCTAAAGCTCCAATCTCCTCCCGAAAATCCCGGAAAAAGTCAGTTGGTGCCTCAGTGACTACTTCGCTCCGAGAAGCGGTCAATCATGACGTCACACCCCAGTTTTTATAGCATTAAATAACGAACTAAAACCAAACTTATTTTAAAAAACAAACATTTGAAGTTGCATCATTAACTAAAATGACAAAAACTAGCCTATCTTTGGAAAAAACATGTATTTGAAGTGTAATTTGATTGTTTAGTTAGTCTCGTGTCCCATAATGCTGCGTTCACACCAAACGCGAATAGAGCGTCAAAATCGCGTCTACCGCGTCTAGTTGGACGCTTGAACATTTTGAATCCATTCGTGCATCCACAGCGAATTGCGTTCAAGGCGCTCCAGGAGAAATATGTCATAAAACACCACTCTGCCTCTTTTCATTTTCATTAAAAATATATATTAAACATTAATTGCCACACAAATGTGGTCCAGGCAACGCACTACATTATCTTCACTGTATGTATATTTAAATATCCTTAAAAAATAAAGTTATGAAACTTCTCTTTGCCCTCAGTCAAAATGATTTATCAGACAACAAATTATAGATTCATGACTCCAAAGATCGCCCGTTAGATCCACACAAGACGAACCACTACAGGACATCAGAGCCAGCGGCAAACGTCAGAAGGACTAGCCGAGGAAAGGCTGCTCTCGCCGGGGTTAAAGAGAGCTGAGTGCCCGGTGATCACCTGGATCTCACAACTTCAAAAACGCAAGATTATTTTTTTTTTAAATAGGCGCTCTCTTTATAAATAACCACAGATTTGAGCTTTAAACAACTACATTTTCACCTAAAAAAGTCTTAAAACTACATTTTGTGACACAATAGTAGTATTTTTAAATTATGCAGGGTTTCTCATCACGTCACTTTACCACGTGACAGCAGCAAGCAGGTCCTGATTGGTTAACGCGGCGCGAATTGACGCCAAAGTTCAAAATTTTCTACCCGGGCGTCAGACGCGAATTTGTTTCAAACGCGTGAATGCACAAAAAGAACCACTCAGGCGTAACACGCGTATCCCGCAAGATGCTCAATTTGCGTCCATCTCACTGCACGAAACGCGCCTATCGCGCCGCAGGACCTCCAGACGCGCGTCAACGCACCTTTCTATTGACTTAACATTGAAATCACTCGCTCCTGATTAGGGTTGGGAACCGAGAACCGGTTCTTATGCAGAACCGAAACTGATTTTTGAAAAATACCAGAACCGCGCGAAATTCCTAAGTTTCGGTTCCGAAAACGGTTCTGGTGCAATGTGTGTGCGAAGCGCTGGAAGCGTATCCTTTCATAGCGAGTGACAGCCAGTGTTGCCAACTCCGTGATTTTCCCGCTTTCCCGTTTTCCACTGTTGCCGCGGGCTGTGTTTCATGTCCGCGGGTTGAAACGATTGTGCAATTGTGCGGGTTTTGTTGTGAAAACCTGGCAACCCTGGCTCACCTCATCATGAATATTAATTACGTTGCCTGCCGCTTCTAGGAGGGCAACGCAGTTCAGCACTGAAAGCCCTCGCGCTACACATTTACGGTTTTGCGTCAGATATTTTCTCGTTGACCACCAGCATAGCGAAGAGAAAGTCACAAGTATGGATTCATTTCCAAAGAATGAATGATAATGAAGCAAAATGTAACCCGTGAAAAGTTAATAACATGCAAAGGAGGCTGCACTAGCAATTTGACAAAACATTTGCTACAGCACAGAGTGCCACAGGGCTTATACCAGATTTATAGTGAAAGGCCTATATATATATATATATATATATTTGTCAACCGTTGAGTCACCATGGTTTAGGTAAGCGTTTAGGCACAATTAGGCTACCTTTGTAATGCTGAATTGCAATTTATTATTTACAAGTTCACTGAATAACTGAATTACTATTAAATTAATATATAACTAATTAATAAATATAACTAATAAATATAATTTATAACTTGGTTTTATTCAGAGACAGAGAGATAAAATGTAATAAGACAATTTCAGAGGTGTTCATTTGAAAAAAAATGTGTTGCAAGAATGGCTTAATTAATACTGTAATATATGTACAGTACAGGACTTTTTTGACATTGCCAACCTGTAAATAAATTTTAGAGCAAGTAATAAACACAAAATGGATTGTTTGAGTTGCGTATTGTGCCTTTTTCCTTTACCACTATTTGTTTAATAATTTTAATGGAACCGGAATCGGAACCGGAATCGTTAGGCGGAACCGGAACCGGAACCGGAACCGGAAAATTTCTCACGATTCCCAACCCTACTCCTGATGCTCTATTCGCGTTTGGTGTGAACGCAGCATTAGAATACATGGAGGGGGTTGGGTTTATGAGCTATACTGGGACCAACCACCTGGGAGGGAAATCCAGACTTTTCAGGACTTGTGCGGCACACATGGTTTTAACACGTTGTTATTATGGTAGAGCGTATATTCACAACACCACTTCTGACTTGCATGTGACTTTGATTTTGCATCATTTCATGCAGATGCAAGTTGTAATTTTAGGTTTCTATAAATATATTTATTATATTTTATCAGGTATATGTGTATTTATTGTATATGTAATATATATATAATATAACCCGTTAACACAGCACATCAGTTTACCGGTGTTAATTCACTCTTCAGCTTCAGCTCATCCAGCTGCTTAATACGATAGTTGTTTCATCCTTTCATTATTAGAATGGTTCATTAGCAACGTTTTTTTATCTTGTCAACAACAATGAAGACAAGTAAAAAGAAAAATGACATTCATAATTTTGTTGTTGATTTATGCAGTTATGGAACTACTGAGTAATTCCTCTTGATTCAGGAATGTGTTTTGAATTACGTTTAAAAGTTTCATCCTCTATTCGTTTCAAAGAAACTGCAGCCGTTTTGCTCAGAAAGTTATGTAGAAGTGTGACACGAGTCACTCGACTAGCATTGACAATTCATATCATAAGCCATTTCAAGCATTTTTCCAGGCGCCACCGTTTCAGCGCCATCTCAAATGCATACCACCACAACAAGGTGGAGACAGTCCGTTCCACTGTCTCCGTAGAAGACGGTATCACCTAACACTGACTTTCAGAGAGTTGGGGAAAGAAAGAAAAAAGACAGCAGAACACATGGCTTCCATTTCCTTTTACTAAGATGCCCAGAAGAATCCAGCAAAGTGGAACCTTGCAAGGATAACCAGGTCATTTGGCGACCACCAGTTCAACAGACTGCAAACTGCACAACCGTGCAAATGGGCCCTTGTCCATATCAGATTAGCGTCTAATCACAATGTAACGCTTCTATTAGCAAGCTTTCTCTGCAGTCTTTTCAAGTTTACTTGCTGGATCTGAGTGTGACAGTGGCTTTTATTGAGTCCCGTGCCTTATGTTGAACACTAGATGTGGCTTGTTTTGTTAGCGTTCACAGAGGACTGCTGACAGTAGCACAGGCGCTTTGAATTAGCATCTCATCCCACCCCAAGGGTAATGCAATGCGTGGCTGCTGATTGGTAAGAGCACAGTTCAGGGTTGGATAATTGAAACTGCATGCTTCCATCTTCCCATTCTGTCCCCCAGAGAGACGGAGCACTACACTCCCCGCATATGCTGGACAACGTTAGCATCAGGCTCCGTGCCAGGCTCATATCCCTCCTCGAGACGAAAGAAAATGAAAAAGAAAATGTTTGGCGCTGTCCTTGATGAGAGCAAGCCTTGCCAATCACAACTACGTCTTGTTCCATCTTTACAGCAATCAAGAACACATAACTAGTGCAAAAGTGAAGTTGGGTTCATGGCCTAGCCGTTTGCACATTTACCTCTAGGGATGCGCAAAATTATCGGTAGGACATCGGCCGATAAACGATTAAAAGATAAAAAATACATATGATATAAGAAAGTTAAATATTAGTTAAAAAAGATATTTGTTTTCTATTTCCCCACAGAGTTGCGTCACATGCCGCTTTGACACTTGTAGTAAAAGGTGTGAAGAGCGAATTTATCTTCCGCAGGGTCAAGAACTTTCGGCTTTAGAAAGCGAAACTAAAAATCTCCGGCATGTATGAAATGCGCTATACACATAAACTTGACGCACCTTAAGTCTAATAACGAGCACAAACTGTGCTAAATAGAATTTGAAGTAAAATGTATCTGTCCTACACCGTTTTCTACTTTCCCACAGTAACTGCGAATATACTAAATATTCTTGTTTGCGAATATATTAAAAGGAAGAAACATTTATAATCCGCTGTGAGAGACGTAAATGAAGATTTGGGAAAATAAATGAGAGATTCCATGTCCAGTAGAATAAAATGGAGTAAGCCTATTGCTAAATTTGTGGAAAATCGGATCGCAAAACGCAAAGCTTAAATTTTGACTCCCCTCACAAAGCCTACCTTTCTCGTTCGGCATGAATCCATATGTTTCCATGGCTGCGATGTAACATTTAATCGCAAACCTATTATTTATTTTGTAAATAAAGCTTTGAGCTTCACTCGTGCCATAATATTCACGTAAAAAACAGCATTCACATACAAAAAAAAAGTGGTTTTGCCTGACCGCGGTTGTCAAGTTTACCGGCACAGCCCTAGCAGTGTGGTCAGAATACACAAATAACTTGAAGTTACTTCTTTTTCTGCATAAATAAAGCTGTTAGGATGTCATAAATCATAAGCGTGACATATTTTTATATATGGTTTATTAATCTGTAAAACAAATTTATGAAATGAATGATGACAAATAATCCAAGGAGCTCTAAAATAATTGTAGATTTTTTTTTATTTAAAGCTAAAGACAGCATCAACTGATGTCATGCCACCCTCTCTTCATGTGCACAAACATTAAATCCAAAATTAAAATATTTAGGTTACAACTGCATCTGTCTGGGGTGAAAAATCACTGACTTTATTGCTATTTTCAGACTTTTTAACTCTTTCCCCGTCACCGTTTAAAAGAAAAAAGTTGCCAGCCATCGCCAGGGTTTTTGATCATTTTCACAAAAATGTAATGGCCCATGGAATATTTTCTTGTATGAATATCTGAGCATGCAGACCCTCTTTTTTTAAACAAACAAACAAAAAAAAACTGTTTTATTCTAGTTTCATGCATCCATTTTTTATCAACTCTTAAAGGTCCCATGGCATGAAATTTTCATTTTATGAGGTATTTCCACATTAATATGAGTTCCCCTAGCCTGAATATTGTCCCCAAGTGGATAGAAATGTTGATCGGTGTAAAACCGAGTTCTGGCTGTCTTTCTCTGCCTTTGAGAAAATGACAGGCCAGACGAGCCAATCCTGAAGCCTCCTGGTTTGACGTCCAAGCAGGAACGGTTTCCTCCCTTTCCTCCGCCCAGAGAATCTGGCACGCCCATGCAAACACTCGAGATCATTAACGTTACTTGTGAACGAGTGAACGCTGGCAGTTTCTCAGTGTTTGGATGTACAAATGAAAACAGAAGTCTTTCTTCAGTTCCTTCTGATCTGTGATCATTGATTTCTTATGTGTAGCTTTTTATTTATTATTTGTGGACACGCAGCGGCTTCTCTCTCTCCCGACAGAACGGTGTTTTCGTGTTTTATATCTTGTGAGTCAGTGTTTTGTACGTCCTCGTCGCGTCTATCTGTTCTAAAATGTGCATACAGTCTTTTCTGTTTAACATCAGCAGTAACATCTTTAGAGATAAACCTCACACACGCCGAAGCTCGGCCTTCAACATCCCCGACCCCCAGTACTGCATCTGGCCCACAGCGGAGGCACCAAACGCGGCGTGAGATTAAGCAGAAGGAGGGTAAGCGTGAGGGTATCTGGGCTAGGCTAGCCAGCTTTCCCCACAATAAACTGGATTACATTCGATTACTGCTGTTGTGTCTTTGTTTGCGCTGTGTAAGTTACTCAATGCGCATCACTGACGCTATTCATATGATTGGAACATATCTAGAAATAATGCTTTAATCAAACTTACTAACTCGTTCATCTCGCTGTAATGGTACATTGCATGTGTTACAAAGTTGGTAGAATAATGATGAAGAGGACTCGGTGTGACTGGGACTCGTGTTTATTCAGAACTCTCAGATACAAACACAATAAACTCGCGCTGACAGACAACGCTCTCATAACTCAGTAGTTACTATAAATAACTTTGTTAGCAATCGCTCCGTCTCCGTGATGTCCGGTTCGCGAACGAATCATTCTTTTGAATCGGTTCTTTTTAGTGAACCGAACCAGTTCACCAAATCGGACTGAATCGTTCTAAACGGTTCGCGTCTCGAGTCAGCGCTGATCCATAATTTACTAACTTTCTGACATGAGTGACAGCCCCTCTGAATAGAAATAAACTAATAACCTGAAGTATATGCTAGTAACTACAACAGTTCACCCTGAACTGAGACATGCTGAGAGAACTGATGTGAAGTGAACACAGGTCCATCTGTCTCTGGCAGACTCGTGCCTGCTCGTGCCTCGTTAAACCACGCCCCCTCCGCTCATTTAAAATGCAAAGATGTCAGCCAATCACAACAGTGGGCGTTTTTCCTGAAGTCTCACAGCAGACACGCCTCTTGAAGCAGGGCAGTCAGCCACAGGGCAAACAGCAGTATAGAAAAAATGCCTTTTATTTCTAAATTATGACATTTTATGATGTAAAAATCATACTAACAATATAAGTACACCTCAGGAAACACTATAAAATAATAGAAAAATGCCATGCCATGGGACCTTTAAATATGGGTAAGTTTCATAAAAAAAGCAACATTTTGAACAAAAAGCTGAGAAAATCAAGTTTTTGTCAAAGACTAAATCCAGATCAGATTCAGAGCGATGATCAAACACAGATGGAGTAGATCGAATCCATCAACACCCCTAATGCTTGCACAGTCCTAGAGCTCGTCCTGGGTCGACATTTCATTCAGTAACATTAGGCAGTTTTGATTTATATGATGTTTAATATTGATGATCACATTATTTTATGCATCTGCTTCCACACGATCGCTTGTTTTTTTGCGTCTTCCTCGCTTGTGTTTTCATCGGCAGATTCTCTATTCATTCAGAAGACGTGTAATAGCGCCCCCTAGCGTAGAACAGTGAAAACACGGAAACAAAATGCAGTGTTTGGCGGGGAAAGAAATAATATACTCTTATTACAAAAATAACTTTATTAAAATGTATTTATCTTTAACAAGTATCCTTTTAGACCTCGGAAATCTGAAACCAGAATGAAAAAAAAAGTTTTTGCTCAAAATGGTGTTTCCAAACAAAGGGAAAAAATAAACATATATCGTTATCGAGTTGAAAAATCCAATATCGTGCATCCTATTAGGGTGTGGTGGCTCATATAGGGGATGACTTGTGTCCTTTCTTGATCCCGTTCCTCCTTGTCCCCTCGTTTTATACGATTCCTCTCAGTAAAATTGGCAAATTTCAGGTGTGGGTTGTTAAACTGGCTGTCTTGTCATAGACTAGCTCAGGGTCAAATCCAGTCTCATCTGCTGTAGCTCAACCTGCCATGAACTGGCTGCCAGCCTGGTTTGCGCTGGGATGAAGGAATCTTCGCAAGATGGCAGCTTTATTGGCAGAAAACGAATTTAATGAATACCTTCTGCTGGGGTCCTTCATTCCAGTGCCTCATTTTCCTTTCGGTTCCCTGTCGTTTGTTCTCTCTCTTTTCTGTTTCCCTCAGAAGTTGTCACCTTAGCGAGCGGCGAGAGATTTAGCTGCTTTACTCTCCAACACGAGCAAATTACAGGCGTCTCTCCATATGTGCAGCAGGAGACCTCCTGCCCGCTGCTTCTGCCCTGTGTGTAGCGTTGTCATGCTAATGGGAACAGATCCGTCTGCCGCCGCGTGCAGATGTATCTCGGGGGGGAGTGGTCGGCGTGTACGGCGCGGCCCCCGTTGCATCGTGGGGGAAATCCGAGTCAGGTGAGGTGAGGCGAGACAAAAGAAAGGAATTCGCATGCGGTTCCTACCTTTTTGTCCCTCGGAGATGGAGATTCAACGTGCGGTTGAAAGCGAATTCTCACAGCTGGCGTTTTAATGAAGATGGCAATGTTTGTTTGATTGAGGAAGATTACACGCCTGCGAGTGTTTACCACGATTAGAAACAAAGCACAGGTTTAGTTATGACAGAGGTTAAGCCTAAAACATACTTCAGTTTTAATGTGGAGTGCTCAGCGTATGTGTAGAGCCACTTAGCCTTTTAAAGTATGCTTCGTTTGATAGCGTCGACCACAGATGATCAACATATGGACACTAGAATGTTTCATCCTTGTCCAGTGTCTGTACAGTTTCTCTCTAGAAATGATGACCGATTTAAAAATGTCTTCATTTCAATCAGTAGTTTGTTGTTCCGTCTCCGTTTCTTTTTAGACTGTGAAACAACGCAATTCCAGCAATTAGTTCAAAAAGGCGCTTAATAATTCAAGGTGCATGTGCGAGCTGAGCGAATTAGAACATTTGGTATTGGATAGGCCTATTCGATACATACATACCCTTATGTGTAACCAAAATGTGCTTTGGGTGCCGACATGTTGAGCTGAGGCTTGTCATATCCCAGTACTCCCCCCTTTTCTTCCCATCATTTTGTATTCTCTCTAGTATCCAATATAATAATAAACAGACCATGAAATAACTTAAAACTATTCTGTGGAGTCTCCTGTAGAGCTTTCCTTCTCTAGCTTTGCTATCAGGGTGAGAAATGGAGAGGGTCAGGAAAAACATCACAGACATCCTATCTCTGTCTCTGGCAGGAGGGGAATGAGGAGCAGTTTGCTTCTGGTGGAAGGTAGTATAAAGGCGCTGTGGTTACAGCTGCATGCTCCTGGTTTCCGCAGAGTTTCACGCGGTGCTTATGTGATGGAACCTGAAAATCAATCCTCTTCTTTCTTTGTGCGTTTCACCAAGGCAGAAAATAATTTTGGCCCCTATTTTCATTATGCATCTCCATTTCTTAGTCATGACTAGTCATGTTTAAAAACAAAATTGTGTGGAGCTGTGACCTATCCTCTGACCCTACTTCCACTCTTCATCATCATCATCATCATCATCATCATCATCATAACAATAATTTGCAGAGCAATAGTAATTTGCTTTATTTTTTATTATTTTTATATATAAATTTTTATTTTTTATTTTAGTACAATAGTTATATTACAAAACCATTATTTTTATATTTTATAATACTATTATAGTAATAATACTAGTAGTAATAAACATTTATTTAATTACTTATTACTTTTAATTTCTGTATATATACTGGTCAAAATACTGGCAATTTTTTTGAAAGAAGTCTATGCTCACCAAGCCAGCATTTATTTGACCAAAAATTAATATTAATAAAACTAATATTGTGACATATTATTACAGTTTAAAATAATGGTTTTCTATTTTAATATACTTTAAAATGTAATTTATTTCTGTGATGCAAAGCTGATTTTTCATCAGCCATTAGTCTTCAGTGTCACATGATCATTCAGAAATCTATAATTATTTATTTTTATTATTGTTTATAAAATGTTTATAGTACTGTAACGGACTGCTCCGAGAGACAAAGGTTGAGGATCCAAACACAGCTTTAATGAAAGGGTAATCTACAATCGTAGTCAACAGTACAGGCAAGGTCAAAATACAGGTAGGCAGTCCAAACAAACAAACAAAGCAGGGGACAGAGGCAAAAGGGTAATCCGGGAAACAGGCAAGAAGTCCAACGAACCAAGAGACATGAAACCGGGGAAACCGCTCATAAATGCAGTGTAACACTAAACAAGACTTCGCAGTGAACATGGTTTATATAGGCAAGGTAATGATGTAAATAGGTGTAAACAATGAGTGCTGATGAGTCTGGGCAAAGGATTATGGGTAATGTAGTCTTTGATGGAATGACAGTCCGGGGTGGAGTGCCCTCTGGTGGTAATCAGGGGCACTCTCACTGGTGAATCGTGACAAGAACAGAATTTTTAAGGTCCTATCCGATCCGAGTCATTTATATATTGAGTATCTGCTGATACCAAGTTTCGATTCGATACTTGTATTTTCCTAGTGCTTGGTGCACACTTCAAGTACAATAAAGTTGAATATCAATAGAAACTAAACAGATTATAATGATGTATAACACTTGCCTGAATGATACAGAGTTATTTGAGTTTCTTTGGCACTGATAAGAAAAAAAAGCAAGTCGATCGCGCCGGCGCGACCGCCGACTCGAGGGGGTTAAAGTCAATCCACAGGGATGTGCAGAGAGTTTTTCAGGGGCAGGAGCTCAAATGTAAAACAGGAGCATCTATCACTATTCACTACAGAGTAATTTCAGTATAACAATTAATTATAACAACCTATAGCAACAGCGATATTCTAGATAAAATTCTACATAAAAATAAACAGTAAATACATTTTTCGTTACAAAAGTGTGCATCAAATATGCTAAACATGGAAGTTCTAACGTGCATGTGTGATGTGCTAGAACAGACCTTATTGGTTCCTTATTGGTGGCCGTTGCCATCTTGGTTGCGCATCATCGCTCGTCACTCCCGGATAGCAGAAAATGGGCAAAAAGGCAGGACGTGGGAAGAGCTGAGGTGACGTGATGACTCACAGACAGCAGACAAACGGCAATCCACCTGTCACTCAAAATGACCACACCCTTAATTATACAGAACTTTAAGGCTTTATATAATGTAAATTAATGAGTTATAAAAAAAAATTCACCCCCCTCACAGTTGTCATGAAGGGCAACGTTAGATATATAGACCAAAACCACAATTTGTACCAGGCTGTGAACATGTTTTTTTTTGCTGTAAAGTTGGGCATTTTAGCATGGAGCTCAATGACATTCTGCTCCCTTTTGGAGCCTGTCCCTAGCGGCCAGTCGATGAATTGCAGTTTAAGTCATTTCCGTATTGGCTTCAAGAGAAACTGTGGGAGGTTGCGGCTTGGTATAGGCCCTTTTGATCCATCACAGGGACTTTATTTCCCTGTTTCTGCTATCATACTTGAAATCGTTATGAACTCCCCTCCAGTTTTATTCCTCATTTGTGGTCAGAGGGTAGTGGGGCATATGGAGGGTAGGAAGCTGCTGATTTTTGCATTTGTTCTACTAAAGGCTTGAGGTGCTCCAGGTGACAATTTTCTGGATCGAAGCGAGCCAGGCAAGGCTAAACCACTTGACACATTGATGGCACGACGCCCTCGACGGTTGATTTACACTGACTGCAAATGGGACTGACCGATTGGAAGCTTACAGAAGAAGATCTACTGCGGATGAGTCGTGTGTCTGCCGTCAGGAGTTATAGCTATTCGTCTTTGACATATGTAACTTTTCCTCAGTAGCTCTCTGACATTCTCCCCCATCATCCCTTTAGCTCATATTTTGCCAAGAGGAAGCCATTATAGCAAATAAAACAAGCTCGTTGGCTGAATGCCCATTCTGCCGAGGGAAATTTATTGAGCCGCCAGCGTATTCTTCCTGCAGTTGGCCAGTGATCTCTACCGCTTCCAGGCACACATAGATGAAAAGAGCGAGAGAGTGCTACAGTCCAGAGTTGTGGAGCTTCAGGAACTTTACTTTTTTCCTAGTCACTTTCTAGCTAGCTAATAAACTCCACAACCTGAAGGTGGACAAGGCCTTGTGCGTTTGTCTGCTTCTTGTCTTTCACAGGGTAATAAAGGATGTTTCTTCTGAGATAAATGGAGCGAAATGAAAGTATGTTACACTTGTACACTGTCACAGTTACATGTGCCCATTTCCACTTTAATTAGCACAGGTCACAAGAAAGGAAATCTCCCTATCAGTTTGATCTTCCATTTCTTGCTTCTGTTAGAGGGGATGGGTATCCTCTGTCGGGTATATCTCAGGAGGGTCTTCGCATGAGCAGGGAAATTACACCATGGAAAACCTGAAAGCAATTTGTTTCGCATAGAAGAGTAGCATCCGAACCCGGTCCACAGATTAAACGGCGGGCTCTATCAGGCCATCTCCCCCCAAAAGCAATCAAACTGACGTAGGGGAACAGAAGGGCAGCTGGGAAATTGGGGGCAATGCCTAACCACTCAGAATGGATTGAAGAATGCCACTGCAAAGTAAAGGACTATTAAAATAGGAATAGTCCTTGTTTCAGCAGCTGAGGTGCGAGGGAAGAAAATAGGAAGGTACAAATGAAGTTTGAGGGCGATATAAGCAAATATCTCGATATTCTTAAAAATTTCAATGTAAATGGAATATATAATGGCATAATTTTTGGATGTTTTATGGAAACACGAGTTTAAAAAAATAGGCTACTTCAAAAATTGACAATTTGAAAATGTATAGTCATGAATCTGAAATAAGCAATGAAACCGCTCTATGAATAGAGTTGGGTACCGAAACCCAGTGCCAATATGGCACCGGTACCTATATAACCAGTATGTAACCAGACTGAATCAGAATGCAGATTTCGGTGCCTCGTTTCGGTGCCACTTAAATTAAAACGTGCTTTCGCATTTTGGCGCACGTCACATATCACAACTATTCAGTGTTTTCAACCACATCATTTTTATTTTAGGTTTCAGACATTTAAATGCACATAATTACTTGCAAAAAACACACTGATGTCTATAGCGGCAATGACAACATTCAGAATAACAGAATAACTTTCAGACAGTTATAATTTGACTACGTGTTTCATTAAATTTTATTATATGCATATTATATTGTAACTGTATAATTTACTCTATTCTTCTCCCAATATTCCCTCTATCCCTCTATTCTACTCTATCCTTCTCAGCAGCCGTCACTTACTTTCATGTATTTTGTGAGACAAGGATGAATTTACGTGATATTCTGGTCGAGGCTTCTGGTCATTCCTAGGATATCTAAGTCCACTAAAGGAGGGAGGGCATTTTCACATTTAGCTCCTAAACTCTGGAATAGTCTTCCTGATATTGTTCGAGGTTCAGACTCGCTGTCCCAGTTTAAAACTAGATTAAAGACGCATCTCTTTAGCCAAGCATTCACATTATAAATATCTTTTTATACTACAGTTAAATCGGATCAAAAGCATTAATATAATATTCTGAACAGCAGCTACGCTAATCATTTCACATCTGCTTTTTTGTTGTTATCTCGGGACACTAGTCCCGAGGTAAATAGTTCATCAGCTCCAGTTTGTATCCAGCCTCTCATGGAGACTTCGGATGCCCCGACACCTGTGATGAGACGACTCCACGCCTGTGAAGAGACGACTCAACGCCAGCGTTGTTATGGCCTAAATTAATACACGATTGATTAACTTTTTCGAACATTATTCTTTAACATTGTCTTTCTAACATTTTTACTGTACATCTATGAAATGCACTTTCTGTAAAGCTGCTTTGAAACAATGTGTATTGTGAAAAGCGCTATACAAATAAATTTGAATTGAATTGAATTGAATATAAATCCTACAGATCCGATTCTCTGAGGCGCAAACTAACATGGCGGCGCCCATCGCGCATTATAGATCAACTAACACACATTCACTCACACATTTGAAAATCAGAATACCAGATAGTTCATGACATAGTTAATAAGATTGTGAATATTTTGAATAAAAAAGAAAAAAACGAAATAAAACCGAAACAGCTGTCATAGCACTATTGCGGCTGCTGTGTGCCATGTGTGAAGCAATCGAAACAATAAGGCGGTGTGTTCTAAAATATTTAGCCGGAGAGTATGGTCATATTTCAAAATAAAGCTGAACCTTGAAGCTGGTTTGTAGCACACCAAGAGTACAGACTACTTTGCCTTTAGTACTATAACTGTTATTTAGAGTTAAATTAGGCCTGTTGTAGTTGGGTTAGGTGGCTTAGGTTTTACTGTGAATTTGTCAAATAAATTGTGTTTTGTATCTATTTATATTTTAAGTAAAATTCAATAAAAAGCCATTCTTTAATGTCATCCACCATTGTTTTGTGGCTCTTTTTAAAGTATCGGTTCTGGCACCGTTTAGGCACCGGTACCGATTTAAAAGTACCGGTTTGGCACCGGTATCGTAAAAAAAATAATAATATGATACCCAACCTTATCTATGAATATATCAATAATGATTAAAAGTATACTGTTTTATCCTTATCTGCTTGCTGTTGCCATCATTTTGTCAATGCAAGCAATTACTTCAGCATGTTTTTTTTATTTATTCTGAAGGCGCGTAAATGACGTAGTTTGCACATTTTTTATGTTTTATATAGCTGTAACCTTTTTAAAAAAAAATTATTTATCAGATATTCATTAACCTTCAATGCTTAAAAGTTGTTTCATTGCTTTATGGACATCATTGAACGTAATGATATCTTGCAGTTTAGAAAGTGAATCGATTGATTCAGTAACGGCTCAGACTGATTCAGTGAGTATTCATGTAGGATACGCCAGACTGATTCAAACCAGTAACCCTCGACATTTTGAGTGTTTTTAAACCAACTGTGAGGATTCAGCAACACCGAAAACCCAACCATTTACCTTTTTTTACCCTTCCAAATCTGTGAATTAGACACTTTGAATATGTAGGCTGTCTTTGGCGGCATTGATTCCATAAGAAGGCGGCAGACTGGCTTTGTGTAACCTTTCAGCACTAATGCAAACATCTTAATTATACCAGTGTGCGTGCGTGGGTGAGACTTCCTTTTAGTAAGTTTCTTCTTTTCTCCCGCACTTGTTCTGCGAGCAACATGTATATGAAGAGCAGATGTTTGTCTAATAAAGGGCTGAACACAAATATTAGTTTCTCTAATTCTCTTTCCCTCTCTATTATATCTCTGGCTTTTCTCTATTCTCAGCAATAACAGAGAGCGGCAGGATTAATTAGGCTTGGCACGAAATGCTCCATTCCAATAAATCACTCCATTATCTCGCAGTGCTCCGTAAAAACAGCCTCTCATTTCCTGTGTGCGCGAGGCAAGGTCGCGTTTCAACCCCTTTTTCTCTTGCCGTGGCCGTGTATTCCTCGTTGTCTAAAGCTGTGTCTTTGTCGCCCAAAAGGGACAACTTCCTGTTCAAAAACCGACCCTGTGTGCCTTAGCAGTTGGCAAACCCTCTAGCTGTGGTTTGACATCGCCACAGATGAAAATGCGAGTAGGTTGAATGGATTTATCATAGGGCTGTCTGTTCCATCTCCAAAAAGGGGCCGTTTATAGCACCTGCGACCCATCACCGTGACAACTGGGGCTTTTTGTGTGGAGATGGTGTGTACATACATTAAACACACCAGGTGCCGCCACTACTCGCCCTAGCCCCATCTGCAAAGCAATGAAAGAAAAACCGACACCTGGAGTATGAGAACCCTAATAGATCATGCTCCGTTCATACCGCTGGGACGGACGGCTATGATTTATAGATGCTCTAAAAAATGGGTCAGGATGTATTTCTCTCTGGCTCTCCCACCCGAAGAACCAGGGGCTTAAGAGCTTTGTCTTTCTTGGACGGCTGGACAAACATATTTAGCTGGAAAGCTTTTGGAGACGTGAGCTGTGCCGCTCCAGACGTTGAGTTTCATGCAGGAGCTGTGGGGCTCTACCACGGGGGTGTCTGTGGGCTTAAAGTCGGCTTTGAGATGAGTCCAGTCAGATGCTTATGTTGTTGTAGCTGTTGTTTTAGCCTCATGCGCCTCTCTCTACAGTTGTGCTGAATTAACTGTGGTTGCTAATTCTTTTACTAAACGGTAGAGCTAAGGGAAGTTTTTGAATGTGTTCTTCTTCTGTTGTCTCGGGGCGTTTTTACACTTTTAGTTTCGAAATGGGGCACGGTTCGCATGAAAAATTGCTAATGTACAATAGTGTTGTCACGATACTGGAATTTCTAACTTCGATACGATACCTAAAAAAGTATCGATATTCGATACCACGGGGAAACGCTGCATATACTGTCAAATAGTTTTTTTTAATTGAATTAATTTTTTTGTCCGTCTATTGAAAGTCTAGGCAATTAAAAATGTGTTCTAAAGAGATCACTTTATATGATAAAGCTTTTTCTCATATATAAACGTTGATCAATTACCATTACAATTATCTCACAAATATTTTCTAGCTAATTGTGTTGCAATAGCTTACATGCAGCACAAGGAAGCTTGATTTCAAATTGAATTTAAAAAGACAAGTAAACTGTAATAAAATAAGAACAAATAAACAAATTACAAACAATAACACAAATACATATAATAGAATAAAGATACAAAATAAATAGACTGCTTTATTTTTTCAGGTCTAACAGTATTCAGGTAAGAAACTGAATAAAAAAAAAAATACAAAGTAATCAAATTTAAAATAACATTGGATAATCTTCATTGTAAAAAATGTAATGCAGATTAATCCATAAAAGTTACACAAGTTAATCAGTCAAGAGCAGTAAGTGATCATTTGTCTTTTTGTAGTTTGAATAATAAATAACTGCTGTCCCTTTAAGACCTGATGCACGCATGGATCCCAAGCACTGTTCCTGTGAGCTGGTTACGACTGTGTTTACATTAATACTCACCAAGATGGGCATTGAGATATTTTATGAGTGTATTTGACCATTAATAAGCTGGAAAAGGAGCTCATTTTTGCACTTGTATGTCAGAGGCGGCTTTATTACGGTATGTGTGTGCGCGCTTCAGATGCGAGCGTGAAATCCGCAGGAATTAGTAGAATTAACCGCGTGAGATTCAGACCGGTCTCACCAACACTAACAGGCTGTCATGAGGAAAAATCCAGCAGAACACGCGTTCTCCGTGTTCGGTGGGTTAACTGGACTGAATGAGAGGAGGCTGAGGTTGAAAAGAGTGAAGCTGCTTATCTGTACATTTACATGGCAGCTGCTCTCTCTCCGGATCAGCGCCAGCGCGAACGCAGATTTGATTGTTTCAGTGTGATGATAGTACTTTCAGTCTTTGGTTTAAAGCCTGTTTCACGTCACAAGCGTCAGCGGCGCGTGTTTTCGCTGCCTATATCAATGAATGAGAGCATTCACATCGGAAGCGTAACAGACGACTCATTCATTAACATGGGCAGCGGAAAAATACGCGCTGCTCGCACTCTGTTGACACGTGTGAAGTGAAACATAGTGGAATCGTTGTCATTCAGAAATAATATTGCATGAGTGTTCGAATCGAGGCCGCAATCTTTTAACGATTAATTTTGCAGCTCTACTAGCCACTCAGCATTTTCATTGGCCACAATTTTGATATCGATACCATGGTCGATAATATTATCTCATAATTTGGCTGCTGTCACTTTAAGACCCGGTGCACGGATCCATTATACTGTTACACGTGCGTTTTCCTTCTCAACTGTTTACGCTCACATAAAACATAACTGACTGTGTTTATGTTTACATTATGTGTATTTGGCATTTGTGTGTATTTGACTTTTTAAGCGCAATAAGCAGTGAAAAAGAACTCAATTTAGTACTGAGGTTTCAATATTTCAGTATCGATATGTATCTCAAAATCAATATTTTTGACAACACTACCTGCCTTTTTAAAAGACTACAAGTGAAAAATGTATATTATATTGGTTGGTGGGTGTAAATGGCATGCCCTGTATATATATAATATATATATATATATATATATATATATATATATATATATATATATATATATATATGTATTTAAATGTCATTTATTAATTGATTTGCTGGTCTTAACTGACTTAACTGGGTATCATACTACTTTAAATTACGATGAGCTTGTATCTTGGCTGCAGTTTCACAGTAGCGTCCCCAACACTTCTGAACACCCTGGCGCTTGCAAATTCTTGCCATATGCACTAGAACGTGAGAGAGAACGAGACACAGGAAGGACGAACAGAGTTGGATAGCGAGGGGTAGGGTGTCTTGGGAGCAGGAAGTCAAGTGTGCTCACTGAAGCATGCTAACACAGCCTGCTAAAATGTGCCTGTTCGAGGCAGGCTATTGTGCCCGCTGACGTCCTGCTGCTGCCAAGTCAACCCACACAAGCTCTCCTCACAGTGACTCAGTAACCCTCATACAACATTTATGTAATACCCAAGCTTTCCTCGTCTTCTCCTCTACCTCCTACCCAGCACCACAGGGGGACCCAGACGTCTCGCCCACCTCTTAGCTCCCTGTCTCTCCCCTTAGATAATGTGAATGCCTCACTCCTGCTGTGACGGATGGCCTTAGCGCAAGAAAAGCATATATAGAATATGTTCTGAGGAAAGCCGATGTCAGCCACTGAAGAACAAGATATTTCTGTAAAAGAAACGTGCAACAGGCATTGAGGCCTATTGACCAAACCTGCTAATGTGGCTCCGATACTTTTAATGCATCATGGCTTTTAAATTACTGGATGGCTAACTTTAGTATGCTGATGGTCAAAACCTTGAGAATTATTCCCCTTTGGGAAATAGGAGAAGTGAACATCTCAGGTTTACATATCCTGGGACCTGCTAGAGAACTTTGAGAACATTTATGCACATAAATAGCATAAATAGATCAATAGTAGCTTTTTGCCTGCTGTTATTAGATTAAAATAAAATAAAAAATGAAGCAAAATTTTTACTTTTTTTGCATTTATTCTCAATATAATATAATTCTTAAGTTAGATCAAAATGCATATTTATGTTTTTTTATTTTTTTTATTCTTTAGGCTTTCGATAGGAAACATGGAACTAGTTTTCTGCCTTTGAGTCTTACTGTGTTTATTTAAACGTTATCCTTACGTTATCTGCACCAGATCTAGCAATGCATTTTCATCATACGACAAATGTAAGTGGAAGATGTCAAACAGTTTTTACTGAAATGAACAATATACCCAATCAAGCAACATGGCAGTGTGTTTTAAGTATTGCGATTGGTTTCTGAAGGGTAGAGTGCTGGTTTACGACAAATGGCTGACTGGAAAGCCAAACGTTTGGTCTTGCTTGAGTCCATAAGTGGAAAACATAACAAACCAAAAGGGCAATGTAAGCAGCCGGAGGTCAAGAGCCTGGTAGAGGGGAACGGTTTCTAGTCACAACAAGCCTACAAATTGCACCATTGTCACACCGAGGAAAAACTGCGAAAACACTCAGCTTCTCTCATTCTCGTTTTCCCCCTAGTATTCAAGAGCCTTACAGTAACAGTTAGGCCGCCATAACATCTACCGTCATGAACAAAAATCTCCAGGCTGCTCTGGGATACCAGATGGCTCAAGTATTCGGTGTTAGGAGAACAAAGAAGTTCTGTGGTACGGCAAATCAGAAACCAAGAAAGAAACCGAGACACTGGCACTTAAAGTCCAACTGGACAGATCACCGTCTGAACCCTTGGTTGTTGCTGCGTGTTTGTGTAAAGTTCAACGCTGCTCAATTCTGATGCTTTATCAGTGGTCCATATTATTTAAAAAAGTAGTACAGTAATCAAATCGTATATTCACATCAATGACGAGAACGATAAAGATATCGTTTTAAAAATCATTCTAAATGTAAATGAATAGCAGAGTCCACACTCTATACACACTCACACTCCATAATGTTGGATTCACTTTCACAACGATTTTTTTCCAGCAGATGAACAGAATCCATCCTGCTTTAAAGAGCTTGCACAATTAATGCGGCAGACGACAAAACTGCAGTGTGCGTTTAGAGTAAACAGAATATTTTGCTTTGATGTGGGTGTTAATATATTCACCTTTACTTAATATATCAAGTTAAAGGGTTAGTTCACCGCGAAATTAACATTTTGTCTTTAAATGGTTAGTTCACCCAAAACTGAAAATTCTGTCATTAATTACTTACCCTCATGTCGTTCGACACCCGTAAGACCTCCGTTCATCTTCGGAACAGAAATTAAGATATTTTAGTTGAAATTTGACGGCTCTGAAAGGCCTCCATTGGCACAATGCACGGTTCACTCTCAAGACCCTTAAAAGGTACTAAAGACGTCGTTACAAAGTCCATCTCACTACAGTGGTTCTAAAATAACTTTATGAATCGGCGAGAATAGTTTTTGTGCGCAAAAAAACCCTAAATAACGACTTACATAGTGATGACGATTTCAAAACAAGGCATCATGAAGCTTCGAAGCGTTATGAATCAGCGAGTCGATTCAGCGGTTTGAATCGCCAAATTTCAGCAGTTTGGCGGTTTGACACCTGATCCGAATCATGATTCGGCTCACTGATTCATAACGCTTCGAAGCTTCATGATGCCTTGTTTTGAAATCGTCATCACTATGTAATCTCTGACCTCTCCATATATACAGCAATGTAATTAACACTTTCAAGGCTCAGAAAGGCAGTAAAGACATCGTTCAAATAACCACTTTATTCAACAATTTCTTCTCGTCTGTGTCAGCTTTTAAAGTAGTTGGAGCATTTTAATTACTCGCACTCGCGTCTCGCCTCCCTCTGCCATTGTATGCTACCGCGACAAAGCACGTACGCGACACATGACATCAGAAAAGCGTCAGTACATTATAATCGGTTATGGTCTATTACTGAACCGATACCGAATCGTCCTCGTCTGCATCGCGATGCATCGTAGAAACGGTTCATTTCGACACCCCTAGTCTATGGAGGGGTCAGAGAGCTCTTGGATTTCATCAAAAAGATCTTAATTTGTGTTCCGAAGATGAATGAAGGTCTTACGGGTTTGGAATGACATGAGGGTGTGATTTGAGTGATTAATGACATAATGAATTTTCATTTTTGGGTGAACTTACCCTTTAAGGGCAATTCAAATGCTTATGCAGAAGAAAATTAAAATCTAAAGTTCTACTTAATATTGGAGTTTAACTTAAAAACGTTGATGTAAGTGAATGCCCTTTTTTCCCTTTCTGTTTTTGTTGTTGAGGTTTTATAACTTATTAGGCTTTACAGTGTGCACTAAGTTCCTTGATTTCTAAAGCCATACTAGTCTTGGCAAGGCATTTTTATTTCTATGCATGTTTCATACACAAAGGTAAAGTGCTTTACATCTAAATGAATTAATATAACAGGGCTCGACATTAAGCTTGTTCACGTGCTTGTCCTTCGGACAAGTAAATCTGTCTTTCATATTCAAAAAAATAATTTTTTGTGTGTTGTAAATAAAATGTTTTCTGAAGCAATATTCTCACCATTGTTCAATCAGCTTTGACATATTTAAATCTGCATATTTTCCCCCTAATCTTATTAAATGTGGGCTATGCTTCAGCTTTCCTTTTATATTCTTAAATTGTATCATTAAATTCAATTAGAAGACACTATAGGGCTGTTACCAATTAAATTAGGCTAAATAATTTACACTGAAAAAATACAACTGCATTAAATATGTTATGAGATTGTTTTAAATATTTTTTTGAATATACAAATAAGAAAAGTTGGAAAGAATGTTAAACATTTAAACGCCAATAGGTGGCGGCAGGTGACCGTCTGTATGAGTGAGTCATTGAGTCGATTCATTCAAACGGATGATTCATTAAAGAATGAGGCAGTCGTTTACGAATAGGTCATTGAATCTTTGATTCAACCGATTCATTCAAAATGCTGAATCATTCACTAACAAGCTGTTGCGGTGACTCGCGTTCTGCTGTGATCTTTGTTTGGAACTATTTTCGCTGCTGAAATAGACAAAAAAACACTCAATATTGCATCTAAAATGTAAGTGACTTAATGTTAATAATTGTTTATGGAACTGTCATATGAAATCGGTGTCATTTTCAGTCGTGATGGTATTCAGGAAAAAAGCACTCTTGGTAATGTGACGTTGCAACTATATTATATGTTATAAATATAAATAAACATTTCTACATAGATTAGATTTCTCCTCGAGAGGCTGTGAACTTTACCGTCAGTTCATTATACATTATATATTATTATCCACTATTGATCGCCACTTACAGTAATGAATGCAGAATCATTCTTGCATTTTAGTGATTCCCTAGTTATTTTTGTTAATGACGTTTCACTTGCCCCTTCAAAAAATCCACTTGTCCCTTCAAAAAATCCACTTGTCCCGGACAAGCGTTAATGTCAAGCCCTGATATAATCAAGATACTAACAACAGATGCATAAAATCAAAAATATCATGCATAAGAAATAAAAATAACAATACAGGGAGTATAAAAATGATTCAATTTAAAAGTCTTCTGAGGAAAAGGCTGAAACTTAAGTTGTTTTACTGAAAATCTTGGCTTCCACCTAGGGTTGCAAAGTTTATGAAAATTTCAGAAAAATGCTGGAAAGTTTCCAAAAATTCTGTAAAGTTTCTGGAAACTTTGCAATCCTACTTCCACCACAGCTCTCAACTGTCATTTTGAGTTCACGTATAACTTTCCGGTTGAAGATGCATCGCGCCAGGTGGAAAAAACTATTTCTTGAGAAATGTGGATGAAAACTTGTGAATGCTTGCTTTGCAGTTTAAGAACCACACAACTTGTTCTCTTATGTAATGCTCTGAACAATTTGAGCGTAAAGACATAGAGATGCAGTGCATACACACTTCTTCATCTGCTGGGAAGCTTGTTTGGCTGTTTTTGGGCTTCTTTCTCTGTGTTTTAGTGTTTTATTGGAGAAGCTTTAGTGGACCTTGTTGTTGTTGCTCTCCTCTGGGGGTTTAGTTTAGCTCTGTAGTTGCGGGTAATGGAGTGGACTTGGGTGCAATACTGGTTCAGCTAAACACCCAATGTTTCCAGTGGGCTCAATAGCTGAAGGGATTACAACTGGAAATGTGCTGTTGACAAAAGCTGAAAGCTGTTTTCTGTTTATGTTCTCCTCAAGTGAAAAAGGGACCCAGGTTATACACTCCCAAGTCAATCCGCTGACTTACCCAGCCGCTGGGTTTTCACAGCAGGTTTGTCAAAAGCTCAGTTAAGGCCCGACATATATAAAGACCCTGAGGTTCTCTCTCTCTCTCTCTCTCCCTCTCTCTTTCTTCCCCTATGGTTCATTTTCCCTTTGGCTTATCATTTTTCACAGTGCTCAGCAGTAAACATCACCAAACCATATATGAAATGGAATTACTTTTCAGACATTAATTTTGAATTACTTGTTTCTGATGGTTTCTGGCTGACAGTTTATAATGGTGGCTTTCAAGAGCAGCGGAGCACGTCACTTATTAATCACTTATTAATGGGAAAATGTATACTTTGATTTGATTTATTTTTAATTCACTAAAATAATAAAGAGTCATAGGTTGTTAATATTATATATTAAAAAATATATATTTTTTTTTGTTAAAATATTACGCCACATTCCAAGAAACAGTTTATTTATTTACCTATATACCTCGGTTCCTATTTTTCCTTGCTAAAATATGAATTTTTCCACCATTTTTGTTTGCTTAAATATTGAAATATTTTTCAAAAATACCAAGAGGGATGTTCATAATATTTATTTAACTTTTATACATTTACTATATTGAACTGCTATACTTAACTTTTTAAATATTATATATTATTTACTTATAATATAATATATTTACTTAGTAATATTATAATTATAATAAAATATAAACTAGTAACTTGTTTTTTATTTGTTAAAATATTATACCACATACCAAGTGTCATAGTTTATGTATTTATTAACTTTTATTTTTGTTTTTTAAAATAAAGATTTTTTTTCCAAAGATACCAAGAGTTGCATTTATTTATTTTAACATTATTTGTTTACTAGAGTTATCTGCTACATTTAACTATTTAATATATTTATTTATTTAGTTTATTCCAAGTCTTTTAATTTTATGCTAGCCTTTATTTACATAAATTTAAATAAGTTTAAATAAATTAGACATAGATTTATTTGTCTTTTTTTTTCTTCTATTTTTCTAATTACATATATTTTAAACATAGCCAGTGCAGCGCTAAAGACTGTTGGATTCTGGACAGCCTTGTTATCTGTAATCTATGATCTGATCTGTTATTTGATCGTTTTGTTAGCCTTGCCCTGCTCTTGCTGGATCTGACCCTGAACGATCTCTGCTCGCTAAATCACTTCCACAAGGTCAGTTCTTGCTAATGGATGATGTTGCAATAACACTCAGTCGGATCAAAGTGTAGATATCCTGGACATTAGCTGTAAATATACCACACACACCTTTTTATTCATTCCACTCTCCTCTGCCTCTTCTCGCTTGAATCTTTTCCCCACTTCTCCATGACTTGGCCTAGCTTGCAGCGATGGAAGCCGTGTGAAGGTTAGCTCAGATGCAGGTCTGCTTCGCACGCTCCTATGTTCTGTTCGCACGGCACGGATTGGGGCCGAAGGTGATCTCTGGTAAAATGGAGAGGCAGACAGAAAATTTCAGACCTAGTTTTTTTTACCCACGACAGACCTGTCACAGAGAGATCACTGAATACAGATGAGTGTGTCTTTCTCGGTCTGTTTTTCTCTCTCTGTCCCTGTCACACTCTCTCTCTCTGTTGCTGTCATTTTCTCTGCCGCTCTGTCTCTAATCCAAAGCCCTTATATAAAGATGGATAAAAGATTTATGAGATTGAGAATTTCAAAGAAGTGTCTAATTAACATTATTATCTCTCATCATAACTTTCATATACAGTATATTCATGCATTTGACTGACATACATTTCATGTGGGAGAGCCTATAATCCAGTGGGAGCCTATAATCCAATATTATTAATAATAATAATAATAATAATAATAATAATAATAATAATCCTTATAATTTAATTTAAAGGGGGGGTGAAATGCTGTTTCATGCATACTGATCTTTTGGCACTGTTAAAGACTTGGATTCCCATGCTAAACATGGACACCGTTTCATAAGCTAAGGTGGACGTTTGATGGGAGTATTTCTTTGCCAAAATTAGTACTTCCTGTTAGTCATAAGTTTCGGAAAGTTTTTTTCGATCATGGGTCCGCTTGACGTCAACAGGGCGGAATTTCCTTGTATGGGCCGTCCGGACAATTCTACCGGAAGAGCGCGCGCGAGAGAGAGAGCGAGAGAACGCGAGCGCGAGAGAGAGAGAGAGAGAGAGAGAGAGAGAGAGCGTGAAACGTGAAAGCAATAGGCTACGCCCATCAAAGCGCTGGCTCGTACAGATGGAATTTGCTTTTCCGGATCAACAACTGAGTTGCGCAAATATTTATGTCTGTTCCCTGCATTTCGGTGCCGATTGTTTTATAAACAAGGCCCAGTTCGACGCCGGATTTTCAGATCGCCTAATACTGAAGGATGGAGCGGTCCCAACGATAAAGGTCCCAACGTTGGAACCGCAGGTTTGACTGCTTCAAATGTCTGTTTTTGCCTATGCCCATCAAGTAACGTTAGCCCAAACATGATCACGTATTGATCAATGGAGCATGCGATGTATAGTGTGTACATTTGTTTAGCTGGCCACTATATGTGTATGTTTGTGTATTTTAAAAGCACTCCAAACAACAATACACAAAGAATGGGGAAATATGTTGAACTAAATAAGCGCGGTTCTTCATTCAAATGCGCTACTATTCCATGTCTTTCTATGTAAACACTAGCCTGACGTGCAAAACCAGTCCGCTTACTACAAATCATGTCTTCACAAACCACGCGTAAACACATACACACATACACACACACACACACATTGTAACACTCGCGCTTGACATGGTGTTCTAAATAACACAAGCCGCTAAACATATTATATAGTTAGTGTAACTTATACCACATAGTCGACGTCCTGCTCTAGTCGTTTTTGCTGCTGCTCCTGTTCAACTTCAGCCTCTGGGTCTGATTCCGGATCATAGATGTATGGCTGTATCTGATTAAAAGCCATTTTTTATGTTGAATAAAGTTTTTCCCCGCTTTTAGGGATGACGCAGCTTTCAGACGCACTCAACACAGTAACAGCGGCGCGCGCTCGACATTCTTTAGCTCCGCCCACACGATACGCCCCCAGCCGCGGCTTTTTCCGGAAAGACTCGGAACAGCGCATCTTTCTTTTATAATTATAATAAAAATAAAGACTTTTCGGAGATATGCAGGATGCAGTGCTACTCACTCAAGATTGACATGAGACTGACTGAGTGTTTTCCCCCCCCTTTAATTAGGAGGTAGAATGAGTCAGCCTGTTCCTCAAGTTTAATAATATTTTAAATGAATAAACTTGAATGCCCATAGCATTAATTTCCCTTTAATGCGGAATTCATATTCCGTATGTAGCATTAAGAGCATAATCGTATTGTACAACGTTAAAGCGGAGACACGGAAACATGATTATATTTGTGATTCATGTCGACATCCCTGCAGGGATTTGGTTTTTCGTCTTTGCTTTTTGAATATAGAAATTGGGGCCATCAAAACAATTATGCTCACATTCTGCTCCACTCCACATAAATGAAGATGAGCCACTATTTCTGTGGCTTTACTGAGAGGAAGAAAGAACATCGTGTTTAAACTCCGAGGAACATTTTATTGCTCTGAGGTGGCTCTTTCATAGTACATTGAGTTGCCAGTTAATTGTTTTGGTCGTATCAGTTGTGTCACAGATGCCTAAAATGATTGAAAAAATAAATAAACACACGTGACTTGTTGTATGATCACATTGTTTTGCCCTACCCTACCCATAACTCATTCCTAAAATCAAAGGGAAACGATGGTGAATACACTGATGTAGAAGCACCTAACCCTGCTTGTAAGACTAAACTTGACATAAACTGTAAACTTGTCTCTCAAATCTGATTGGTTAATTGAAATGTTGTGGTACTTGGTGAAATCATGGGCTGAATCTGAACCTATAACCTCAAATAGGGCATTATTTGAAGGGACAGCCATTTGTTGTGTAGTACATTGCCGAATGCACTCATTCAATCCAACATTGCACCGCAATAACGAGTGTACAGCCGATGTACACACAACTCACTCACTCACTCGTTTTCATTAACTCCTTCAAGTGAACTGTATTAGTGGACTAACGCAAGAAATGGTGAATGAGGTTTTAGGGGGCGATTTCGGATTCAGCCATGGTCACCGGTTAGAGTATAGTGCTATTAGAATATCATAGCTTAGATTTGTTCCTGGTAGAATTCTGAGAGAAATATTTGATTTCATATTAGGGGTGTTGAAATTAATTCTTGTTGCATTAATAGACCATAATCGATTATTGCATATTGATGTTTCTCTGACATCATTCGTCACATATTCACATCTCGTGCTAGTGTAAAATGGCGGAGGGAGGCAAAACACACAAGCAAGTAGCCTAATAAAAAATGCACCCACTATTTGTGTGCGAGGCTGTGTGAGTGCAAGCATGTGTGTGTGTATGTGTGTGTGAGGCTTCCAAACCATGTTTTTGTCTTATCCTGAGTCACTACGGTACACCTATAATAATAAGTGTTTATATTCGGACTATTTTAGACTGGTTCGGGTCAGCACCGCAGCCTGCAGTGTGTAACACAGTACATGTGTGTTACTACTCATATACATTAACAGAGAGAAGTTAGGGCTGTGCAATTAATTGAATTTCGATTTCGATTTTGGCTCCCAACAATCACCAAAATAGTACAATCGTGAAAAAACGATTATTTTGCCATGTTCAGTTTTGCAAGAACACCCTTATTTTGTCTTGCGTTCTGAATGAAACGCACGCGCACATCCGCCCCTCCCGAAGCCACAAACTTCTCTCAGGTCGTGAGTCTCGTGACTCGTGTGCATATCATCCGCTGGAATTGAAAAACTCGGCGCGAGTAAAGATGGCAGAAGGAGGGCAGTTACAGCAGCGTTTGGTGAGCAAAAAAGGCGAAACCAACTCCGTTGTCTGGGAACAGTTTGGCTTTGAGGAATCAGACGACGAGCAGAAACATGCTACGTGCAAGATTTGCTACATGGTAGTGGCTGCAACGCAAGGGAACACCACGAATTTGTTTAACCACTTGAAAATTAAACACAGAGTGACCTATGACAATCTAATAAAGAAACAAAAACTGACGAGAGCAGGGGTGCCGTTTAAACGTCCTTTTTTTCCTTCATATTTTTCAATTAAATTCTCTCTTTGTAAACTTTGTTCAATGCATGCGAGTGCTGCCATATTTTCGAATATGACCAGACAAGTTCGCCGTCATCACCCGGGTGTAGTGCCAGAAGACGCGAATGAGAAGTAGCACGCGCTGTGAGAAAATGTGTCTCTGTGCACTCATCCGAAAGCGTGCACACGTCTCACAGCGCGCAAATATTGAGTTCTCTTTCAAGTCTTGCTCTTGAACGGACAAACTCACATAAAACGTATGTCAACGTCCATCTTGATGAGTATTCTAGCAGACATAGTCTGTATATGCCTTAAGTAAACTTTATACAGTCGATAAAGACGACGCATATCCGAGCATTAGGTCTTAAAGGGGCAGTAGCCTTTACTGCTGTCTGTTTAATGTCAAATAACAAAAGACAAGGACATCACTCACTGCTCTTGATTGAATAGCTTTTGTAAGTTTAATAGGATTAATCTTTAATTTATGCACTCAAATATGCAATGTTATTTTACATTTGATACATTTCTGTACCTGAAAACTAATGTTAGACGTACCTGAAAAGCATATCTAGCCGAACCATATTGTTGATCTTATTTATTTGTGGTTATCATTTTTACTTGAATACTTTTATACTTTGATTTGAATATGTTATATTATTTATTTTAATAGTTCAAAAAGTACAACAAATGTTACAATTTCAATTGAATTATTGAAAGGTGTCTTTTTAATAAATGCAACACATTCCCAAAGTCATGTGAAATAATCGTGTTACATAATCGTGATTTCAATATTGACCAAAATAATCGAGATTATGATTTTTTCCATAATTGAGCAGCCCTAAGAGAAGTAGCTCCGGCTATATTGTTTTTCCCCAAGACGCATGCAGTTCTGTTTATTAACCGCTAGTGCACCAAAAGTTTCGGGCAGCTGCTTTAAAGTCGGCATGAAACGGAAGTTGAGATCGTCTTTTTCTCCTTATTGTGACGTATATCCGAGTGCAACGGCTTCTGAAATTAGAAAAAATGTAGGGCGGGGCTTGACTTCGTCCTTCGGGAATTGATTGGATCGTTGGAAGTTGGGCGTTGCTAACAAAATGAAGGCAGATTTGAATGCCAGTTTGCACTCAGTTGTGGAGAAGAACTTGATCTATCTCTTAAATAAATGTAATTTCTCTCTAAATCTTTTCTACATATGTTACTGAGCATATTTCCTCACTTTTCGCTGGTTTATGCTACAGATTTAAGCCTTTAATGGCTTTATTTCTGTAAAACTTTTTTCTCAGCTCTCCCTTATAAGGGGGGCGCGCTGTAAGCGCGTTCACACACGCTGCGTTCCTAAGTGCGAGCCGTCATGACAAGCTGTTCGTCCGACTATATTGAGTAATTTTTACCAAAAAAAAAGCTTTTATTTCTCATATAGTTCTCTCTTTTTGCCTCAAGTCCTTCCTGAAGAAGGTATTGTGTACACTGAGAAAAATGCACCTAACCACCATATTGCTACGATCAGTGACAGGTTTCTGAGAGGCGGTGCAGAAACGAGACAGGGGGCGATAACCCCGCCCTCGCGCCATAGCACATGACCGGGAGAGAAGAGAAGTCGTTTCGGTGGGGGAGGGAAAGTTAACGTATTTGATCAAAGATTATAAGGGTAAATTAAATTTTTAAAATGAATGAAGTGCACAGATAAATCAGTTATTGTAAACACTACAATATTAAATATAAAAATACGAATTGTTACATTTTTATTTCATGTTGACTTTAAGTAGGCCTACACTGCTTTTAGTATTTACTAGTTCTAAATGGACCTGTCGTCTGCTGTGTTAAGACTTAAGTTGTGTTTGATGTTTGCTACATTCAGGAAGTGTACTTTCTTGGAACAGATAAAATAAAGGTAAAGGGAGGTCATATATACACTCACCTAAAGGATTATTAGGAACACCATTCTAATACTGTGTTTGACCCCCTTTCGCTCTCAGAACTGCCTTAATTCTACGTGGCATTGATTCAACAAGGTGCTGAAAGCATTCTTTCGAAATGTTGGCCCATATTGATAGGATAGCATCTTGCAGTTGATGGAGATTTGTGGGATGCACATCCAGGGCACGAAGCTCCCATTCCACCACATCCCAAAGATGCTCTATTGGGTTGAGATCTGGTGACTGTGGGGGCCATTTTAGTTCAGTGAACTCATTGTCATGTTCAAGAAACCAATTTGAAATGATTCAAGCTTTGTGACATGGTGCATTATCCTGCTGGAAGTAGCCATCAGAGGATGGGTACATGGTGGTCATAAAGGGATGGACATGGTCAGAAACAATGCTCAGGTAGGCCGTGGCATTTAAACGATGCCCAATTGGCACTAAGGGGCCTAAAGCATGCAAACATCCCCCACACCATTACACCACCACCACCAGCCTGCACAGTGGTAACAAGGCATGATGGATCCATGTTCTCATTCTGTTTACGCCAAATTCGGACTCTACCATCTGAATGTCTCAACAGAAATTGAGACTCATCAGACCAGGCAACATTTTTCCAGTCTTCAACTGTCCAATTTTGGTGAGCTCGTGCAAATTGTAGCCTCTTTTTCCTATTTGTAGTGGAGATGAGTGGTACCCGGTGGGGTCTTCTGCTGTTGTAGCCCATCCGCCTCAAGGTTGTGCGTGTTGTGGCTTCACAAATGCTTTGCTTCATACCTCGGTTGTAACGAGTGGTTATTTCAGTCAAAGTTGCTCTGCTATCAGCTTGAATCAGTCGGCCCATTCTCCTCTGACCTCTAGCATCTACAAGGCATTTTCGCCCACAGTACTGCCGCACACTGGATGTTTTTCCCTTTTCACACCATTCTTTGTAAACCCTAGAAATGGTTGTGCGTGAAAATCCCAGTAACTGAGCAGATCGTGAAATACTCAGAGCGGCCCTTCTGGCACCAACAACCATGCCACGCTCAAAATTGCTTAAATCACCTTTCTTTCCCATTCTGCCATTCAGTTTGGAGTTCAGGAGATTGTCTTGACCAGGACCACACCCCTAAATGCATTGAAGCAACTGCCATGTGATTGGTTGATTAGATAATTGCATTAATGAGAAATTGAACAGGATCATGATGCATCGAATGATATTGAATTGAATCGTTGACATGATAATCAGAATCGAATCGAATCGTGAGACCAGTGACGATTCACACCCCTGGTTCACATTGAGTTCTGTGAATTTTGCTGATCATGGCAAATCTGAGCAGAGTTCGAGACCAGGGTTTCCGTTGTCCGGTAATTACCGGACATTGGCCGGGAAAAAAATTAAATGTCCGAAAAAATTAAATCTTTTCGGTCAAATTGTCAGATTAAAATCTGACAAATAGCTCTCCAAATCTGACAAATAGCTCTCCAAGAATATGCAGAACCAGCGATCAGAAGGATTGTTTGCCATTTTACAAGCCTTGAGTCTGCGGACACCGCTCCTCTTATCGATACCGTAAGCCTGCGACGTGATGCCCTCGCAGTCATGACAGCGCTCCGTGGCTATGGAGGATTGCATTTCTCCACAGCCTGCGAAGTCCTCATATGTGATTTCAGCGAAATGTATCCAGAGTGGACCAAGCTCGCCAAGATAGCCTGTGTAATCCCTGTCTCGAGTGTTCCTGCAGAGAGGGGGTTCTCACTGCAGAATCGGATCAAGACGAAGCAGCGAAGTCGCCTTGCGGAGAACAAGGTTACGCGGCTTATGCGCATTGCAAGTTGTGGAGAGACACTGGGAACTTTTGATTTTAAGTCGGCAGCTGCACAATTCAGCACTGCAAAAAAGCGTAAAAAGTAGCCAAAAATGACGCGAGACAATGTTATAGGCCTAGTCATTTGTTTGTTCAAGTTCATTTGACAAGGAGTCATTTACACGGTGGCCAATTTAAATGTTACCAACTAAATGAGACATACTGAGTTTATAATTAAATTTGCTTGAGTAAAAACAATGCTATATTCGGATATTTTATGTGGGGAAGGGGGGTTGGTTTGTTAAACTATGAAATGTGAAACCATAGTAAAAAAAAATTGGTTGATTGACGCCAATCGGACGTTCATGTTTTTTTTCCCGTCTATTTGAAAGTTAGGCTAATAAACATGTTGCATATACGGCCTGATTATGTCATTTTTTTAAGTTAGCCTACATAAACTGCTTTCAGTTTTCCTCAACTTGAATAATTAAGAGGCGATATTTGACCGGCATATCATCAAAATGTCCGGAAAACGAAACCTCTGCCGGTCACTTTGACCGGCACCATTTTTTTCTAGCGGAAACTCTGTTCGAGACACTGCTGAGATCTCTTCTGAAACTCTGACACGTGGAATTACCAGCGTCTTTTTCTGAGGAGAACAAATCAAGAGACATCTCAACATGAAATCAATATGTATTTTCTTACCTTTCTTTTACTTCTACAACACATTCTGGCGACATTGTTATATCTCTTCTGAATATCTAGAGGAGATGCAAGATCACTCTTATATTTCTCTGAAGAAACATCTGACAAGTAAGAGATTAAAGCTTTATTCTTCTTCTCTCCATTTAGTCTCATAGCCATTTGAGATAGAAACTAAGATATTACACAGATCTCATTTTATATTTTCCATTTCAGGTTTTGTCAGTTAGAATCTTGTGAAATGATATTAACGTAAAAAAAAAAGCAATTTAAAGAAAGTCAGCAAGATTAAATAACCCTTTTAACTACGCTGTGGCTTGTATTATCCAATATCAGTTAACAATGCTAGTGTGATAAACTGTCAGACAGTGTTTATTTTGTACTATTTTAACCTTTTGCGGAGTTCTGATGCATCCGAATACATAATTACATTTGGCAAGTCGCACGGCCCATTCTGGATTTGTATTTGGCTGCCACATCCAATATATTTTAAACACCTGCATTAATGAAAACAAACAGATCAGGTATTTATTGACATGATGATAAAGGGAGGGTTAGCATTTCCTGAGAGAGAAACGGAGAGGGAGAGAGGGAGAAATAATTGTTTATTGATCTATCCTCTGCATTTAGGGAGTGCATTAAACCCGAGGACAGATTGCTGGTGTCTGTCAGAGATGTTGGGGAAGGGGTGTGGAGCAAATGTTCTGCAGATATTGCATGAAGGAGAGTGAGAATCGATGAATGTGATGTGCTGCGAGCATCGGATTCCCAATGTGAGGGCGGGTGGGGGGGGTGAGCTACCGAGGGATTCGCACATATTTGCTGGATGAGTCATAGTTTTCCTTATAGAATCTTCAGGGATGATTCGAATGTGCTGGACACAAAGCTCCATAAACTGGAGGTGAATAATGTTCTTTTTTGTATGATCACAACATAACATTTTAAAGAGATCTCTTTAATGTGCCATTATGTTCTAACAATGAGAGTCGATACCAAATGGTGTTTAACTTCTGTTTTATGATGCATTTATGACTGAAACAGGATATTTAATGGGAAAAAAATAGACAGAGGATGGTTCTTGTTTCTTCAGAGATTGATTGAATGTTGAAAAATTGTCTTTATACACTAGATTGTTGCCAGGAGTTTGAAGGGGGTGAAGAACATTAAGAAATAAGAGGATTTGGGGACATAAGCCAAAAAAGGAAAGTGCTTTCTGAGATATTAGTTGCAGTTATGGCATTTTGATGAAAAATTATGGATGGATATAAGAAGGATCAGGAAAATGTATTAAAGTAAATAAGTGCCTTTTTTATTTCATGTTGACCAAGTCATAATAATAATTTGTTACATTTATTTCTTGGCACACAAAGCGCTTTACATATTGCGCCAGAACGCCCACCACACTCCAGCTTATTGGTGGAAAGGAGACGGAGTGATAAGAGCAATCAGTTTATATGGGGATGATTACAAGGACAGAGGCCAATGGGCTAATTTGGCCTGGATTTCGGGGTTAAACCTACTCTTTTTCGAAGTACATCCTGGGACTTTTAATGTCCACAGAGAGTCAGGACCTCATTTTGACGTTTCATCCGAAGGATGGTGCTTTTTGACAGTAAAAAAAGTAGTCCCAGTCCCAATCACTATACTGGGGCGTTAGGATCCACAGAGACCACATAAGAAATTGTGTCTCCTTCAGAGTTTCAGAAAAAAATCAATAATGTGCTCAGATTTGACACAAAAGATTGCACTCAAAAGTCAGTTATCTCAATATGAACTCTCATCAGATTCTTCCAAAACCAAATTAAGTTATCCGTAGGGGCTTTCGCACCGAGTAGTTATAGGAACTGGCCACCAAGGCGGTCCCCAGAGAACAAAATTTCCCCCTAGGGACATTTTAATGGTTGCATTCGCACCACCAGTAGGAACCGATGTAAGCCGGCCGACAGCAATGTCATTTAAGTGCGGCATTCAACATAAATCTAGATAATGCCGTTAACATTAGCTTTCGGTATGGTCCATCTATCGCTGTTTTCCATGTTTGTGGAGTTAGTTAATAGATTATTTGTAAGTATCTGCTTTTTGTTTTTTTAAATGGCGGGTACCGTTGTTTCGTATGGCATGAGTTTGGCAAATCTTGTGCTGGGATAGATCCTGAAGTAGCTAATTTAGTCCCCCATCATTTTGACCTTTACCAGACCACATCTTTAGCACAAGACCGATACTTAATTCGAGTTTTCAGTTGTTTAACTGAAATCTCCAGAACTATAAAAAAGCAATAACATTGTCCTCTTGAATGACACATATACAAAATGTATGATAGAATGTTGATGTATTGAACATTTCTAGACTCTACATTTAGTTTTTCTTCTTTTATCAAATGAGATAAAGGCGCTAGTCTGCGCAACAGTCCTCTGAGACTTTAAATCCAAGTCAGACTTCATTTGACTTCATTTGATTGACTGCCTAACCACATGACAGGAGCTGTCTATCTGTCTCAAACATTCAGTCCCGTCTCTCACACCTCTCTCCCAGCGGCTCTCTCCCCTTTATCACTTCCTTTTCTTTTTGTCTGTTAGTTACTCAAGTTGCATTCTGAATGACTGCTGTCCGGGCCTTTTTGGAGCGCTGTGACAGCTCCCTCGTGGCTAAGAAGTGCGAAAGGACCTGATAGGAGAGTTTTATTGTAAACGGGCAGCTCTGGGTCTGCCTGTCATTGTTCCGATAGCCGTGCGGCCTGGAAGGAACAGTTGGTTTATTCATTCTCTCCCGTTTCTGATGCAGTGTGGGGTTTGTATTCCCAGACGTAGCTGGATCTAGCTGAAATGTGAGAGTGCTGGAGCGCTGGGCTGGACAGGTCAGCGGTGAGATCAAATTGAGGTCTGTAATAAAATACATAAGTGAATAAAAAAAAGATTAACTTACTTATGTACATCTAATCACAGTGCTTGAGCGATTTGAAGCTCCGCGATAGCATTAGTATTTCCATATTCACATGAATTTCCACACTCGTTGAGGATTGTTAGAGCTAGCTTGGTGCCTTAATTATGCACAATAATTATTAGAGATTTTGGTTACAGTATGTGTACTTACAGTGTACTTACCCAAGAGTTCATACCTAGTTATAATACCAAGTTATTGTAATTGCTATAATAAGTACATAGTACCTGGGCTCAAAATGAGGCGGAGGTGGTTAAATCCTGCTTGGCCAGGCCGACCCATGGCTCACGATTATGCAGATTAGTTGTCAGTTAGGGCTGTGTTATACATTTTTTGTGTGCTTCGATCATTAAATAATTATGAATTTAATCCTTTTTAAGTTATCATTTTGCAGTGTAAGATTACAGCTAACACCTTTAAATATTTAAGTATTTATTCAATTCAGTAAATAACTGAAATAATCAAACAAACTGGCAAAATAAAAGTGTTATAAATGTATAATTTATGTATTTCTACATCACTATAGAATATACATCTGTGTTTGTGGAATTAATGGTCTCTCTTTTATTTGTTAAACACAATCCAGAATCCACTAAGTACACACTACTTCATTATAGAGAAAACAATAAATGAATAAAATATAATCATAAGCTCTGACAAAAGTATATATTAAACTAGGTGAGTGGATAGTTAGAATAATTGCAATTGCAAATTACAAGAAGTAATTCTTGAAATTTTTTTTTATTATTATTTGGACTAATTTGATCAAATCTAAACATGTTAATAAAAAGGTAAAACTGACTTTGTGTTCTTATAAAATACATTTATGAAAAACTATTTATATTATTAGATTTATATTAGGCCTACACAAATAATATAAAATTACAAGATGTTTATTGTAAACATAATGTGCAGCTTTTTAATGGGGCAACAAAGATATGATAGATACGAGAGAACAAGAAGGATCGCTGAAGGATCATGTGACGATATATATTTATGTGATTATTTAATTATCACGACAGGCCTAATCTGAGCAAGTGACTGCCTGTCTGAGTTTTGTCGACAGACGGAGGCACCACAAAATTTGACGGAGGCGGCCGCTCGTAATTCTCTATGCAGGAAAAACCCTGTGTACATGTGGAACAGGATTGTAAAATAAAGTGCTGATATATTATGCTTTCCCCCTCTATTTTTACATACAGATTATCTTGGACGTCATCTAACACTTACCTAAGGTTAATCTTTAAAAACACTAATAATTAAATAACATTTGTAAATGTAGGCCTAATCTTTAAAAAGTCTCGAAATTAGTATAATGTGATGCCTAAATTCACTTGAAGCATTTAAATTGATTTATTTGTTCAATTACCTTTGTTTTTTTGTTGTTGTTTTTTTTATTATGTTGGCCTTATTAGCGTCATTAGCACATTAGCGTTTGCAACAAAACACATACTAGTGGTTTTACCGGATTATTGGTGCTTTGTTTTAGTACATGATTTGTAACCTTAGCTAGCTGCTAAAATAACTGCCACAAGAACAATGAAGTCAGTGTACTGTAGTGTTGGTTTTATGTTTTGCTCCAGTTTGACAGAACATTACCAGTGGCGGGCAGGTTTCTGTTGGCACTTGAGCTAAAGTGGGCCTTGTTTTGAATCCCTAATGAAGATTATCGGACTGGCAGATGTGGCCCAGATGTAAGCGCGAGAGGGCAGTGAGATGGCGGGTGGGATTGTTAACTGTACTCCGAGGGCTTCGGCTCATCTTCAGATTAGCAAGGGCAGGTGTTGGCTTACCCAGTCCCCAGGGGTCCTCCATGACACGTCACGATGGCCTTTGCAAATGCCAGTACAGAAAAAGAAGGATATGACTGGCTCCACTGAGGCTAATTACCTCCGCATGAGTATTCATGAGAATCTGTGGGATTTTTTTATCCCCCTTTTTTAAACTTCCATGTTATCCATTCATTTCCCCAGGCACATTTGAGAAGGTTAACGTTTTGGATGAAGTCCACCGACTGGTTGTGAGCGGGATTTCGTGCCAGAATCGGAAGAGAAAGGTCTGATCGGAGAAACGGAGGTCCACCTGAAACCGAAGAAAATCATATTGGCAGGAAATTTAGTGTTGGCATCTGTTCCGTTCTGGAAGGGTGACAAGATTTTATCAACATTTTAGCCAGATCTTACAAAGTTTGGGGTTTCATCAAGTTTCCCCCCAGTCAAGAAACAGCTCATGCATATTCTAATGTTTGTTGTTGTTGGCAGGAAGCATATTTAGTTGGAAACGTCCGCAGAGATGAAGGTAGGTGTATTTAGTAGACAAGATGGTCCGGTAGGGTGTCACATTGCTGTTAAAATTCCTAGGCAAAACAGATGAGGGCCCTTGGCCATGTCCTTCCTAAAGTCAGGTTTGTGTAGGGAATCTGTTTATAGGTCGATGCTGAACTTTGTTAGATCATTTGGATCTTCCTGTTGGGGAGAATTCATGCTAAATTGCAAAGCTGAAAATTTCAATTCATGCATTGTACTTGCTAATTGCTGTCTGTGGCATGCAGTTTAGCATGCTGGTAATTGAAATTTCTGCGCTGGCATGCTCTGTCTGATTTAAAGGATTAAAGTACGCTGGCGTGCCAGTGTCTCCGCTGTTTTCTACCCAGTGAAAAATGCCTTTCCTTTGACTGTTTAATCAGATTTAGCCTAATCTGTTCCACAGCAAATGAGAGCGTCTAACAGCGAAGCCGGTTGCTTTTGTTGCGGACCCAATCGTTTTTGCCCCATAATTCCCCTCGGTGTCGTCAAGGCCAACAGATATGGACCATCTCCGAACAGCTTTCCTGCTCTGCGGTGAGCCAATCTCTGCCAAGACCACGCCACACTAAGCCAGAGAGTTATCACCTCCAAACATCCCCGCACATTCATCAGCTCTCCGTTATCAGAGATCTGTTTCTCTTTCAGCCAAACACAGGCTGCTCCTATTTAGTCTTTTTAAAGGTGTCATGAACTGGCATTTTTCATTTTTTTATACTGTTGTCTGAGGTCAACGTATGACGTTCGCATGGTTTTTACATTCAAAAACGTCATAATGAATAAGTAATAGGCTATTTTCTACCCTGGTTTTGAGGCTCTCTCAAGAAACACTGGGTTTTGATGGGCATGCTGCACTGAAGACTTGAAAATAAACGCCCACGGCTAGGATTGGATAACAGTTTTGCATATTTAATGAGCTTCGGCTCCCGTGAGTACACAAGGAATTGTTTTGAAAGCGTGTGGAGAAACGGCAACCGAAATTATTCATCCCACAGGGCTTGAAAAATATCTTTATCAAACAAACACAATGATGAACATCAAGAAAGGAATGTTATTTCACTATTTAAGATAGCCCGTCGGCAGGCCGGTGATACGTTTTGGTAGCCCGTCTGAAAAACACATAGCCCTGGGACGTTGAGCTTTGTGAGCCCTAGCCCATACATGTCAGAGTCTGATCCCGAAACGCAATGAACCAACAAAACCACAAATAAAGGATTTTTCAGCCTTTGACAACGTGCTAAGTATGTTCAGTTAGACACGTTCACATAATCAATAGATATCAAACGATCTGTAACAATGCAACAAAAAAACTCACATTAGCGTGTTGCTTCATTCATTCATGTAATCTCATCCTGTCTGCAAATCCAGTCTCTTGTTTACAAACAAATCCGTGGTTAAATGAAGGAACAGACGCACAATGTCTTCCCCCCCGTGAGCTGGATATTCATTCAAAATAAAGTTCATCCATGAATTCATAATATTGGAATCCGAATGAAGCTTATGCGGTATGTTTAGAAATTCTACCCGGTTTAGCTCCATGTAGGCCTGTGTCATGTTAGTGGCACGAGTCGGTGGGCGGGTCACAGAATCAGGCGTTGTTCACTACACTCTGACGTCATAGCCTGGCACATTCTGAGATTGATCGTTTGCTGGGCCTGGTGTCTATAAAAGCTTTTCTTTTACTAACAAGGACGTTTTCAGTTCTGAAACTTACAGGATATTCTTATATATTACCATGACCTTTTATATATCAAAAGCTCAAGGGAAAGTTGATTTCTCAATTCATAACCCCTTTAACTCATATGGTCTCATATGGTTAATTTGAATTATATTGTCTTAATAACCAAAATAATTGTCTTGTCTATACTATAATGAATTATTGTAATTTAAATGTTGCTTGAAGCATGTTTTATTTTGTAAGAAGACATATATATGAATCAGGCTTTTTCACCAATGATAACTGCAATTGAGAATGCTACATTTGAATATAGTTTTATTTAATTAGGAAGCAAACAGGATGTAGAATTTCAATTTGAATAGGAATGCATGAAATTGGAATTAAATTAACTAAAATTCTAATGAATTCATATAATTTATGAATAGAAAATCAGTTTGACAAGATACATTTGAAGGTTGGTTTGACAAAGCCTTGTTAAAAAGTTTTGAAAAAACTTTACAAAGCATTGGAATTTGAGGGTAGATAGACAGACAAACTTAATTGATAGGGAGCCAATTTAGTCCTGAATTTTTCCAGTTGTTTTGAATTATTTTTTTTAAATAGTCTAAATAGTCTAGTTACAAAATCTACCAGCAGGTGTTAATGGAGTTTTGTTAAAAGAGAAGTCTTGACTGGGTAAGAAGAGCGTTTTTAATATAAAAATTAATTAGAATTGTTATTTTCTTCGTGACTCCAAAGTTCAGTCAATGTCAACAGAACATTAGAGTTAAGAAGCTTTAGTGCTGATCTGCTCTAGTTGCATTTGGTTTTAAGGGAACGTGTCAGCTTTCTTTTTTCCCCTTTGACAGTGTTGTTTTTTACTTGGCTTTAATGGCAAGAGAGAAGAGTGCAACAAAGCCGCAAACAAAGATGTGCCACTGTGGCTTGAATGGAGCTCGCTGTTGCCCTTTCCCTTCCTCTTTTGTCAGCTCTTATCTCGTAGCGGCGTTATTCACGGGACGACGGTAGCAGACAAAGAGATGCTGCAGCTACCTTGTAAGTCATTTAACCGTCCGCAGTGAGATTACGGCTGACGTGGCAAACCGGGATGATGTTCAGAGATTCTCCATCGCTCTGGGATTCGGAAATGAGGCCTCGGATTCACAAAGGAAACACAGTGGCTTGTTAAAAGGAACATTGAGTCAGTGCAAAGAGCAATCTCTCCACTAAATTACGGGCTTGCCTCTCTTCACACTGCGCCTCTCAAACGCTACTCCTGTTTGCGTGCGAGAACCGGCATCATGGCAATTTATTTTTCCATTAGTGCGAAAGCAACTTAAAGTCGGTTCTTCGGCAAAGGCAAGAGTGATTGTAGGGTGAAGCATAATTGCTTTAATTGAGTGGCAAGGCTTTTATGCCATTGATAAGGCCCTATTGATTTCTGGAGCTGTGCACATATTTCATGGCCAATTGCCTGCGCTGTTTTGGTAATTGCTGAACGCGCTCCCTTTAGGAGTGGAGGGGATCGGTCGTTCGCAGAGACTAAAGCGATGGCAGATTCACGACGCCATTGACCTGAGCCAAGCAGCGTTTATCATGCTGTAGCCACATTGAGAGGTTGTAACTGTGCCTGGTTATTGGCCTGTAAGACCTGCTGTTGGGGGTGTTATCTTTACCCCAGGATTGAGCGCTACGTTTACGGGGCCTTTGTGGTCTAACTGGCTCGTTTTCAGCTGGTCTTTTTTGTTTTGGTCTTATGCTATAAAATATAAAGGCATGGTTTTTCAAACTGAGGTCCAGGGACCAGGGAGGTGATAAAGGGCCTATAGAGATTGATTAATTGGGAATGTGTTCACTTTTTTTTTTTGAAATATTTGTAGTTTAAAATGTCATTATCGCACTTAATATTTTTCTCACACTGTAAACCCGAATAAGTTGGCAAAACTAAAAAAACTTAGGGTCCAGGGACCAGGGAGGTGATAAAGGGCCTATAGAGATTGATTAATTGGGAATGTGTTCACTTTTTTTTTTTGAAATATTTGTAGTTTAAAATGTCATTATCGCACTTAATATTTTTCTCACACTGTAAACCCGAATAAGTTGGCAAAACTAAAAGAACTGAGGCAAACAGTTTTGAAAATAAGTTAAGAAACTTAAAGCTTATAAGCAAGATATTTATGTTTTAATCATAAATTTTAATTGCTCTGAACTTTAAAATTTTGAGTTAGTTAATTCATACATTTAGCTTAAAAATAACATTTAATTTCAAATTTTTAGTAGTGGAAACTTGACTAGTTTTAATTAGCTAATTCAATAAATGCCACCTTGCTAATTGGTTGCACAATGTTTTTTTTGGTATAATTATAGCATAGTACTTGCTGAACAGCAATATCTTACATTTAACATATATCTGTTCTCAAACTAAGTAACCCTACGAGAACCCAACATAACAGAAAATCTTCTAAACTAGCATAACAAAACATTAAATCTCCCAATTAACATTAATCTTGCACAAAAAACCTAATATAACACTTAAAGGAATACTCCACTTTTTTGAAAATAGGCTCATTTCAATAGGCTCATAGCACTTTTAGCATAGCTTAGCATAGATAATTGAATTTGATTAGACGTTTGCATCTCGCTCAAAATAATGACCAAAGAGTTTCGATATTTTTCCTATTTAAAATTTGTTGAGTTACATCGTGTAGTAGTAAGACCGACGGAAAATTAAAAGTTGTGATTTTCTAGGCGATATGGCTAGGAACTATACTCTCATTCCTGCGTAATAATCAAGGAACTTTGCTCCCGTACCATGGTTGAAACAGACGCAATGATATTACACAGCACCTGAAAATAGGCTAATTTCCGTCAACATAACCAACGTGACAACCTGCTTGCACAGTTTCAGTTAATTTTAAGTTAGTCTAAATGAAAAGAAACAAGTTCATAAAACTCAAAACAATGAAACAATTCAGATGACTTAAAATGTGTCCGTTTTGAGAACTCGAAAGAAAAAGAAAGTTCTAAATACTCATAAAAGTTCATTTGTTTGAACTAACTTGTTTCATTTGAGTTGGCCCTACTCAAACCAATTGATTTGAGCATTAGGGTTTACAGTGCATAAAAAAATATGCAGTTGCTATTGAATGATACAAATAACATTGACGTTAAAAAGTTTGAAACGTTGGCCGTGAAGCACAATGTGCAATGAATAGAGTAATTTGTAGGTAATTATGCTCTTTAGGTTAGCAGTGGTGCTTTTGATGCAAATATTATGTGTTGAACTATAATTCAAAGTGGTATTTATGAAATTTATAAGTGAAGCATATGGCACAATAGACCACAAGCGCGTAATAGCCTGACAGTCAAGACTGAAAACGATCTTTATGCTTGTGGAGGCTTGAGGCCAGCTCAGACTGACAAACAAGGATGTAAAATGACACAACTGACGGCAGGAAGGGGGTAATTACGGGTTTTTTCAATGTTTATTCTTGCATTCTTGTGCGCACATAAACAGAATTCAGGCTAAGGGAAACGCCTCATATATCGGCCATGTTGCCGTTTGCTCGCCCCACGCCGAGGCTCTTTGCCAGCGTAAATAAATGTTTCCTCTCCGTCTGTAATATACGCCAGTGAGCCCAAATGAGTCTGATGAGGAATCAGCATCCATCACTGGAGAAAAGGGATGAACAAACCCTCCAAAAGAAACAATCCTGGGGCAAGAATCTGGCCGTGGAAAAGGTTAAGCGGCCAGTTAGTCTATTCAATGGCTGTCTCTGTAGGGCCTCAGTGACACAAAGTTCGCACTGAGGAATAGCCGCGCACGGCTTAATTGTGTTGTGGAAAGGGTACGGGAGACCTTACTGCTGGCTATCTCTCCAGCATAGACATTTTGGTATTCCTCGGAGAGGAGAGAAAAGGAAAAAATGAGATTTATCTGCTCTTTTACACATATACCTCTCTGCCCTCGCTATCTGTCCTAGACATTCAGTCAGCCCTCAGAGAGAGCAAGACATAGATGGCTACAGATAGACGGATAAAAGAGAGGGAGAGCAAACGCAAGTGCAGTGACATTTGTTTTTACTTTACAACTTGTTTTTCGCATCGGCTAAATCCGTTGTAGCCTCTGCGCGGCAGGTCACCCAGCTGGCTGCTCGTATATTAAACATTGCCCTGGCGCAGCAGCTCAGAGTGACCTGTCACAGGGCTAGTTTGTAGATCGTTGAAATTGGCCTGGCTGGCATCTTTACAGCTCTCCTCTGGCTCTTATTATTGTGTAGACGACACAAAAGCAGCATTAACTTGTTCACTCTACAATGAACATTGTCATCATTTACTCACCCTCATGTCAACCCATCTGGGATATTTTGAAGAATGTCTGAACCTCTGTTATTCTTACAATGAAAATTACTGGTGAATGTTTTTCCCTCTCTCCAAAATAGACATACAAGAACCATTAAGAATGTACTGTTAAAATGGGGTACGATTAGCCTGACGTCGACATACTCAGATTCTAGTCAGAATATGAGGCTGATACTGCTCCATTGGACTGTGATTATGAGGCGTGTTTCAACCGAAACAGGAAAGAAAATGCTTCTGCACTCAATTGGATAGACCTACAACCAATCAGAGCAACGAAGTGAAGTGTTGAGCGACGCAATGAGTGTAAACAGTCTTTGCTGGTGTTGTAAAAATAATTTAAGGATACACTGGGTACTTACCAACATGATCATCATTTTTGAGAGAAATAGTAAAGGTGAATGCATATACGAACAAGTTCTCCGTTTAGTTAACAAATTCAACCCAAGCACTCTTTGGTGACGTGATGATTACGTTACTGTTGATCATCTGTCCATCATTGTATAAAGCCCGCCCTGACAATTTGATTGGTCTGAACATCGTTGGTTCGAGCATAGTTGCTCCACAATGAATCAAGTCCAGCCCGAACTTCCCGACCTCAAATGTTGTGGGCTGGGCTAAATTTGGCTGGCATCCAGGCTAGGGTACTATTCCTTACCCCATGTTTTTTTTCATGGTTTTGCACTTATTAATCTTGACTTTTTACCTATTTGGAAAAATTCAGAGATTATTTTGGATAATCGTGTTGTGATTTTTTACATTTTTTATATTTTTTTTTCATTATTTTCATATATTGTTTGTATTTAAGATTATATTTTCTAGTTCATTCCTAGTAGGGTTGCAAAGTTTCTAGAAACTTTCCTGAATTTTTGGAAACTTTCCAGGATTTTTGGAAACTTTCCAATATTTTGGGGAAATTTTCGGAAGGTTTCTGGAAATTTACCAGAAATCTTCAGCCCCTTTGCAACCTACACTCTAAAAAAAAAGGCTCGTAATCATAGGGGAACCTTTTTTAGTGCTATATAGCACCAATTTTGGTGCTTCAGTGGTTCTTCAGCGGTTCTTCAGAGGTGCTATATAGCACCTTAGTCAAAGAACCGGTGAAGAACCTCTGAAGAACCGCTGAAGAACCGCTGAAGAACCTCTGACGAACCGCTGAAGAACCACTGAAGCACCAAAATTGGTGCTATATAGCACTAAAAAAGGTTCCCCTATGATTACGAGCCAAGAACCATTTTTGGTGCAATATAGAACCTTTTTTTTTTTTAGAGTGTAGTTAGACCCAGATGACCCTAGAAGAAACCCAGTGGCATTTTTTTGCTAGTGTTCTTTAATATTAAATAGCATTTTGTCATTAATGATTATTCTGTAAATTACAGTAAATGTACTGTACATTTCAGAAATCTTTTTTATTATTTATTATAGCCTATAGGCCTTTGAGTGTAATCATTCAAACTAAAATCATTGTTTTTTGTTTTCAAGACAATTTTATTAAATACAAATATAGGCCTCTATATAATTCACATTATGCTGTGAAATTTAGAATCATTCCTTTGACTGGGATTATTTGATTTATTCATTTATTAACCAATTTGTCAAAATGCATTGAATTTTGTGCTTGTTTGTCCCCATACCCCCTTTGAAACTTTAAATTGACATGAGGGTGACAGAAGTAAAATTTCGGATTAAATATTCTTATAATTGTAGAGCTCTAAGGGGTCGGGAGGGATAATGGTTTGGAGATTAGCATATTTGCTGTTAACTCAGCCATGTTATAGGAAGTGGAATTGCGGCCCCAATAGTTTAGTCGTGAATTTGCTAGGAATTAACCTGCAGGGGCCACATTTTCCCTTTACGATTTTCAGCAGTGGGATGGCAATCGCATGAAATGTTAACTCCTACAGAATGGGAAGAAAAATGATGGATTTTACTCTCGTTTAGCGCAAGCTGGCACAGGCTTGTCAGAGTCAATTATCGTAAGAGGAGAGGCGTCTCTGGGAGATCTCACACCTGATAAACTTTCACTGCTTCAGCAATGCGAGCTGTCAAAATACCTGCACGCAGTTCCGCGCTGTCACACCGTTAAAGCTCACGCTTGGGGGGGTAGATCGGTCACACTACTGAGAGGATGACCTTAGACTTACATTGATTATCCCTCTGAATTTGGTTCATTTAAAACTGATGTCCTCAGACACTCAACTCCAGAAATTGACTAAATTATGGCTCTTTCCTTTATCTTTGCTTCAAAATGTACAGTGATAACCTACCTACCTATTAATATACCAGACTAACATCTATCATTCTGTCTATCTGTTGATCGTTCTGCCTATCTTTCAGTTTATCTGTCTTTCCATCCATCCATCCATCCATCCATCCATCCATCCATCCATCCATCCATCCATCCATCCATCCATCCATCCATCCATCCATCCATCCATCCATCCATCCAACCATCCATCCATCCATCCATCCATCCATCCATCCATCCATCCATCCATCCATCCATCCATCCATCCATCCATCCATCCATCCATCCATCCATCCATCCATCCATCCATCCATCCATCCATCCATCCATCCATCCATCCATCCATCCATCCATCCATCCATCTATCCATTGGAGTGTGGCATCATCAATATTCATATTTATGATTTTATTAACCTTGTTCTGTTCTTGAATAGTCAGGTACACTTTTCTAGCAAAGTGCTAGTTTTATTGTGTTCATGCCTCAGAGGAAGCGTGGGAGCTGGTGTTAGCATGTTAGCCTTAGCCATGTGGGTGAGCATTCCGTTGTCCTGGTCAGTTGGATGCCCTCGGTACCATGTTTACAGCACACCTGTCATAAACGGCCAGTCGAGGGCAGTTTGAGTGGGAGGAGAGAGTTAGCAGAACTTTGTGTGTTTTTTGAGGGGTTTTTTTGGGCTACGAAGGGGCAAACAAACACATTTGACACAGTTAGAATTGCATTTGAGGCAGATGCTTTGATTGAACTGCGCTGTTTTCTTTTTTCGCCTTATGGAAAGTAGAGTGGTGTTACTATCATACACATAATTTCTTTAAAGGATTAGTTCACCCCAAAATGAACATTTCCTGATAACTTACCAACATTCCAGAATTTTTCATCATATAATGCTTTTCAATTGCAACCAAAATGCTGAAGGTCCAAATCAATGCAGGATCCCAGATGAGGAATAGGGTGTTATCTAGCAAAACCATCGGTCATTTAAAAAATAAAAATGAATATACTTTTTAACCTAAATTGACAAGACTAATACAAACGCCCTTTACAAAAAACACTCAATTTTAAATCTTAAGGCTTGGGGTATAATGCTATTTCATGCATTCTGAGTTTTTACACTGTTAAAGAGTTGGATTCTCATGCAAAACATGGCCAAAGTTTCAAAAAACGAGTTGGACGTATGACAGAGTATTTCTGTTCCAAAAATACTCGGTTTCTCACATGTTTTGGAAAGTTTTTTTCCCCGAGTATGGCCCTGTATGAAGTCATAAAGGGCGGAAAATCCTTGTATGTACACTTCTCCGAAAAGTGCACACATCAACCAGAGCAGGAGTGAGAGCACGCCCATCATTCGGATAACGCAAGTCGAGAATTTTTTTTTAACAGTGTCACCAAAGAAGTGTGTTTTTGGTTTTGAGGGAAAGATAACCCTGTTCAGCTTCCCAAATAACCCAGCATTAACGAAACAGTGGATGCAGTTTGTTTTTCAAGTGTGTTGCTGGCATTTTCGGTCACAAATCAGGGCTCCAGAGTGCGACTAAATGGTCGCATTTTGCGACTAAAATTTGAGAGTGTGCGACTGAATTTTACATCCAGTCGCACATGTGTGACCAGTAAATTTGCCTGCTGTCGGTACTGGAGAAATTAAGAAAATACACTTACTAATTATAATTGATAGACGTTATGTCTGGCAAATTCTATCTTTGCCAGCCGTTTCTATATGAGATAATATTAAACCATTTATCCGTGATGCATTTTTGCCATTCGCAATGCAGAAGAGAAAGCGAGCGCTCTCTCATGTGGAGCTACAGCGAACACAACACCACAGTCAGCTTAATGAGTGACGATGGCCAAGAGAACTACACAAAAGTTTAGTCTGCTTAAACTTTAGGGATGTGCTGTGATAATAAAATAAATTTATTTTCGATTTCGGCTTCCAAGAATTATAAAAAGATGATATGAGGTAAAACTATTCCTATAGCCGTGTTCGTCGAGCTCATCCTTCCCTTCACAGCCTTGCGCTGTCATTTCTCCTTAAACCTAAACTAAACGTCAGATTCAGTGATTGTTGTAAACTGCAGTTTGTACTGTTGCTAAACTGCGGGATGTGTTTGATAATAAAGAGCTATTAAATGCACAATAATCCGCGCAAGAGACGCTGTTTCCAACTTCAAGGCGGCTTATGTGTGTGTGCTGTGAAATGGACCGATTTGCACATTATATTTTAGGCTTCGTGTGCGCGTCTAAACCATCAAATAAACAACAAATAGCCGGTGTCAAAATGACCAGATTGGAGAGTAGTTATTTTAACAGTTTATATCTTAAACGGGCTCAAATAGTTTGGAGAAATAGGAGAATATGATATTATTAGTTCTACATTCGATCGGTCTTAAAGGGGCAGCGTCTAATAAACCTGCTGACGATTGAGCCATTAATTCGAATCGAACAAAAGGCAAATAGAAAATATTCACATCTCTTGAATTAATAACTTTAGCTTTTATAAGCATTAATCTAACAATTTATACAGTGAAAACTATGCAGTGTTATTTTACATTTCATTACTTTATTAGATTTCTTTGTAGGTTTGTTCTTTACTGTAATATTAATGTTAGCAGACCTTCCGAATGCCTGCACACTGGTCCATTTACAAATAGATTTTTTATATTTTTGTTCAAACATTGCTGTTTCTTTTGCTATAGATATTTTACTTTTCAGATTATAAAGCCATGTTAATTATGTTCTTAATTATGTTTTTTTTTTTATACAAAAAATATATATAAAGTATAATAAAAAGAACCGGTAAGAATACTGTTAAAATACCGGATCGATAAGCAGTATTGGTAAGAGTAGTAATACCATTAAAACCTTAACGATACCGATCCCTATTAGTAATACAGGTGTGGATTTACGGTGTGCGCCCCTAAAATTTCTGGTTGTGCCCCTAAAATTTTCAGTTGGGGGCCACTGTGCTCCTAGTGAAAAAAGTTAGTCTGGAGCCCTGCAAATGTTTTATAAGCAAGGGCCGTTGGATTTGCAGATGGTTGCAGGCCAGAGTGAAACTGCATCAAATGTCTGTTTTGTTGGCAATTGGCGCGTAAGTGCATATAATATAAATAAAACAAACGAATAGTGAATCAAAAGTTATCCATAATGCGATGAAGTGGCGTTACTTTGTTTTAAAAAGTGGGTGAGTGGGGGAAGGCATGAGAAGTCATGTTTAACGTGATAGTTTTATCCTTAACATTACTTAACTATAGCATAATACAATATTGTCAGTCCCAAGATTCTTCACATAGATTCGCGGACCAGTGGTAGAGCGTTTGTCCGGCGAGCGTGTCTGAGGGTGTACTCATACTAGGTGATCTGAATCGTGCCTGGGCGCGTTTGACCCCGAAAGTCTGGTTCGGTTGACTAGTGTGAGTGCTCCATACCGTGCCTGGGTGCGGTTCATTTAGCCGGCCCTGGCCTGCTTGGAAGAGGTGGGCCAGAGCACGGTTTGGTTGGGATCGGGCACGGTACGCATGTAGTATGAACGCCATCTGTGCCAGACAATTGCGCTCGGACACTGTATAAGAGTAGGCAATCTAAATCGTGGCTGGGAGCGGTTGACCCCGAAAGTCTGGTTCGGTTGACTAGTGTGAGTGCTCCGTACCGTGCCTGGGCGCGGTTCGTTTAGCCGGCCCTGGCCCGCTTGGAAGAGGTGGGCCAGAGCGCGGTTTGCTTTGCTGTGAGTACACGCTGAGGTTTGGTTCTGGGTTCAAATCCACCTTTGTATAGTGTTTTTTCTCATTAAAACCAAATATGGTCATCAGTGATTCTGTATCAAGGGCAGGGACACATTTGTGTACATTTTATTTTGTGATTTAACTGGAATGAATAGAGAGTCTATGATGCAATTAAGTGTTGTGTGTGCTTGTGTGTGTGTGTGTGTGTGTGTGTGTGTGTGCGCGCACACTTGACTGTTTAACTCCACACACGGCAGCTAGGTTTCGATACAGCTTATCTGTCTTTTATAAATCTAATATAAAACAAAATAGTCTTTTGAGATATGAAGGATGCAATACTACTCTGTAGGTACTCAAGATTAACATGAGATTGGCCTGTCAGATGGCTTTAAACAGCATATCCATATTTTTCAAGGCATCCTCATAACTGCTTAACTGTTTTTTGACGTCATGCACACACAGAAACGAGTACTGCACAGCACTGTCTGATAGTTGCAAGGATGTGAATAACACATCCTTACAACTATCAGACAGTGCTGTTGGCACCTGATGACCCTGAACACATTTTACGCTGCGGTTTGATTAAAAGCGAAGGCTTCCTGAACATTGCCGTTGTGTTTATCTGTCCCCACGCTGATGGGCGAGTTAAAGGTGCATGTATGTGCTGTTTGGTGACCAATGAGCCAGAGAGAATGAAACGAAAGGCTGATATATTACAGCAAGGCACCTTCGCCCACTCGAATCTTGATGTACTGCACTTTTTCAGAGCATTAGACATGGATGCACAGCGAGAGAAAAGGCCGAAAGAGATGCTACACGGTGAGAGAAAGTGAGAAGTGCAGTCAAGGGAAATGTGAGATCCATTCAGCCATCTCTCACCACCGAGATTACGAACACTGGCCTGTCTGAGGCAGATGACTTCTGGATAGCTTCAGGGGAAATTACTGTGTGCCCCTGCGAAGAACAGCCTTATTTAGCCGCAGACAAGAGATGGGAATTTAGACCGGCTCATTTCAAAGGTGCTTCTGGAAAATCGCTGTCTAAAATAAAGGTTGTGTACCATGGATGGCTAAGGAATAACAGACTTTACTTAAGGCCCGAGGCTCACATTAAAGGTTTAGATGCTAAATTGATAACACGGGTTTGGGAATAGTATGAGGATGCTTTACAGCACCTGATTGACAGGTGGTCTGCAAGAAAGACTCCTTATAGTGAAGTTACACATTCAACTTTGCATTGCTTACAAAAAAATCTCATCTAAAGGTGAAAATATCTAAACTTAATGGAAGTCAACATGAAGTGCATTAAAGGGTTAGTTCACCCAATAATGAAAATTCTGTCATTAATTACTTACCCTCATGTCGTTCGACACCCGTAAGACCTCCGTTCATCTTCGGAACAGAAATGAAGATATTTTAGTTGAAATTTGACGGCTCTGAAAGGCCTCCATTGGCACAATGCACGGTTCACTCTCAAGACCCTTAAAAGGTACTAAAGACGTCGTTACAAAGTCCATCTCAATACAGTGGTTCTAAAATAACTTTATGAATCGGCGACAATAGTTTTTGTGTGCAAAAAAACCCTAAATAACGACTTACATAGTGATGACGATTTCAAAACGGGGCATCATGAAGCTTCGAAGCGTTATGAATCAGCGAGTCGCTTCAGCGGTTTGAATCGCCAAATTTCAGCAGTTTGGCGGTTTGACAAGCGATCCGAATCATCATTCGGCTCACTGATTCATAACGCTTCGAAGCTTCATGATGCCTTGTTTTGAAACCACTGTAGTGAGATGGACTTTGTAACGACGTCTTTAGTACCTTTTAAGGGTCTTGAGAGTGAACCGTGCATTGTGCCAATGGAGGCCTTTCAGAGCCGTCAAATTTCAACTAAAATATCTTCATTTCTGTTCCGAAGATGAACGGAGGTCTTACGGGTGTCCAACGACATGAGGGTAAGTAATTAATGACATCATTTTCATTTTTGGGTGAACTAACCCTTTAACTTAATTCATTCATTCATTCATAAATTGATACATTTTTTAATACAATTTTACCAATGTGGTTAAATAGTTTTTATCACTTTTTACTATTAGTAAATAGAGTGCCGAAGTAATGACGTCACTTTGTAGGCCAACCCGGAAGTTAGCGGCGCATGGGTTCCCTCGATCAAAAAGCCATTCATTTTCCCCATAGACTTTTGGAAAATCGCAAAAAATAAGATCTGTGTTCAACAAAGAGTAATGACCCTTACACGTTTTGTCTACCAAGATAATCTTTACAAGTTAATCCAAAATGTATACATTTTGAAACCCAAATAAAGCCGTCAGATATAAAATGCTAACGGTAGGCTATAAACGGACTACAGCACACCATGGTCGCGGATCAACGTCATCATCAAGCTTCCTCAAACTTTATTTAAAAGCACGCTCGCTCATTATGATCTGCGCTGTGTATGAACACTTATCCACTTTTTCATGAGAAATATTGCCCATTCGTTTTTTCCAAAAATGTTAGAAACTAATTTTGTTTATGAGTGCCTCTCTGAGATTTATCTTTTGTTAATGTTTTTTCAGACAATTGATTATCACTGTGATAACATTAAATGACATGAAACACAACCCAGTCTCTTTTTGTTAAATGCAAGTTTATGTATGATCAATAATACAAAACGTATAATAAGCAACACATGAAATAAAGCAAACAATTCAGTCAAACATTCAAAGTCAGTTCTAGTCGGCTAACTTACAACGGTACAGTTGTAGCCTAAATATAAACAAGTAATGAATCTTATCTTTGCACTCAGCCTAAACGATTTGCCAGGGAACAAATTATAGATCCATGAGAGCAAATATGGGCCGTTAAATCTCCACAAGACTAATTATAGCTGGAGACGCCACAGAGACATCAGAGCCAGCGGCAGACGGCAGAAGGACTAGCCGAGGAAAGTCAACTCTCGCCGGCTAAACAAGCACTGAGCGCCGCTGACTCATTGGAGCTCACAACTCCGATAACACCAGATAAAATGTTTAAATAGGCACTCTTCTTATAAATAAACCACAGATTTGAGCTTTAAACAACTACATTATCGACTGAAAAAGTCTTAAAACTAAGTTGTCACACATTAACAGTAGATTTTAACACAAAAAGACGTGTAAACACAGCCCATGTCAGCCATTTCTCAACGAGACAAACATGTGAAGAGAGTAAACTCCAAATGTTCAAGCATCCAACTTTGCGCGAATAGCGCGATTTATTCATGCCACATAAGTTCTTCATTCTTCAGGCTGAAACGCGGGCTAGTGAGAGATTGCCTGTTTGTCACGATGACGTCTAAAGTCCCCGCCAAAGGATGTAGTCCCTTTTAGCAACTTGTTAGCAACCACCGTTTTTAAGACACAATAAAGTCTTAAAAAATCACAAGCAGGTTATAACTAGTGTGTTTTATGTCATAGATTAACGTGAAAATATATAGAGGCTTTGTTAACCACAGACCTTATTTCAGGCGATTTAGCAAAAACCCATTCAAAAAACCCATAGACTTTAGGGCGAGGGAACCCATAGGGCTAAAATGCTAACTCACTTCCGCGTTTTGGCCTACAAAGTGACGTCATTACTTCGGCACTCTATTAGAGAGAGGGCAGGAAATGATGTGGAGCAACACCATCAATTTACATTCCAAAATGTGTTTTGCATTTCTACATTCATACAAACATACAATTTTGCCAATGTGGTTTAATAATTTTTTACCACTTTTCAATCAATAGGGAACTAGAGGGAGGACAGGAAATGATGTAGAGCATCATCATTCATTCATTCATTCATTCATTCAATACTTACATTCACTTCATTCATATACTGTGCATACAAACATTCATATATACATAATGTACATACCAATGTGGTTTTATCATTTTACCTATTTTTTATTATTAGGAAAGTATAGAGAGGACAGGAAATGATGTGGGCTGTCACCATCAGTTAACATTCCAAAAATATCTCTCCAATTTATGTATGTATATATTAGGGCTGCACGATTAATCATAATTAAACCGCACTTGATTTTTTTTATTTGTATGATAACGCACGTCATTCCAGGAAATCCGTATGGGCATCATACTATGAATAAACAGAAGATTGAAATGCTTTGATTGATTAAACATGACTAATAAACACGACAATAAGTTGTGCTCAAGTACTCAAGTACCCATTAAGCACACTACTATCTTTGAGCTCAGATTATAAAAAGAAGAATTTTTTTTTGATGTCTTAAACAATTGATGTGTTACTATATACCGCCTGTAATTTCAAGCTAATCAGACCATTGCACACTGAGATATTCATGTGTTCACACTGTCTGGTGGCCATTTTGAAAGCTGCCTGAAAACTTTCACCAAAAGGGTATCCCCTTAAATGTGCATTTTTTAGATGTTTAAGGCTTTATTTTCGATAAGTATAACTTCTTACTGCAAAACTAAGAGATTAATGTTTAGACTTTTGAATATCTGGAACATGGATGTGGGAAGTAATTACAGTTAGATCCAAAAGATAGTTTTAGCAACATAGCGCAGGTGCTACAGAACATTGTTAGCTTATAAGCTAGCTGTATAAGATTGTGTGAAACACTAATATATTACTTCACAGACAGTACTGGCTTATACTTTTAAACCCATTATATTATAAATATACAGTTTATTGATGTTCTGTGGTTTTACACTGCTGTAATTTTTAAAGACTTCATATTATTGTAAGGTGAGCTTAAAGGGTGCACTACTAAAACCACATTTTCTGTGTGATATCAATAAGAAAAAGTATAATTTCATAGATATTTTCAATAATAGCTGTTCATATTAAAATATGTATGAATTTAATACATGACCTAGATTATTTATTTGGAAAAATTGTATAATATTAATAATTAATTTAAAAAAGTTTGCTGTTCCAATAAAAGCTCAGTGTGCTCTCTTTAAGCTCATCCACATTAAATGTCTATGTAAATACTTCATAAACAGACTTTAAATATTAACAAATAGTTTAGATCTTTAGAAAATTATTCGGTAACACTTTACAATAAGGTTTCATTAGTTAACAAACTACATTAGTTAACATGAACTAATAATGAACTTCACTTATAAAGCATTTATTTATCTTTGTTAATGTTAATTTCAACATTTACTAATGCATTATTAAAATATTGTTAACATTAGTTAATGCACTGTGAGCTAACATGAACAAACCATGAACAGCTGGATTTTTATTAACTAACATTATCTAAGATTAACTAATGCTGAACAGAGGTATTGTTCATGGTTAGTTCATGTTAACTAATGCATT
>NC_137102.1:49721492-49746492 GCF_949357685.1 Gobio gobio
ACAAGTTGGGTTTGTTTCCTTTCTTCCTGGCAGAGCTCTTTCAAAGTACTGTTTCGTTCCTTATTAAAAGTAGACAAATCATAATGGGAGGCTTTAAAGCGTAATGGCTCATGTTTTATTCAGCTGTTAAATGTGCTACAGGGGGGCATAAAGCTGAAAGCGCTCTAGTAGAGACGTGGACCTGTGAAGTTAGAGGTGCCGTGGACTTAAAGACTGAAATTAGTGACACTTAATAATGGATCGATCTGTGAAACCGGCACTTTTAAAATGAAGTATGCCATTTCTGAGTCACCAGCTGCGCTTGCAGTCATAATGATAGTTTCCGAACATTTCTGCAACGCTTTCTGCAGCCGTCTTCCGTTATTCTGCAAAACAGATAGTCTTGCCCCAAACCCTTTTTTGAATTCACTTTGGATTGTCTGTGTGTGTGCTGTATGCTGACAGTGAATATCAGCTGTGAGGAAAGACTTGCTATAAAACAGTGCATATTTAACACCATTGCGTGAGTGTGTTCGCATATCCCCAGATTGGTTTCTTGCCCGTTGTTAAAGGAAACCATAATGGGATGTTGTGTGTTTTAATGGATTCCCTCACTGCTCCAGTCAAGGCTGCTTTACCTCAGAGTGTCACTGAAAACGTCAGTCTCATGGCAGCAAGGTCTCTGGCATTGATGTGTCTTCAGGCCAACAGATACCAGAATATTAGCCCTAAGTTTCGATTAAAGGAAATAAAGGGTTAGTTCACCCTTTAAAAATGAAAATTCTGTCATTAATTACCCACCCTTGTGTCGTTCCAGACCCATAAGAACTTCATTCATCTTCAGGACACAAATGAAGATGTTTTTAATGAAATGTTACACCAGCACGTTTGAGCTTCTGCAAGAACCAATGAGGTTCATTCTCACATGTTACACCAGCACGTTTGAGCTTCTGCAAGAACCAATGAGGTTCATTCTCACATGTTACACCAGCACGTTTGAGCTTCTGCAAGAACCAATGAGGTTCATTCTCACATGTTACACCAGCACGTTTGAGCTTCTGCAAGAACCAATGAGGTTCATTCTCACGAGTTACACCAGCACGTTTAAGCTTCTGCAAGAACCAATGAGGTTCATTCTCACAAGTTACACCAGCAAGTTTGAACTTCTGCAAGAACCAATGAGGTTCATTCTCACGTGTTACACCAGCACTATTGAGCTTCTGCAAGAACCAATGAGATTTCATAAAAAATATATTCATTTGTATTCCAAAAATGAATGAAAGTCTCATTAATTAATGAAAGAGTTTTAATTTTTAGGTGAACTAACCTTTTAAATTACCACAAGACACTGAATGTTGTCAACAACAGAACGTAATTCACACCTTGAACTTTGTGAAAAACACTCGCATTTTCGATTCAGACCATAATAAAAACACAAATTAGCACTTCACTTTTTTTTTTCCTCCTCTTAAATGCATAATTGTACTTTTATTTCTGTGCCATCTGGCAGGAAAATAAAATCAAAGTTAATCAAATCAAATAAATGTTTGGGTTGACATAAAAAGTAAAGCTTATGGTGTTGTTTATCTGACAACTCTGATTTTTATTGCTACCCAAAATTTAAATGTCAGGCTAGTACCTACCTGTAAATGTTGAAAGACCTGTAGTCAACTGTCCGTGCGCACTATGCGAGCTGTCGTTATCTCCATACAGGCATTCCTGGCACTTGTGGTTTCAGTATACCAGCAGCAATGTAAAAGTAGATTAGGTGATGGAAATCTTACCAACAATAGTAGTAAGGAAAAGCAAACAAAAACACAAGTCTCTTCTGTCAGCAGGTTTATGTCTCAGATAAAACAATTCTCTGCTCATCCACTCACACTAGAGCTCTCTGATGAGATGATTTTCAAATGATCTCTGAGATCAACAGAGAAAATGATTCATTCAATTCAAGCTGGTGTACCAGAATGCAGCACACCTGTACTTGTAAAAACAAGGGATAATAGTGGGTCTGTGGAAAAGTATGCAGATATTTTCACCAAAGAATATTACAAATATGTATTCTATGTAACATATAATCCCCCCCTCTCTCTCTCTCTCTCTATATATATATATATATATATATATATATATATATATATATATATATATATATATATATATATATATATATATATATATATATATATATATATATATATATATATATATATATATATATATATATATATATATATACTTGCAATTCTGACTTTATAACACACAACTCTTACTTTATAACACACAATTCTGACTTTATAACTCACAATTGCGAGTTTATATGTCACATTTCTGACTTTTCTCTCTGAATTGTGTGGTATAAACTCACAATTATGAGTTAAAAAGTTGAAATTACCTTTTAATTTACTTTTTTTTCTGGTGGCGGAAGCAAGCATCCATACGCATAGTGTGTGTGTGTGTGTGTACCAGTAAATATATTTACTGGTAATTTTAAGATGTAAATATATAATATAATAAAACAAATGTCATATTAAGTGTGTGTGTGCGTGTGTGTGTGCATGGAAGCTTGTTTCTGCCACGGAATAAAACTATTTAAAAGATAATTGCGACTTCGTAAAACTTGCATTGCTGCCTTTTTTCTCGCAATTCTGATAGCGACTTTATATCCTGCGACTTTATATCTATATCCAGGACTTTATATCCTGCAAATTTGACTTTATAACTCGTAAGTTTTACGAAGTCGCAATTATCTTTTAAATTGTTTTATTCCGTGGCAGAAACAAGCTTCCATGCACACACGCACACACACACTTAATATGACATTTGTTTTATTATATTATACATTTACATCTTAAAATTACCAGTAAATATATTTTGGGGGATAAAGAAATAGAATAGAATAGAATTACTAGTCAAATATTCTAAATAAATCCCACATTTCTATTGTAATTTGGAATCAATCCTAAAGAATGGTAATGTAAGATCTTATCCAGTAAGATCTTATCCAACCATTATAATCCCTGCTGGTTCCAAATGATCATGGCAATTCAAATAGGAATCTTGAACACATTCCTTGTGGATTTTTTTTCCACCTAGAATTGAATATAGTTTTATTGTGAGCCTAGGTTTTTAAGCTCATTGGATGGTGCAGGTACGTTCCGGCCTCACAGTCTTATCTGCAATCGGAGTGGGTGTCTTTTCCAGAAGCTGTTTCATCACCACTGGAGAAGTAATCAGACCTTTCCAGTTATTCTTGAGGAAAACGGCCAGCATAGGTGAGACGGTTGGGCTGTTGACTGATTTTCACTTTCTCTATCTGCCATCAACCATCTCTTTCTCTCTTCCTGTCTCGGATAATATCTGAGGTCATGGCATGGAGTTGGTGAGGTTATGTTTGTGTTGTCAGTTGAGCCGTTTGTGCCGGGGAAGATAAGACGGTTCCCTCCTCCCTTCTGTGATTTCAGGTTTTTATTTTTTTTCTACTTCTAATGCTTCTTCATGCCCCTTAATTATGACCATCTGACAGGAAAATCAAATCAAAATCAAACTTATTCATGGTACATTACAGTACCATGTAAATATATAGGTGTATAAATATGGCAATCATGGTATTGCCATCAGCTTGTGAGGGAGATGTATCAATCTAAAGCAGATACACTGATGATATCATGATTATTTTTTTATTGACATGTGGTGTACAGTGATGCTGTCTGCTTATACTCACCCTACGATGAAATTCAGGCATTTAAAAATGCCGTTTGGATTTTTGTCATTTATGTTGCTGTAAATGACAGAACAGAATGAACTCAAAGTTCACCTTATGTGCGTTAATTATACAGGATTGTCTGGTCCATTAGTGAATGTTTTCCTTGTGTAAAAAAATGTTTTCATTAAAATATAATATCTTTCTTTCCTTCTGCACATATATAAATTGGTTTTAAAATATTCAGTAGTATTATCTCAGATCCAATACAAATATTATGACTCATTCAATCCAATCGAGCCTATTTTGTCAGTTTGGCACCATACATTATTTCCCATTATTTAATACCTTTTCACCCTGAAATATGTTACAATAAGGAAGTTAAATGTGTTGTGCCATTTCATTTGTCTTGTTTTATTAATGGTCTTCTTTGAAAAGCCAAGTCTGTATATGTTAAATAACCCCTCTTAGATGCCTTTGCCTATAACCCACGAGCAGCAGCTCCCAGCATGCATTTCAGCGCTCCATAGGCATTAGGGTTCCTTCATGCCTGTAATCATTCTATAACTGCTGTTTCTCCAAGCTCCTGTGCATATAGGCATGAGTTGCCAATTATGCTCTCTGCCTGCGCTGTAGTAAATAGCCTCCATGGATGGGCAGGTGTGACGCTGCAGGATTTATTACCTGTATTACATGCGTATGTTGCCGTCATGAGTGAATGAGAGTTTAAATATAGCCCGTAGGCTAGTTACTGCATAACTCCAGTTTGTTGATGGTGTGTTCACAGCCGGTTTATCCCCTGAATGACATGGAGTTTTTCTTTTTTCTTTAGCATTGATTCTGTTAAGGTTGTCGCTGGTGTCGGACAGAGCTAAAAAAATCAGCTTAGTTTAAAAACAAACCTAGTGTCAAAGCTCATTAACTCTTTCCCCGCCAGCGTTTAAAAAAAAAAAAAGTTGCCAGCCACCGCCAGGGTTTTTGATCATTTTCACAAAAATGTAATGGCCCATAGAATATTCAGTTTTAAACGTTTTTTTCTAGCTTCATGCATTCCTTTTTAATCAACACTTAAATATGGACAAGTTTCATAAAAAAAAGCAACATTTTGAAGAAAAAGCTGAAAAAATCACGTTTGTCAAAGATCAGATTCAGAGCGATGATCAAACACAGATGGACTAGATCGAGTCCATCAACACCCCTAATGCTTGCTAAGTCTTAGAGCTCATTCTAGGTCGACATTTCATTCAGTAACATTAGGCAGTTTTGATTGATATGATGTTTAATGTTGATGATCACGTTATTTTATGCATTTGCTTACATACGGTCGCTTGTTTTTTTTGCGTCTTCTTCTCCTGTGTTTTGATCAGGAGATTCTGTACTCATTCAGAAGATGCGTAATAGAGCCCCCTAACATATAACAGTGAAAACACGGAAACCCGGAAAATTCTGTGTTTGGCAGGGAAGCATTTTCTCACAAATAAGAGTTAACCTGAACAGAAGACATCCTACTTTTCCTTTTCCCCTTGTTGCAGAGCAAATAATGAACCTCATTGGTTCTTGCAGAAGCTCAAACGTGCTGTGTAACACTAGAATTAACCTCATTGGTTCTTGTGGAAGCTCAAAGGTGCTGCGAAACACAAGAATTAACCTCATTGGCTCTTGTGGAAGCTCAAACGTGCTGCGTAACACAAGAATGAACCTCATTGGTTCTTGCAGAAGCTCAAATGTTCTGTGTAACACGAGAATGAACCTCATCGGCTCTTGTGGAAGCTCAAACGTGCTGCGTAACACAAGAATGAACCTCATTGGTTCTTGTGGAAGCTCAAACGGGCTGCGTAACACGATAATGAACCTCATTGGTTCTTGCAGAAGCTCAAATGTTCTGTGTAACACGAGAATGAACCTCATTGGTTCTTGCACATCAAGCAAATATTCTTGAGCTTCCGTTTACTACAACTGATGTGAGCGCTGATTAATGTTTATATGTGAATAAAAGCCTAAATTCAATCTGTTCATCATAAAATTTGGACTAAATCGCTGAATTCACATGGATTAGTTTTACAATCTCTTCATGATCTTTTTGAAGCTTCAAAGTGGTAGTTGCGTAGCGGTCAATGGAGGGTCAGGTGGCTTCCTATCACAGTACCACACTTGTAGTCACTGAGCTCTTCAGAACGACCCATTTTTTTCACAAATGTTTGTAAATGCACCTCATAGCTGGGTGCTTTATTTTATACACATGTGGCAATGGGTCTGATTGAAACATCTGAATTAAATAATTAAGAGGTGTGTCCCAATACTTTTGTCCATATAGTGTATGTTTAAAATCATGTTTTGAACCAGTTAATTTGCTGTCTGAACAAACGAATTGGCTAATTGAATCAGTAAATGAGCGTGATTTGTTGGAACTGTTGTCTTTCATGAAAGAAACTCTTGATGACAGATTTCTAAAAGACTTCCTACAGCTGCTGTTCATCTCATAAGAGGAACGCTCCTTGCTTTTACCCTAGAGAGCTGAAGAGAGCAGTACTAACTTGTGAGTGAATCCGATGCATATGATTTGTATATGGTGTAGTGGAACAAAATACCTCTTGTTCTGACGTGGCTTTGGGCGTCTCATACTCAGACGATTTCAGATTTACTTGCCTTCAGGGTAAATTCCGCCTCAGAGATGGCCTGTTGTATTACGGAGTGTATGTATCCGTGTGTGCGCATACATCTGTTGAGGCCTGTGAGCTGAGCATGTGTGTTTCCTTGGGGAACGCTGTGTGTTGAAACACTGCATGTTGATTGGTCCCTCTGAGCTCTCATTAAAAGATGAACTGTTAATGAAATGTCGGATTCTCTCGGCTTCCCCATCGAGGAACAAACCAATGAGAGCGCAGCAGGCAGCGACCTCATGTCTCCACGTGCACGCTTGAATGAGAGGCCAATTAAAGCTTCTCTATATCTTATTCCCTCACTTTCTACTTCACTTGATCATTCTTTCCTTTTGTTTCTCTCTCTCCGGCTCCGCTCTACATTATTTAATGGATGGTAACTAATGGGAAGACGCAATCGCATGCACCATCTGATCTTAAATATGTTTTAATTAGGGCTGTAAATGTAGTATATATAAATAAATATATAAAAATATTTTTGTTTAGAGATGATAGTCTTACACTGTGTGCTAACTACACGCGACGCGATATGATTCCAGCGACAAGCAACTTGTCTGTCCACACCAGACGCGACGTGACTATGAGATGCGCCAAATCAATCAAAAACCACAGCCAATCAGAACAGCGTGTGGGCGGGCTCTCGTGTACGGCACCAGAGATTAATCTCGACGGCACTCGCAAGAAAATGGATTAGTACATAATCAAATTCACAAATATTACACCATTTAAACATTAATAAAAATACATACTGAGTTACTAAAACCTTCTTTGTCTTAGAATATACTTGTTAGTTTGAACGTTCTTGTTTCCATTTGTTTAATTTCAAGATCTGAGGTGAATTATCCATTGTTGCTTTTAATACGACAAAGCTGGGAGCACTAAATGATATTCAAAGTCACATTACACCCTTTAACATTAAATAAAGCACATAAACACTACCTGAGGTTATCATTGCCATGTTTTGTGTTGTTGTTCCAGCCGCAACATCGCAGAGATAGAAACCGTTTCTAGAAAAGAATCATCGCGTGTCGCCGTCGCGGCTGGTTAGGACAAAAACTCGGATTAACATGGAAAAGATAGTGGCAGGCCGGGTACAGTTTGTACACTTTTTGCTTTTTTTGTTACCACACCAAAACTAGGAACTGAAAAAAAGTGATTTTTTCGTATCACATTTCCTTTACTTGTCTACTAAAATATTAAGAATTATTAACATCCATAAGTAGGTCATATTTGCCACAATTAGCTCATAAACACAAGAAGCTTTTTTGTGCCTACAGTTGAAACACCCACCCGTAATGCTGTAAAGCTGCCTAACCAATTCATTGCACATATAAAATACCTTTAAAAATTATAATTCACTGTTTCAATTCAGTACCATTCAGTATTTTATTTGATTATTTGTTTTATGATAAAAGTAGTTCAATTGTAAAACATTGTGCGGTAATGGCAAACATTTACATTTTCTTGTAAATGTATACAAGAATACACCGCGATGTGGTGCTGAGCTTCCAGTGTGCGACCCCCTTTAGACGATAAAGCTCTTCAGTTTTAAAGACGTGGCGTGGCGTGGCGCTGAGCTTCGTGTCCGGTGTGCGACCCCCTTTAGAAGATAAAGCTCTTCGGTTTTAAAGATGTGGCGCGATGCGGTGCTGAGCTTCGCATCTGGTGTGCGACCCCCTTTAGACGATAAAGCCCTTCAGTTTTAAAGACGTGGCGCGACGCGGCGCTGAGCTTCGCGTCCGGTGTGCGACCCCCTTTAGACGATGAAGCTCTTCAGTTTTAAAGACGTGGCATGGCGCGGCATGGCGTGGCGCGGTGCGGCGCTGAGCTTCGCGTCCGGTGTGCGACCCCCTTTAGACGATAAAGCTCTTCAGTTTTAAAGACGTGACGCGACGCGATGCGATGCGGCGCGGCACTGAGCTTCGCGTCCGGTGTGCGACCCCCTTTAGACGATAAAGCCCTTCAGTTTTAAAGACGTGGCGCGGCGCTGAGCTTCTCGTCCGGTGTGCGACCCCCCTTTAGACGATAAAGCTCTTCAGCTTTAAAGACGTGGCGCGGCGCTGAGCTTCGCGTCCGGTGTGCGACCCCCTTTAGACGATAAAGCTCTTCAGCTTTAAAGACGTGGCGCGGCGCTGAGCTTCTCGTCCGGTGTGCGACCCCCCTTTAGACGATAAAGCTCTTCATTTTTAAAGACGTGGCGCGACGCTGAGCTTCTCGTCCGGTGTGCGACCCCCTTTAGACGATAAAGCTCTTCAGTTTTAAAGACGTGGCGCGGCGCTGAGCTTCGCGTCCGGTGTGCGACCCCCCTTTAGACGATAAAGCCCTTCAGTTTTAAAGACGTGGCGCGGCGCTGAGCTTCGCGTCCGGTGTGCGACCCCCCTTTAGACGATAAAGCCCTTCAGTTTTAAAGACGTGGCACGGCGCTGAGCTTCGCGTCCGGTGTGCGACCCCCCTTTAGACGATAAAGCCCTTCAGTTTTAAAGACGTGGCACGGCGCTGAGCTTCTCGTCCGGTGTGCGACCCCCTTTAGACGATAAAGCTCTTCAGCTTTAAAGACGTGGCGCGGCGCTGAGCTTCACGTCCGGTGTGCGACCCCCCTTTAGACGATAAAGCTCTTCAGCTTTAAAGACGTGGCGCGGCGCTGAGCTTCACGTCCGGTGTGCGACCCCCCTTTAGATGATAAAGCTCTTCAGTTTTAAAGACGTGGCGCGGCGCTGAGCTTCTCGTCCGGTGTGCGACCCCCTTTAGACGATAAAGCTCTTCAGCTTTAAAGACGTGGCGCGGCGCTGAGCTTCACGTCCGGTGTGCGACCCCTTTTAGACGATAAAGCTCTTCAGTTTTAAAGACGTGGCGCGGCGCTGAGCTTTGCGTCCGGTGTGCGACCCCATTTAGACGATAAAGATCTTCAGTTTTAAAGACGTGGCGCGACGCGGCGCTGAGCTTCGCATCTGGTGTGCGACCCCCTTTAGACGATAAAGCTCTTCAGTTTTAAAGACGTGGCGCGGCGCTGAGCTTCACGTCCGGTGTGCGACCCCTTTTAGACGATAAAGCCCTTCAGTTTTAAAGACGTGGCGCGGCGCTGAGCTTTGCGTCCGGTGTGCGACCCCCTTTAGACGATAAAGCTCTTCAGCTTTAAAGACGTGGCGCGGCGCGGCGCGGCGCTGAGCTTCACGTCCGGTGTGCGACCCCTTTTAGACGATAAAGCTCTTCAGTTTTAAAGACGTGGCGCGGCGCTGAGCTTTGCGTCCGGTGTGCGACCCCATTTAGACGATAAAGCTCTTCAGTTTTAAAGACGTGGCGCGACGCGGCGCTGAGCTTCGCATCTGGTGTGCGTCCCCCTTTAGACGATAAAGCTCTTCAGTTTTAAAGACGTGGCGCGGCGCTGAGCTTCACGTCCGGTGTGCGACCCCTTTTAGACGATAAAGCCCTTCAGTTTTAAAGACGTGGCGCGGCGCTGAGCTTTGCGTCCGGTGTGCGACCCCCTTTAGACGATAAAGCTCTTCAGTTTTAAAGACGTGGCGCGGCGCTGAGCTTCACGTCCGGTGTGCGACCCCTTTTAGACAATTAAGCTCTTCAGTTTTAAAGACGTGGCGCGGCGCTGAGCTTTGCGTCCTGTGCGACCCCCTTTAGACGATAAAGCTCTTCAGTTTTAGATGAGAAAGTCAGATCTTTACATAAATTATTAATTTGAATATAATTTTTTGATCATTTAGATAATTTATATATATATTAAGTTTTGATTGTTTTAGACGATAAAGTCAAAACTTTACATAAATTATCGTTTTAAATGTAAACATTAAAAACATAGTAAAACAGTATTATAACCCTGCTGTTTACTAAATTGAATCGATTAGATCAGCATAACTTGTAGACATTCAGTTAATTCTTAAATTGATTGACATGACTAGTTTTAATGCATATTTTTATGCATGATTTAACATTTCAGAGGTGTTATTTTGATCTCAAAGGAACAAAAATTAGCATGATGGGAGATGAAAAAAAAAATGAAGAGCTGCAATTGGTCCGTTTCTTTAACGCATGCATCATAATGTCAGATTTGATTGTACAGGTGGAGAGAATACAAATCACTACAGAGCACTAATGGCAGTTGAACATTCATTAGCATGTCGAGGGGATTCCAGAATGCCACGGAACATTCCAAGAGCATCTAATGTTCCAGTAAAGCAGGGAGATTTGAGGTTGGCTTTGTGCTATCAAGAATACCGGGGACCGAACAGCCCCGCTCCGTTCACGCCGTCCAGTCATAAACACAAGCTTCCGCTGGTTCTCCTGAGAATGATGATTGAACATATTTCATGTAATTAAACTGGGATGTGGGGAAAATGCAAGATTGAAAACATCACTCACTGCACACATGTGCGCTCGGAGGCTCTCGTAAATGTGAGTGTGATTTGGGTGCGCTCTGAGACGCTGGCTCAGTTCCAGCTTCTGAAGATGTGATTTTAGTAAATGTTCAACTTGTAATATTCTTTACTTTAATGGCTGTAATCAACATTACAGCGTGCCATATCCACAGAGAGAAACCACATATCCAGAAGTTACTGCTGTCTCTGCGTTCGCCTAATATACAGCTAAATAAGAATTATGAGCAATTTGATGAAGAAATCTGTTCAATCCCATTACATGCTTTTCTCACATTCTGTTTAATGAACAAGAATATGTCATTTACTGTCCATTGTGCTCCTGCACTAATTTGAATGTGTCGAAGAAGAACAAAAGATGTGTGCAAAGGAAGAAAGGGACGGAAAGGATTTAGGAGATGAAGATGTCAGACAGGGGCCAACATAGGCATTTATTTTACATGACCTGGCTACAGTTTTGTTGGCAAAAGATGCATTTACAAGAAATAAATATTTTAAATAACAGGTATAAAGGTTTATAATTTTCAATACTCTCTGTAAATGAGACTGTTATAAGTGCTAGTCTGTGCATTAACTAATGTTAAGAGAAACAACTTTACATCTAAAAATTATTTTAACAGGAAACCTTTTGAACAGGATGAAGATGTCCAAATTTGTATTATTTTGTTTAAATATACCGAACCCCCAACTGCTCCAGGAGTGCCGCAGCAAATGGCTGCCCACTGCTCTGGGTGTGTGTTCACGGTGTTTGTGTGTATGTGTTCACTACTGTGTTTGTGCACTTGGATGGGCTAAATGCAGAGCACAAATTCCAAGTATGGGTCACCATAATTGGCCACACTTCACTTCACTTAATTTATCGTGTTTCCTTCTGGAGCATCAGTGAATGTTTCAACCTTTTTAATAGTCGTGTTTGAGTCCCTCAATTGAACAGATGGATCTCAAAATCATACAGTCACTGCTGGAAAGGGTTCAAATATGCAAAAAAAAAAGTTTTTTTTGGACATGGACATTTTTCTGAAGAACGTTGGGCAGTTTAACTGCTCAGGACAAACAAGAGACTCAAGAACAACCATCACAAAACTAAAAAAACAGCCGTGGATCATCAAGGTATACCGACACAGTATTAAAGCTGCAGTCCGTAACTTTTCGGCACTCTAGCAGTTAACAAACAGAACTGCATGCGTCTTGCGGAAGAACATTGCAGCCGGAGCTACTTCTCTCTGTTTATGTCTATGGCGAGTCACGCAGGGACTGTGCTCCTCCGCAGCCGTTCCTACCAGACCGGTCTGAAATAGTCCCAATATAAACACTTATTATAAGTGTACCATAATGATTCAGGGTAAGATAAAAACACGGTTTGGAAAATGGATTCATGTTGTACATTCTCATTAGATAATTTTTGTAAATCTTGAACACAAAAAAAGTTATGGACAGCAGCTTTAAGAACTTTTGAACGGGATAATTTTTATAAATTCAGCTTTTTTTGTCATTTGGACTATATGTAAACTACGGAAGCCCTGAACCGCAAAGTAAAAAAATACAATAAAAAAAAATCTAGAAATATTTTGAGAATAAAGTCGAAATATTTTGAGAATAAAGTCGAAATATTTCGAGATTAAAGTCGAAATATTAAGAGATTAAAGAGATTAAATGTATAAGATAATAGTGATAAAAGGGTTTATTTAATTATATTCACAATCACCGCAGTTTTGGCCTGAACCAATCATTCTTCTTGAGCAGGTTTGAAAACTGCTGTCCTATCTATTTCATGAACGTTAAGATAACCTGTCCTGAACACTACGTTTTATATTTCAATTTTATCTCTTGTTTAGTGATATTTAGGCTACCTGATGGATGATGACCGTTTTCAGCCCCCTGTTCAAATACACTAGCGGCTGCAGCTGTAGTGTGTGTGTGTTCGAGACTTTAATCTCGAAATATTTCGACTTTATTCTCGAAATTCTAGAATTATTTTTTTTTTACAGATTTGTTTTTTTTTTTTACTTTGCGGTTCAGGGCTTCCGTAGTAAACATCTTTTATGTACAAAAAGTATTCAGGACAGTGCTAAATAAAAACTAATACGCATTTTGTATGATCTCTCTTATTCTGTTAAAATCATTCACATTTTCACAGATTCTGCAAGGGGTTCACAACCTTTGTCTTGCCACTGTATTCTAGCTACTGTGCATTAGACTGTTATCTCACAGACTAAGACTATAATCGAGTAGGAACGACTAAGTAGGACATAATTTGGTGACCTTTAACGATATAAACTCTGTCAGTGTGTTTGCACCTTAAAAGGGCACATCGAGGGCACTTGTTAGCACCCTTTTGAACAATAAAATGGCAAACACCCTGCGGTTATATAGACTAGAAAAGGAAACACACTTGTACGACATGACGAGGAAAGAAATAGACGGAAAGAGCAGGTGGGGTGAAAGGACATACATTAGTAGTGGTGTAGATAATGAAGGAGGGATTATGGGAGAACTAAAGATGGCCATTTTGCTCAGCGCTTTTCCTGCCCGTATGTTAATACATGCAAATGAGCTACGACCGTAAAGAACAAGGGATAGAGGAAGAAATGCCTCGGAGGACAGCCTGCTGAGAGGGTAGTTTGGCATTCTGCACCTGTTTCGTGAGCTGTGATTGGCCGTAGGGAATACTCAGGAGGATGTTTCTCTGTAGCCGATCAGCTCCCTGTGTTTAGGAGCCGTGTTTGACAAGGTTGAGGTTTGTCCCACTCTGGAAGCCTGTCTCGCAGAAACAAGTTCATCTGACTTTAGCCCAAGGATGTGAAGATTCGGATGGGAGCGTGTTCAGTGAAGAGATTTCAGGGAACTTAATGGATTTTCATGGAATTCAATTTGTGCATTTAAAGCACTTCGGGAATATTTGAACAACTTGCACTTCAAGCTCATCGTAGCAGGATGATTCGATTCTGGACCATATTAGGGATAGGGATGCACAATATATTGGTACCATATCCATTATTGACCATATTCACCAAGGCTGTATTTATTTAAGGATTACAATTTGAAGTAAGTTTTCTAATTTAATACATTTTGAAATGTAATTTATTCCTGTGATGGCAAAGCTGAATTTTCAGTAGCCATTACTCTTGTCTTCAGTGTCACATGATCCTTCAGAAATCTGATTGGTGCTCAGCTCTCTTATTATTCTCAATGCTGAAAACCGTGAAACATCTTCCACCCTTGATTCTTTAATATTTAAAAAGTTCAAAATAGCAATTTATTTGAGATATACGTCCATTTTAAGTCTTTAATGATCAATTTAATGCATCCTTGCTGAAAAAATTAATTAAATTTAAATTAAAATTAATTTAAATAATTTAAATCATCATATTATCATGTTTTATTTTTTATTTATTTAGACAAAATATATTAAATAGCATCTCTAGTCCACGTTTGCATCTTATTTTGGCCAATAATTGCCAAATCAGGGGTACGTTTCGTGTACAATGGTGTTACTCGCCGCTTAACCATTATAGTACAATTCATCGCTGGAGAAACTAACTAGCTTGTCAAAGCTATTTCTTTTGTCGCACATCCGTCATTCAAACCACATTAGTTCAACAATATAGTTAATGACGTCACACAGGTGGTGGAGTAATAACGTCTATTAATTAATCAGTTCGAGATCAAATTAATGTCACAATATCGCTGTAAATAACGGACATGGCTTCTGAAGACTGCTTCGATATTTTTGTCCTCTGTTGTTTTGCTTTATATCCAGATGTTTCATTCAATCGCAGGTTCCCGCTTATTTCACTCTGGGGTTTTTGAAAACGCTCTTCAAAGCGGATACATTTGAAGACATTTCAGTGTGGATGAGCAAAATTTTGGAAAAAACTATTGAAAACGATTTTTGACGAAAACTCAAATTTCTCCGGATTAGTGTAAGAGTCTGATAGCCCCTCCCTCTTTGTACATAATTAGCTACGACAGTTAAGTGCATGAAGTGTCCAACATTCCACACTTCATTTTTTCCATTAATTAAGTGCATTATCCGGGTATTTAAAGTGTACTTTTTCTATATGAATTTTTCAGTGAACACACTACTCTCGCTATTTAGTAAAAAAGCATCTTCGAATAGTCCATGAATTGTTGAACTGTGCTGGTAATGTTGGAACTTGTGTTAATTGGCTAACAATACTTTTGGGACAGTTTTTTTTTTTTTTTTGACACTGTTTCATTTTGCAACAGTTTTAACACATTTTATGTCTGCCGAAAATTTTATAATAATAAAAAAAAAAATTGGGATTAAACAATACTTTTGGGAAACGCACCCCAGATTGGAAAATGACAAACTCTTTATTGTGTTTCTAAGACTCAATATTTATATTTATTTTTTTCATGGCAGACTGGCAAAAAAACTGAAAATTGTGTGAAGACTGTGATTGCGGCTTGTCAGCTTGCAGCTCGTTTTGAAACCGCTCAAAAAGGAAATTTTCCGTGTCCAATGTGCATCAGAAAATACAGTCTGTCTGAGAGTAAGACTAGAGTCATATTTATCTGACACAAACCCTGACAGTTAGAACAATAACTTATTATGAAACTGCAATTAACAAGTGCCATTTAGAAATAATTAGAGGAAACTAAATGGATTTGCTCCTTTCAAAGATCCAATTTCTCATTCACATTGACTAGTCTCTTTCCCTTCCTTGTGCTCTTTTACAAGCATCCTGATAATAAGCTGTTGCTCCATTGTTCTTATTTTTTTCACATTTAAATCGATCAGTTGTTGTGTGTCCCTTCTCTCACACTCCTCCTTTCCTTCTCTTTCACACTTACTGATTTCCCCCGTTCATCGACGTGTGACTCTTACAGCCTACGTTAAGGATTTCCTCTCCCGTGTCACACACATATACACACTCAGATGTGGCTCAGGATTCATTTTCACCCTGTCAGTGGGAGGGACAGGTGTTGAAGTATCTGATAAGTGTGTGTGTGTGGTTTGGTCGTGGCTGATGCGAGACCTGTTTCACCCCATCTGGCTGTCCCCTAACTAGCAACTGAACCAAATACAGATACAGTGTGCAGCTATATCAACAAACGGAAGAATAATGATGGTGAAATGCAGACCAGATCTGAACCATAGACCGTAAAAAAATATCGACGACGCGATTTCATTCGCTTCCGCTGAAGAAAAGTGAAGCCTCCGGAGATCCGAATATGGTTTTGGGACCGAGTCTGCGCAGTTGTGACCTCGGGACCGGAGTCTGCGCAGTCGAGAGCAGGAAGTAGAGTCACGATATCAAAAGCCGCCCACACTCTCACAGATACAATTCATTATGTCGGTGTGAAATAAACAGTTCTGGAAATGTAGAAATTAAAGCTAAAGCTCCAATCTCCTCCCGAAAATCCCGAAAAAGTCAGTTGGTGCCTCAGTGACTACTTCACTCAGAGAATCCATCAATCTCAGCTGTCAAATAACTAACTAAAACCAAACTTATTTAAAAAAACGAACACTTGGAATGAAATCAGTGTGATTAAAAACTGCATACAATGACAGAAACCATCTTTGGGGAAAAATTATATGAAGTGTAATTTGATTGTTTAGTTTGTCTCGCATCCATTCGAGGGAGGGGCTATACTGGGACCAACCACCTGGGGGCGATCGAGGTACATCCATCAATTTTATGATCACATTGATATTTTTGTGAATATCAAAATTTTTTATTTTAGATTTTGCAACCTTAAGGCCCTTTCCACCGGACGCGTAACGAAAAAGTGAAGCGGAAAAACGAATATTTCGTGTGCGAATAGTTCGCGTCAAAACCATTCACATCAGCCGCGACGCGAGTTTGCGACGTCTGTGATGTTTCAGAGCTCCAACATTCCAAAACATTTGCGGCGACAGCTGAGAAAACATGGACACTTCTTCATCCAGTGAAGAAGAGCTTTTAATTTTATTTAAAAGACCGAAAAGAAGTTTTTGGGTGCACCCAGTCTTAAAGAACAGTCTGAAGGAGAGTATGCTAATCTTGTACAGGAGCTAAAACTTTATCATGGCCGATTCCGCACTTACTTTCAAATGTCCGTGGGACAATTTTAAGGAGCTCCTCCAGAGACAGTGGCAGCGCATCTGGCGAGACAAACACACACTTCAGGAACCAATCGATCCGGAGCTGCTATTTTTCCAGTTGAGTCAGAGTGAAAACATTTAAGTGCCACAGGCGTGGCACATTCACTTTCCATAGTCGCGGACACAATTAGGTTTAGAAAAAAAACAACGAGTTTTAACTCAAAAGGTGATGTTATCGCTGTCTGTAGCCTACAGTGGGCAAACACAGCTGTAACTACAACTTCAGCTGTAATCTCGTGAGAATGTGATGCCTGGCAAAGGTTAATGTTGATTGAATTGCTTATGACATCTATTGGACTTTTTGTCACCTTTGTTTCCGTGTATGTGATTGGTTTAAGCCTTTTCTGTCGCTGCGAGTGTTAACAAAAATCGACATCGAAACAAAAAAATAAACATTGTTTTTTCGCCACAGCACATTCGCATTCGGTGTGGAAGCACTCGTTACACAAACAGCTGATCAAAAAATAAAACCATTCGCGCGTCAAAATCGCGTCCAGTGTGAAAGGACCTCTAAGCTTTTTTTAAAAGAAGTCTCTTATGCTTATCAAGCCTGCATTTATTTGATAAAAAAATACAGTAATATTGTGAAATATTATTACAATTTAAAATAACAGTTTTCTATTTTAATATACTTTAAATTATAATTTATTTCTGTGATACAAAGCTGATTTTTCAGCATCATTACTCCAGTCTTCAGAATCAGATGATCCTTCAGAAATCATTCTAATATGCTGATTTATTACCATTGTTGGAAACAGTCATGCTGCTTAATATTTTTTATAACCTGTGATACTTTTTCAGGAATCTTTGATGAATAAAAAGTTAAAAAAGAACAGCATTTATTTAAAATAGAAATCTTTTTTTAACAAAATACACTACCAAAATCTACACTATCTATTCTTACGTATATATGCAATTTCTTTTCTGTTTAAGTTATAAATTATTAGCCTGACGTCGTCATACTCATATCCATAGGGCTGTGATTATGGGGCGAAAAAGCCTCTGTACTCAATTGGATAGACCTTTAACCAATCAGAACAACGGAGTAAGTGACGTATTGAGAAACGTTACATCCAGTTATATCCACAACACATAGTTCGGCTGGCATCCAAGCTAATAAATGATATGATTGCAGAAATGTATTTCAACAGATCTTTCCCCGATAAAAGCTTGGTTATAGTTTAGCTACTTTTTTTTAGCCTGTAGTGTGTTCATTTTTTAAAAAGAGAAGCTTGACTGTAGTTGAACTGCTTTAAATTTGAAGTAGCTTGTATTTTGGTGTACTAGTACAGATGTAAAGTTGCTTCCAACAGTGTTTTTTTTTTTCTTCTCATTTGTTTTTTTCCCATGTTGACTGGTCAGACTTGTTTATGGGTAGATCAGAAACTCTCTCTGTGTACTTTGTGCAAGGTTTTGGTCAATATAATGCCACACTGGTCGCTCGATCTGGACGTGCCTGTGTGTATGTTGCACATGTGTGTTTGCAGGTGAGCAATTTCACGGTGAGAACCACAGTATTGATCGGAGAACGGAGGCCTGCTCAATGTTTAATGCTCTCTTTCTGTACTGGCACTATCCTGCATTAAATATTAAAGTCTCATCCTTGAACGCCTGGTGTAAATACGACAGGCAGAAAGAGACGGGGTCGAGCGCCCTCGGGGTTGTGGGTTATTGACCCCGCCTGCCAATAGGTGAGTGATGCGGCTGTTGTCGTGGTGAAGGTTATACCTCTGCTGTCACAGAAGTCATGCTCTGACCCTGCCAGATGAAAAAGCCTATTTGCACAGCTTTATTTAAGGCCTGTGACATCACTCAGGCTCCCAGGACCACATTTCTGATTAAAACAGACTCTCTGCTTATTGCACTGCGGCTCTGCAGGTTTTTGGAGTGAGGTTCTGCTCGGATTTAATAAAACCAGTGAGCTGGGGCTCTAGGAAAGGTGGGTTTGTCTACAGTACGCTTATGTATAATAGAGATGTAAGTAGTGTAATTGGTGTCTTAAGAATGAGAGAGGGCTTTTGAAATAGACAAATTGCAAAGCAAAGCTTTTAAAGGGATAGTTCACACAAAAAAAATGTGTCATCATTTACAAACCTGTATGAATTTTTTTTTTTTTTTAGAATGCGAAAGGAGACACAGTATTTTGTAGATGTTGGCACTGCTTATTTAACCAGGAACTGGTAAAAGTGCCATAGAAGTAGTCCATACTACCCGAATGTTAAAAGGTCATTATATTACTTCTCTTTGAGGCATTTGTGGAGTTTCTGCTCGAGGGCGCCCTCTGGCTTTCAGTATGAAAGAAACATGAGTGTGTTTAGCACCCAGCAGTGCTCACTCCATCCTATTTTGGGGAAAAAAATTGGAAATGGACAGATGATCAACAGTAACGTAATCATGCACGTCACCAAAGAGCGATTGGGTTGAATTCGTACTAATCTTAAATGGAGAACTTGTTCGTTTATGCATTCACCTTTACTATTTCTCTCAAAATGATGATCGTGTTGGTAAGAACTCTGTGTATCCTTAAATTATTTTTTACAACACCGGCAAAGATCGTTTACGCTCATCTTCTTCTTCTACTTCTTCCAGTATGCGTGCAGTTGAGTTTTGTGAATTTGTTGACAACTATGCATCGCTCCGTTGCTCTGATTGGTTGTAGGTCTATCCAATTGAGTGCAGAGGCATTTTCTTTCCTGGTTCGGTTGAAACGCACCTCATAATCACAGCCCAATGGAGCAGTATCACACTCATATTCTGACTAGAATTGACTATGATGACTTCAGGCTGCAGGAGTTTTTCCCTACAGTGGATGCATAAGAGGCTCATATTTCATATTAAAGACATAGACCTGTTCTTGATTTTGCATGCCTCCTGACAAAAATTAAGAAATTGATATCACAGATAAAAAGTACAGATTTTTATAATAATGGCTTTACTATTATACATGAAATACGTGATCTACTCTGTGCTCATACTTTCTTACTCTCTGCTTTTTCTGGTGGTCTCCATTTTGTATCTCTTTGTTTGCGTTTTGCATCCTAACAAGATTCCACGATCCCTTTGTGTCATAATGCTAATTCATCATAGGCCACATGTTGCATATTAATAAGCTTGAAGCTGATATGACCTCAAAAACCATTAAGTTCTGAACCGACCGCCCTGTTCTCCTCTCACACGCAGAATGAGAGTGATTTCTCTGGAGGAGGATGTATCTCCTGAGGGAAGTAAAGTACAGAGGTCTGTCTCCTCTGAGACACCAGCTGCCGAAGGAAGCGCACAGGCTGTGCTGTTTAGAGAAATTGAATTATGGTGTGTGTGTGTGTGTGTTTAATAACAGAGCCAGCCCACAATGAGTCTAGGGAATTAATATTTCCAATCATCACACTGTGCTCCGCCCACACCAGTAAAGAGCATCTCTGATTGGCTCTTAACTCTCCGCTCTCCCAATCATGTTATAATTGATCAAAGAATGAATGATCTTCTGCTTATGAGGGTTATCAATCATCACCAATCAATAACAACTAAATCATTCAATGTGTTAATATAATATTTTTCTCATAACAATCCTTATTTATGTTAAAGCTCCTATAAACAGTAAAAAAAAAAAGTTGTATTGTATTTTAATTTAAATATTTAATTTATTTAATTAGGAGCTTATGGCTGGCGTTTTAATTTAAAGGGATAGTTCACCCTGAAATGAAAATAAAGTCATCTTTTATTCACCCTGCTGTTGTTCCAATGCCTTATGTCGGACCTCAAAAGCAGACATTTTACAGGGAGATGCGCGCCAAATATGGAAAGTGTTCAGGAGGCATTCAATAAGGTTTTGCGAGAAAGAAACCGTATCATTCAGCCAAAATACTGAGCTCGGCCGCTACTCTGCGCGCATTCCTGTAAGTGCGTGCGAGCCGTCAGCACTGACTCTTGGACGCAGCAGCCCCTCACGCAAAGTTGTCATGACAACCGGTACACAATATTCACTTCAGGAGGTTTTATTAGGGGTTCAAGCACGAAGTGCTGAACACCTATTGTATTTGTGCTGATTTTTATTATTATTATTATTATTATTATTATTATTCAGACCTAAAACGCATCGTGCAGACCAAACTGTAAGGGCTAGAGACTTGAAACTTGGCCAATAGGTAGTACAAAAATCGAGGAGAGGTTATCAAATTATGACCCCGATTGGCCTATAGGTGGCGCTATAGCAATCAATTGCGCGAAACTGCTCATAACTCCTAGACCGTATGTTGTAGACTCAAGTGTTTTATATCATTGGAAAGCTGAATACCTGACGTAAAAAATGTATATCTCCGATTTCATTTCCGGTATGCAAATTTTTCCGCCATTTTGAATTTTGTCAAAAAACTACTTTTGCAAACTAGTCCTAGGTTTTTTGTCCGATCGGAACCAAACCAGTGCCAAAATGTTCTCTGGAGTCTGAATATTAATAATCATTGAAAAAAAGTCATAATTTGGATTCAAGGTCGTTAAGGGGCTTAAAAATTGACGTTCAGGGCGGAGCCTATTTTACTAAAAAGGCTATAACTCTAGATCAAAATAAGATATCTTCACCAAACTTGGTACACATATGTATGGGCTCAGTCTTTGGTCACGATAAAACAATCGCGACGATTGGCCACTTGGTGGCGCTATAACATGATAATAACATGAAAAAGGCTATGACCACTTGACCATTAGTCCGATTGACTTGAAAATTGTTATGCAGTGTCTTGGTCCAAGGTACCATATATGTCTATGAGGAAATTGGCGTATGTCAAAAAACATGGCCGCCACAGCCAATTAAATTTGAGCACCTATTAGACAAGGTTAACGGAGGCCGATCGGAACGAAACTCTGTGGGCATGTTTGACTCATGGCCCTAGAGGTCTGTAAGAATTTTGAAAGAAATCGGCCACTAGTTGGCGCTAACGAGTTTAATGGCTCTGTAATCACGTGGTGTTGCACACATCCACAAAATATGCATATCATATGATAGGTCTCCTCATACTAAACAACTTTGCCTCTTGAACTATTGCTGTCAATCAAATCGTTCATTAAATATTTGTTATTATGTTTAAAACCTACTTTTGCGAACTAGTCCCTGGATTTTTGCCCGATCAGAACCAAACCAGTGTAGGACAATTCTCTGGACTCTCTTGATCAATAATTATCGAAAAAAAGTTGAACTTTTGTATTTGGATGGCTATAACAGGGCCATTTAGAAGAGGGGCGTGGCAAAATACACTCAAAAGCCTATAAATCCTAAAGAAAAACTCAAAACTTCACGAAAATTGACATGTATATATGTCATAACATGTTGAAGAAGCATGCAGAGTTTCATGGAGATCGGACCATAGTTGGCGCTATAACTGTTAAAAAGCTTTGAAAACCATGTATTCCCAATGGTGAATTGCCTGTTTTGGCTGTAAATGGTATTTTCCATCTCTGTAATCAGGTGGGGTAAAAAACATCCACATAATGTGAAGAAATTATGATAGATCTCCTCACACTGAACAACTTTGCCTCAAGAACCAATACTGTCAATCAAATTGTTATTTATTTATTCACAATTATGTTTAAAACGTATTACCTAAAATTGCCACCAGATGGCAGCAGAAGACCACTCATTGGTTCATTCTGCTTACTAAGCATATTTAAACTTTATAAAATCATTATAATAAATGTTGCAAATGACATTTTGTCAATGTTTATCAATTAATTTGTTCAGTTGATTAATGTTTTTACAATAATTATTAAATTACAATTAAAATAATGCCTGAAAATATGTTTTAAAGGGGAAAACCTGGAATAAGCTATTTGTTACCCATCATTTATTTCAAATATCTATATCTCCAACAAAATGTGCATGTGAGTTAAGCACGTTTAAAGACATTAACTTGGAAAATGTGCCCATTAAATGAAAAACAGACATTTAAAATGAAAATGAGCCAATGAGTGGTTCTCTGCTGCCACCTGCTGGGCTTAAATGGTCATTTTGTCATACTATTTACTTATCATGTTCTATAATTCCTATTTAGACATTATAAAGTCACTATTACAATATTTACAATTACATTTTGTCAAATTAATTTATTTCAAATATATTATGGCGTATTACCTAAAATTGCCACCAGATGGCAGCAGAAGACCACTCATTGCCTTATCCTCTAAACTAATATTGTTCAATCATATTTAAACTGTGATCGTGCAGACCAAAGCGTAAATGCTAGAGACTTGAAACTTTATCAGATGGTAGTACAAAAATCGAGGCTAATGTTGTCAGAGTATGAACCCGATTGGCCAATAGGTGGCGCTACAGCAATCAAAAGCGCGAAATGGCTCATAACTCCTAAACCCTATGTTGTAGACTCAAGTGTCTTATATCATTGGAAAGGTGAGTCCATGGCAAACAAAACGTATATCTCCAATTTCATTTCCGCCATGATAGATTTTCCGCCATTTTGCATTTTGTCAAAAAACTACTTTTGCAAACTACTCCTAGGTTTTTTGCCGGATCGGAACCAAACCAGTGTCAAAATGTTCTCTGGAGTCAGTTTATCAATAATTATCAAAAAAACGTCTAAATTTATATTCACGGTTGTTAAGGAGCGTAAAAATAATTGTTCAGGGGGGAGCCTATTTACTAAAAGGGATATAACTCAGGAACAAAATGAGATATCTTCACCAAACTTGGTACACATGTGTATAGGCTGAGTCTTTGGTCACGATAAAAAAATTGCGACGATTTAACACTTGGTGGCACAATAACATGAAAAAACATCAAAATGGCTTTAACCATCTGACCGCTAGTCCGATTGACTTGAAAATTGGTATGCAGTGTCTTGGTCCAAGGTACCAAGTATGTCTATGAGGACATTGGCGTATCTTAAAAAACATGGCTGCCACAGCCAATTAAATTTGAGCACCTATTAGACAAGTCTCATGGCCCTAGAGGTCTGTAAGAATTTTCAAATAAAACGGCTTCTAGTTGGCGCTAATGAGTTTTATGGCTCTGTAATCACGTGGTGTTGCACACATCCACGAAATATACATGTCATTTGATATATTCTAAGGGAAAACTCAAAACTTCACGAAAATTGGTGGGCATATGTGACATTAGATCCTTAACAAGCTTGCAAAGCTTTATAGAGCTCGGACCATAGGTGGCGCTATAACTGTTAAAAACCTTTTAAAACCATGTTTCCTATGGTAAATTGCCTATATTGCCTGAAAATTGACTTTTCCATTTATTATTTCAGTGTTTAAAATCTTGCTAAATAAAACTTAATGTCTTTTGATGCTTGTGTGCTTAAAGGCCTTAAAGGCTTGAACCCCGCTAAATGCTGCTTGCAGCTTTAATTATTAGTATTATTGTATTATTTCTTATCATATACCTTATAGAAAAGACGAGAGTCGCGTTTGTTTCTATTGAGCCTGATTTCTCAAAATGGTGCGTGTGTGCTTATCATGGGTACCATGACAACAGTGCGAGTTATAGTAAACATGAGCGCCGGCGCCTGCTGACGGCTCGCACACACTTACAGGAACGACAGAGCTCAGTGTTTTGACTGAATAATACAGTTTCTTTCTCGCAAAACTTTATAGGATTCCTCCTGAACACTTCCCATATATGGCGTGTGTCTCCCTGTATCATTGCGTGATACTTTTGTATAATTTTTGTAATGTTTTAGCCTGGTCGCTATTCACTGCCATTATAGGAAGGAGCGCGTACAGGCATATTTTTTACATTTCTGCTTTTGAGGTCCTAAAAATATAGATGGACACAGGGCATTCGAAGAACAGCAGAGTGAGTAAAAGACGGCTTTATTTTCATTTCAGGGTGAACTATCCCTTTTAATTTAATTTGAACTTCAAATATTTAGTTTAATTAGCTTGTGGGTTGGTATTTAGTTTTATTTTGTAATTGATTTTTTTACATTTGATGTTTTGATTTTTTATTTCATTTTATATTGTATACTTTATACTTTATATTATTTTAATTTAAATAATTAATTTTAAATGTAATTTTATTCAAATATGTATTTAACTTTTAGGTAGGTGTTTTACTTTATTTATTTATTTCATTTTTTATTTATTTATTTTATTTTTCTTCAAATATTTAATTTAATTAGCTTGTGGGTTGGTATTTAGTTTTATTTTA
>NC_137102.1:49748992-49813992 GCF_949357685.1 Gobio gobio
TGTCTGTCCGTCCGTCTGTCTGTCTGTTTATCTGTCTGTCTGTCTATCTGTATGTCTGTCCGTCTGTCCATCCATCTGTCTGTCTGTCTGTCTGTCTGTCTGTATGTATGTCTGTCCGTCCGTCCATCTGTCTGTCTGTCTGTCTATCTGTCTGTTTTTCTGTCTGTCTGTTTATCTGTCTGTCCGTCTATCCGTCCATCCATCTGTCTGTCTATCTGTCTGTATATATGTCTGTCCGTCCATCTGTCTGTCTGTCTGTATATCTGTCCTTACGTCTGTCTGTCTGTCTGTCCGTCCCTCCATCTGTCTGTCTGTCTATCTGTCTGTTTTTCTGTCTGTCTGTTTATCTGTCTGTCTGTCTATCTGTATGTCTGTCCATCCATCTGTCTGTCTGTATGTATGTCTGTCCATCCGTCTGTCTGTCTATCTGTCCTTATGTGTGTCCGTCCGTCTGTCCGTCCGTCTGTCTGTCTGTCTGTCTGTCTGTCTGTCAAGTCTGTCTGTCAATCTGTCTGTCTGTCTATCTGTATGTCTGTCAATCTGTCTGTCTGTCAATCTGTCTGTCTGTCTATCTGTATGTCTGTCTGTCTGTCTGTCTGTCCGTCTGTCATCTGTCTGTCTGTCTATCTGTCTGTTTATCTGTCTGTCTATCATCTAGCAAGGAAGGAGACATTTGAAACATGCATGAGGACAGACTAAAAATGAATCTTCATGAGGCAAAAAAAACGTAATAAAAATAGAACAAAGTTACTATAAATCTCAATTTTTCATGTCTGATGCTGTTGGAAAATGTCTGTAAACGTTGGCATGAGATATTCTTTGAGTCTCAATAAGTTTATATGAGGGACACAAATGGCACCGTTTCTTGTGCTTTGATGGTCATTGATGGAAAAGTCAGGTATCACTCCAGGTTTTCTATCGCTTTCAACCATCTTATCTGTGTTTTGTGGAGTGTGTGTGTGTGTGTGGATTATTCTCCTGGCTGGTCAAAGATATCTCCACTGATAACGTCTGACAAGAGCTTGACCACTTAAAGGACACAGACAGCTTATCCTATATCTGTCTTCAGAAACACAGGGCCATTGTGGGTGCAAATGTGGCACTGCAGCAGCGCTTTTCAATCCTGATTTATTCATTTGTTTGTTTGTTTATTTATTATTTTTATAACAATAATAATTATTAGTATTAGTATTATTAATATACTGTTGTTATTATTATTAAATATTTTTTAAATAAAATAATGATAATAATTATTGCCATTATCATTAGTAGTAGTAGTATTAGTATACGTTATTATTTTTAATAAATATTAATTAAATAAATAAATAAATAATTATTATTTTGTTTTTATTATTATATATGTTTTATTTTTTTATATTAATTTAATAATAATAATAATAATAATAATAATAATATATTTATTTAATAACACAAACATGTTTATTGAATAAATACGGTATATATTCATTAATGTATTTAATATTAATGAATATTACAATGCCTTACTAAGCTTTAACCTAAAAGTTTTGGGGGGTAAGAGTAAATTCCTCACAAGTCTTTCTTTTCTTCTGCTTTTCAGAAACATTAATGGACACCCGGACCGCCACAGCAGAGCTCGGGTGGACGGCGTACCCTTCTTCAGGGGTGAGTGTGTGTTTGGATGAATAAATGACCTACAGAACTGCTCACACTATGTCTTTTATTTTTAGAAAAGCACATTAAACCAAAACCAACTTCTATTCACCCTTTAGCAACAGCTTACTAGACAAAGAGAGACTAGGTCTAAATAGTTTCAGATTAGCTCTAAAGTACGCCGTAAAATATGTTTGTACTACAGGTGCCTGAACAGTAAAATTAACACACGCACGCACGCACGCACACACGCACACCTCTTTCTCTCCTTGCTGATGGGTACAAAGCAAAACCCTCATTGCAGTCGCCGTATGCATTACACTCCACAGTTCAGACGAACTTAATGACATAATGGGTCCACTTAAGGTAAAAAAGCACCTCTGAATCCATCTAAATGGTCTGGACGAGAGCGGGCTACTCAAAGACAGCCGCAGCACTGCTGAACCTGCTGAGAAATATAAAGGTTTCACTGAACTCTCAAAAAGGCACAAGAAATTGTTCTGTCTGAGTGTTTTCCGTATTATTTCATGGAGGTTCTGTAGAAAGTGATACTGTTTCCGTTGGATGGTGTTGTCGAGTGAACATATATCTGCATAATAGCACACTGACTGGCTTTGTTTCCATCCACCTATTTTTATGCATTTTGGGATGGAAACACCTAGATGCGCATAAATTCTAAGAAGACATGCGCATAAACTATGATTTACCAAATAAATTCCTTGATGCGCATCTGTAACCCCCCCACCTCAGGCCCTACTCGCCCCGCTCTGTTCAGGCCTCGAACCCGGGTCTCCGGCGTGAGTTAACACTCTTAACAAGGAGGCTAAAGCCGCAGCCTCTAGCATCAGTTGCTAAAGTGTGTCTTGAGGGCTTTATCTGCCCTCCATGGCAGATAAAGCCCTCCATGATGTGACCAGCGGCTTCATAATCAAACACCCCGACGCTGCTTTCATCGTCGCGGGTGATTTTAACAAAGCAAACCTAAAGAAAGTATTGCCAAACTTTCACCAGCATGTCTCCTGTCCCACACGAGGAGCAAACACACTGGATCATTGCTACTCTCCGTTTAAGAACGCCTACAAAGCTCGTTCACAGCCAGCTTTTGGCAAATCGGACCATGCCGCCATTTTCCTCACACCGGAATATAAACAAAGGCTCGTTCAAGAGCCCCCGGTGAGGAGGGAAGTCAAACGCTGGTCATCCCATTCAGAGATCACGCTACAGGCAGCTCTTGATGACGTCGACTGGGACATGTTCCGCGCGAGTTCTGAAGACGTCAGCGAGTTCACAGAAGTGGCGCTCTGCTTTATTAACACACTGACAGAGCAAGCCACACAAACATTAACTATAACGTCCTTCCCTAATCAGAAACCGTGGGTGGACAGTTCAATTCGCACTGCAGTAAACTCGCGCACCACCGCTTACAATGCCGGTCTCCTAACGGGGGATATGAGGGAGTACAAAGCTTCATGTTACGCTCTCCGGCGCGCCGTTAAAGCCGCAAAACTCCGCTATAAAGACAGAGTGGAATCTCATTTCCAACTCAACGACTCCCGGCGGATGTGGCAGGGACTGAGAACCATCTGTGCTTTTGGAACTAAATCCTCTGCAGAGGTGAGAGCTGATCCGTTACTGGTGAACGAGTTAAACTCTTTCTACGCTCGCTTTGATGGTAATCGCGGCAGCGCGACTCCGGCGAGTGACGCGTCAGAGAGAGTCCCTCAGAGCAGCAACGGTCACGTGATCTCTGTCTCGGAGGACGAGGTTCGGAGGGCACTCAAACGTGTGGATGTCAGGAAAGCTGCTGGGCCGGATGGTATTTCAGGTCGTGTTCTGCGGTCCTGTGCTGATCAGCTCGCAGGGCTCTTTACATCCATATTCAACGAGTCCCTTGCTACATCTGTTGTCCCCACCTCCTTCAAACGATCCTCCATCATCCCTGTACCTAAGATCAGTAAACCCTCTTGCCTAAATGACTATCGTCCAGTGGCTCTCACATCTTTAGTCATGAAGGTCTTTGAGAGACTCATTAAAAACAACATTTGCTCCTCCATTCCTGACACTTTGGACCCTCTTCAGTTTGCCTATCGTCCCAATAGATCGACTGAAGATGCCATTTCTCACGTCCTTCACTCCTGCCTCACTCACATCGACAGCAAAAGTGGGAACTATGTCAGGCTGCTATTTATTGACTATAGCTCAGCCTTTAACACCATAGTTCCCATTAAGCTAACACACAAACTCCTGGATCTAGGCCTGAATTCTTCTCTCTGCCTCTGGATTGAAGATTTCCTCACTGGCAGACCCCAGGCGGTGAGAGTAGGCCAGTTCACCTCCACCTCCATCACCCTGAGTGTTGGAGCTCCACAGGGCTGTGTGCTGAGTCCCCTGCTCTACTCTCTCTACACCCATGACTGTTTGTCCACACACAGCTCCACCTCGATCATCAAGTTTGCTGATGATACTGTTGTCCTGGGTCTCATCTCCAACAACAATGAGACGGCATACTTGGACGAAGTGGAGCAACTGACATCATGGTGCCAGGACAACTGTCTCTCTCTGAATGTTAACAAGACCAAAGAACTGATTGTGGACTTCAGGAAGAGACAGCATCGGTCATACTCCCCTCTCATGATCAGCGGGACACCGGTAGAGAGAGTGAGCAGCTTCAAATACCTGGGTGTGAACATCTCCGAGGATCTGACCTGGACTACACACATCCAGACACAGGTGAAAAAAGCCAGGCAAAGACTGTACCACCTGCGCCAGCTGAGGAAATTCAGGGTTTCACCAGCCATCCTGAAAACTTTCTATCGAGGGGCGATAGAAAGTGTCCTGACTCAGTGCATCACAGCGTGGTACGGGAACAGCACCAGTCACGACTGCAAAGCCCTGCAAAGAGTGGTGCGCTTATCCGAGCGCATCTCAGGCTCAGCTCTCCCGTCTCTGCAGGACATCTTCACCAAACGCTGCAGAGGTAGAGCTACTAAAATCATCAGAGACATTAATCACCCTGCAAACTCTCACTTCACCCTGCTGCCATCTGGTAAGCGCTTCCGTAGCCTGATGGCAAAGACTGAAAGACTCAGGAGGAGTTTCTTCCCCCAGGCCATCAGACTCCTGAACTCAGTCACGTGACTCACTTCACCCCCGCACACGCATAAACATACGGTCTTTCAACATTAACATCCACATACTGCAATTGCACTGCACTTTACTTTACGTCCCTATTGTTACTGCGTAACAACCTGTAATAAACCTTGCACATTATACTTCTTTATATATACATATTATATATTTTATGTTAACCACTTATTTTTAAGTCTACAGTTTATCTCACTTATCATCCACATATTTTTTATATTTTTATTTTTATCTTATTTCCTATTTTTATCTTTTACTTGATTTATTTATAATTCTACTTATGTTAATACTTTTTATTCTAACTTTATTCTATTTCTATTTAATTTCTTGTAACTGTTATTTGCACTGTCCATGGAGCGGACCTGTTTACATTTCACTGCCAGTTGTATATTGTGTATATAACTGTGTATGTGACAAATAAAACTCTTGAATCTTGAGATCAGAGGAGTGAGGTTTACTCGCACAGCGACTACTAGCTGGCCTCAGTTACACATCAAAAAAGTCATGTAACTTTCCGCAATGGGATGGCATAACTGAACTAACCTTCGGACCAATCTTGTTGCAAAGCATTTGAAATGTTGTTTTGGTCATTCTGAAATGCCTGAACAAGGTCTGTCGTCAAAGTGGTTCGATATAATTACCTGCCAGAACTCTTACAGGACTGCGTTCACAAACAGCAGGCATCCGAAAACAAGATAACATGATTGTGTTTATTGCGTTTCGTCCGCACACTCTGAGGTGCAAGTCATTTATTATATGTGACCCTGGACCACAAAACCAGCTATAAGGGTACATTTTTTGAAATTGAGATGTATACACCATCTGAAAGCTGAATAAATAAGAGTTCCATTGATGTGTGGTTTGTTAGGATAGGACAATATTTGGCCAGGGTTACAACTGTTTGAAAATCTGGAATCTGAGGGTGCAAAAAAAATCGAAATATTGATAAAATCGCCTTTAAAATCGTCCAAATGAAGTCCTTAGCAACGCATATTACTACTAATAATAATTTTTTATATATTTACGGTAGGCAATTTACAAAATATCTTCATGGGACATGTTCTTTACTTAATATCCTAATAATTTTGACCCATACAATGCATTGTTGGCTATTGCCACAAATATGCTAGCAGCCATATCACCATGTAGCCCAAGACTGGTTTCCCACTGAAGCTAAGCAGGGCTGAGCCTGGTCAGTACCTGGATGGGAGACCAACTGGGAAAACTAGGTTGCTGCTGTTAGAGGTGTTAGTGAGGCCAGCAGGGGGTCCTAACGCCCCAATAGTGATGGGGACACTGTACTGTAACAAGCGCTGTCCTTCGGATGAGACGTTAAACCGAGGTCCTGATTCTCTGGGGTCATTAAAAATCCCAGGATGTCATTCGATAAAGAGTAGGGGTGTAACCCCGGCATCCTGGCCAAATTTGCCCATTGGCCCTGTCCATCATGGCCTCCTAATCATCCTCATATATATACACGATTGTCGTCTCTCCACCAATAAACTGGCGCAATATGGCTGCCGCCGCATCATCCAGGTGGATGCTGCACATTGGTGGTGGATGAGGATATTCCCCCCTTCTATGTAAAGCACTTTGAGTGCCTAAAAGCGCTATATTTAATTAAATATACCCGTGCGACTTATGACTGGTTTTGTGGTCCAGGGTCACGTATACGAAAATGATTATATGCAGTGGCTTCTCCTACTGCAGCAACTTCCATTTGTCTTATTGATATTGAGCACCAGTTTATCAGGAAGTGACGATTTTGTTCTCTTCGGCTCACTGGATGGAAATTCTCAACTTTGGATGGAAACCATAGCTAGTGTGAGCTCATTTTTGTCCTGACCATCTGCATCCATGACATGCGGCCGTTTCGGCTTCTGTAACGTCATGCTCATAGCTCCACCCACACTGAAATCTCACTGGTCTCAAATAATTTCACTTCACATTACTCTGAAACATGAAAATACATTCTGATCAGCCGTGATTCAGCCGCTTCATGGAATTTTGTTCCTTCGAGGACAGAAAAAAACTGGATACTTGTGCCATGCCTGGTTAGGACAGTGTTAAACATGTCCATTTCCTTGCAACACATTTACTATGGTCAATGGCAAATAATACGATTGTCTGGAGTGAGCCATGATATTTTGACAGAAAGTATAATCATACAAAGATTGCAGGAGGACACCCCCCCCCCCCCCTCTCTCTCCCTCTATCTCTCTCTCTCTCTGCCCATTTGACCAGCTGTGCTATAAAAAATTAATAATAAAAGTATCCACAGATGGTCACCGGAGGCCACACACACCCACACTAGTATATGACACGCACGTCTGACAGTGATGGACAGGGAATTTAGTGAGAGGAAATCCATTAGCTCATCATGTGACAGACAGCCGGATTCCTCCCTGTAATTAGTGCAGTTTGCTGAGGCAAGCATCACTGGTGCTGTTGCTGAAGGTGAAGGATTTGAACAAACGCCAAATATTAAACTTTGTCACTTCGTAGTGGCATGTTTTGCACTTTGTCAAATATGTCCATCCATCCATCCAACTGGTGCATGTTTTTCATGGACAAGTGCCACTCACATTTACTTCAGATGATGTCAAATCCATCCATCCATGGATGGATGGATGGATGGATGAATTGGATGGGTGTCCTTGCTTGTGCCTCAAGAGAGGAATCACAAAGATACATAACAGCTACAAGTATGCACTACTTGCTTTATGCAAGCACTATAGTATAAATCACAATACAGGATTTACCCTATTATACTTTATCGACACAAACAGCCACCCATAAATATAGCCAATAAACAAAGCATCCGGCTGTCTTTGAGTTCACATGAACAACAGTTAAGTTACTCGTCAGGCTACAGAAGAATACCATAATTCCTCCGTTCAATTCAAGACATCGAGAGTCACGCAGACCTATATCAGCCCAGCCACAACACATAATTGGGAATAACATGCCTTACCTTAACACAGAATCGACCACAGAGGCCTGGGGTGTGATTCCTTTGCTGTTCGTCCAGAAATCCAAGAAGTGGATATTTATATTCTTTCTACAAATCTTTGAGTTGTACTAAACATGAGTGGAATTTGCACCGCAGCGCCACCACACCTCGACGCTCATGACAAGAATAGCATGTATAGTTATCTTCATCGAAGTGGTTTTGAAAGGTTTAAATCGCCGTCATGCATGAATGTAATAGTATATTTTTGCAATTTTACACATAATAATCCACAATGGTCATATTACACAAAAATGAAATTGCACATCAAAATAACACATTGTCAATATTTTTTGAAACACCCCCCCAAAAAAATTATTTTCACACAAATCACGTTTTCCATGTCTTATAACGGGAGCCGAGCTCCCCCTAGCTCCCCCGTAGTTCGCACCCTGCATCCATCCATCCATCCATCAGGTGCATGTTTTTCTAACAAGTGCCACTCAGATTTCATTCATTCATTCATTCATTCATTCATTGATGCATGTCATTATATGATCACAGATATTTTTTAAATATATAAATATTTTCTTCTATGTAATAAATTCTGTATTTATTTCATTGATTGTTATTCTTTTCACTTTGTGGTGGCATGTTTTACATGGACTTACATTTACTTCATATAATGTATATTCAATTATTATGTGAATTATGTGATAAATTATAAGTTAATAATGCATGAATTATATTTATGTATTATTGTTGTTATTATTATTGTTGTGGTTATATTTACTTCAGATAATGTATATTTTGTTATTATAAAGATGATATAATACATTTAAAATGTATTATTATGATTATTATAGTTATAATAATAATCAACATTATTAATAATTAATAATCATTATTCGGGGGGCGGTCATAGTTTTTAAAAAAAAATTCTTTTGGACTATATATTGTGAGATTTGTTTTTTGTCTTGCTATTCATTCAGTTTTTTCTTAGTCTTCTGCTCTTTTCTCGTCACTTCATTCTCTCTTTGGGGTCACATGGGAAGGTTTAACCCTACTCGTCCTTCACACGCACTATTGATTGCTTTCACGATTCATTCACACCATTTGGCGAATTCTCACAGCTGCCCCTCTAGCAAACCCGCATCAGTTTTTCTCTAATACGTCTTGCTTTCCATTAGCCCCCCTCTTTTTCTCTTAAAGAAATCCCTAAAATCCCTCATTTCTCACAGACCTCAGCCGGCCACTCCTGCTAAAAAGGCTCACGCACGCATCTTGAGCTCGAATGGCCGATTGTTCCCCTCTGTCTCTGCGATTACCTTTCATTCCTGCTTGCCCCGTCCCTCACCCAGAGGTCAGAGGTCGGCTGCTTCTTCAGCAGCCCATATTTAATTCATCACACCAGTCTGTGTATGTGTGTGTATAATGCTCCCAGGAGACTTAGAGAGATGCTCTTGATTATATGATGTATGCGCCATAGCTTGATTTCCCTTTCTGCTGTCACAGCAATCGTACTTTAGCATGTGCGAACGTATCGATCACATGGAGCCTGGGTGATTTGGAAGGGAAAGTGGACACTCACTCCATATCTGAATTAATTGCTCTGGCTGTGTCACGTGAAAGACTCTTAGTTGTCACTTTGATTCAGACTCTTTTTGTTGCCCCATAATGCAACAGGAGCAGCGCTGCTGGGTGTTTATGACAGTCACAATGTGAATTTGTTTAACAAATTTAGCCAGGGGACAGTGTCTGTGTGTATGTGGATGTGTGTTTGTACCCTACAATCTACAAACCTAGAAATTGTCTTATTTGTGTTGGCATTGTTTTAGCTTAAAAACTTTTAGCAAAAGAGACTTTAATTCAAAGTGACTTGTGCTACCAAGCAAATGTTTGGAGTTGGTAAGATTTAATGGTTTAATGGTTCTCTTTTGCCTCCTGAACTGTGTGCACCACCCTGGCCTCCTGAACTGTGTGCACTAGGGATGGGCGATATCTTATCGTTTGCGATATACCGGTAAAAATTCTCCCCACGATAAGAATTTGACTTCCCGCGATAATAACGATAAAGCCTAGTTGATAGCGCGACCCATCCGCACCGTGCCAACGCTGGCCGTCTCTTGATGCTTAAAGCGGTTACTTTATGGTGGCTGCGTTCGTCAATTTGTATAGCTGAACGGGGGTTGGAGAGAGAATTTTCTTGTGGTGCCCCCGCACCACTCGGTGCCCTAAGTGCCGCGCAATGGGAGCGGCGGCACTGAATCCGCATCTCACGTGCAGAGCGAAAACAACTATGGCGGAAGAGTTCATAACTAAACGAGGGGCTACCTGAGGGCAATCTGAACCTGTACATACAGATGTATTTTCACTCGCTGAGCACTTGGACTGAGCGCTTAAGAGATTCTGTCTCAATCGATCGGTAAAGCACACTATTTCAGTTCATCTCAATGAATGCGCAGTGCATTTGACGCACAGTAAACACTAGTGTGAGGCGCGCGACTGAGAGCGCTCAGTGTTTCACACACACTCAAAGAGAGAGCGAGAGAGTCGTACACAACACAGAATTGACGTGCTACATGTAAACAATATCCTTTGTTGTATTTTCCTGTAAAATAATAGCGTTTATTTGGAATTATTCAGCCTTTCGTGAACAGGAAGAAACGAATGCACAAACGGGAATCTCATTGGCTGGCGTGTGCACCTATTACTGTGCCTGTTTTGATTTCAGCAAATCGGTTAGAATGAGCGCTGACAACGTGATTAATATTCATGAACTCAGAAGCTCAATATTCCTTAGTGCAGTTTATTTTTATTAGTAGAAGAATTCGTGGTATTATTATCTTATCAACTCAAATTACTGAAGTTCTATCATTAAATCATTATTTTCAACTTTTTTGTAATCTGAAGACATTTTTGGGATAATTACTTTTGCGGTTTCTGCTATTTTTACCACTTTTTGCACCATGTATGAATAAATACAGAATCGGTTTACATGTAAAACTTGTCATTGATTTTAATTATTATTGTTTGTATGGTCTGATGTTTTTCAGCACAGTTGCACTATTTAAACATTACCTGCACCTTTACAGAAGACAATTATATCTGCAACTTTTCCATTTCTGAAAAGGCTGGTGTGAAATTTGACATAAAAAAAAATTAATGAATTATTTATTTATTTATATATATATATATATATATATATATATATATATATATATATATATATATATATATATATATATATATATATATATATATATATATATATATATATATATATATATATATATATATATATATATATTTATTATTTTTTTTTTTAATGTATTATAGGAGCCTATTTGATGACATGTACGTTTTACTTTAGATCATTGTTTGTTTTTCTGAAACTCGCAAGAATGCATGCAGCTTTCACTTGTATCCAAAAACATGGGGAATGATACTACATTTATCGTCATTGATATCGTTATCGCAATAAATACTAGAAAATATCGGGATAAATTTTTAAGTCCATATCGCCCATCCCTAGTGTGCACCGCCCTGGCCTCCTGAACTGTGTGCACCGCCCTGGCCTCCTGAACTGTGTGCGCCGCCCTGGCCTCCTGAACTGTTTGTGCTGCCCTGGCCTCCTGAACTGTGTGCGCCGCCCTGGCCTCCTGAACTGTGTGTGCCGCCCTGGCCTCCTGAACTGTGTGCGCCGCCCTAGCCTCCCTGGCCTCCTGAACTGTGTGCGCCGCCCTGGCCTCCTGAACTGTGTGCACCGCCCTGGCCTCCTGAACTGTGTGCGCCTCCCTGGCCTCCTGAACTGTTTGTGCTGCCCTGGCCTCCTGAACTGTGTGCGCCGCCCTGGCCTCCTGAACTGTGTGCACCACCCTGGCCTCCTGAACTGTGTGCGCCGCCCTGGCCTCCTGAACTGTGTGCGCCGCCCTGGCCTCCTGAACTGTGTGCGCCGCCCTGGCCTCCTGAACTGTGTGCACCACCCTGGCCTCCTGAACTGTGTGCGCCGCCCTGGCCTCCTGAACTGTGTGCGCCGCCCTGGCCTCCTGAACTGTGTGCACCACCCTGGCCTCCTGAACTGTGTGCGCCGCCCTGGCCTCCTGAACTGTGTGCGCCGCCCTGGCCTCCTGAACTGTGTGCGCCGCCCTGGCCTCCTGAACTGTGTGCGCCTCCCTGGCCTCCTGAACTGTTTGTGCTGCCCTGGCCTCCTGAACTGTGTGCGCCGCCCTGGCCTCCCTGGCCTCCTGAACTGTGTGCGCCGCCCTGGCCTCCTGAACTGTGTGCACCACCCTGGCCTCCTGAACTGTGTGCGCCGCCCTGGCCTCCTGAACTGTGTGCGCCGCCCTAGCCTCCCTGGCCTCCTGAACTGTGTGTGCCGCCCTGGCCTCCTGAACTGTGTGCGCCGCCCTAGCCTCCCTGGCCTCCTGAACTGTGTGCGCCGCCCTGGCCTCCTGAACTGTGTGCGCCGCCCTGGCCTCCTGAACTGTGTGTGCCGCCCTGGCCTCCTGAACTGTGTGCGCCGCCCTAGCCTCCCTGGCCTCCTGAACTGTGTGTGCCGCCCTGGCCTCCTGAACTGTGTGCGCCGCCCTGGCCTCCTGAACTGTGTGTGCCGCCCTGGCCTCCTGAACTGTGTGCGCCGCCCTAGCCTCCCTGGCCTCCTGAACTGTGTGCGCCGCCCTGGCCTCCTGAACTGTGTGCGCCGCCCTGGCCTCCTGAACTGTGTGTGCCGCCCTGGCCTCCTGAACTGTGTGCGCCGCCCTAGCCTCCCTGGCCTCCTGAACTGTGTGCGCCGCCCTGGCCTCCTGAACTGTGTGTGCCGCCCTGGCCTCCTGAACTGTGTGCGCCGCCCTGGCCTCCTGAACTGTGTGCGCCGCCCTGGCCTCCTGAACTGTGTGCGCCGCCCTGGCCTCCTGAACTGTGTGCGCCGCCCTAGCCTCCCTGGCCTCCTGAACTGTGTGCGCCACCCTGACCTCCTGAACTGTGTGCGCCGCCCTAGCCTCCCTGGCCTCCTGAACTGTGTGTGCCGCCCTGGCCTCCTGAACTGTGTGCGCCGCCCTGGCCTCCTGAACTGTGTGCGCCGCCCTGGCCTCCTGAACTGTGTGCGCCGCCCTGGCCTCCTGAACTGTGTGCGCCGCCCTGGCCTCCTGAACTGTGTGCGCCACCCTGGCCTCCTGAACTGTTTGCGCCGCCCTGGCCTCCCTGGCCTCCTGAACTGTTTGCGCCACCCTGGCCTCCTGAACTGTGTGCGATTCCATCACAGCCTAAAGTATCGTGAAGATTAGTCCGGTGACGTCGGACTGTGCAGGACTTTCCAGAGCCCACTGGATTTCATCCTCCACATATAAGCTTAATAAAGCCTGGACCTCGTCATCGATCCATTGTTTAGTTTTTTTAACTCCATTGTTGATTCGAATAGCCAACAATTCTTACTGCACACACTGCAACAGTCTTTTAGGTTGAAATAAAATGCTGCGTGAACCAATCAGCATGTTCAAGTCCCACCCCCGAGTTCCTCAACTTTGAGTACTGCCTCGCGAGCAGGGCCGTTTTGAGGGGGACATTTTTACCTGGAACTTTATTTAGACCCTGGTTCCTGCGTTCAAAACACACCGAGTACCACCCCAAAGTCCCTAGTTCCTGGAGAAAGTTCCCGCGGTGGAAACGCAGCTTTTGATAAAGTACTACCTGGCGAGCAGGGACGTTTTGAGGGCGAAATTTTTACCCGGAACTTAATTTAGAGCCTGGTTCCTCCAGTCGAAACACGCAGAGTACCACCCCAAAGTCCCTAGTTCCTGGGGAAAGTTCCTGCGGTGGCTATATAAACTCCCTGGTAGTTAAACCCATGGCCTTGGCATTGCTAGTGTCATGCTCTACTGTTTAAGCTCTACTGTTTTTTCAACAAGGAAACACAAAAGGAGAAAATTTTATATTTTTCCCCCGATCAATTTAAAGCATTGATGTGGTCAAGCTCCAAAAATGACTAAAAAGTAAACAACAACAACAACAACATACATGCATTACATTCCGAGCCATACAAGATTTATTTCCTATCGGTCTTTCTTTCTCTGTCTCTGTGCCTCATGATTCCCTTCAGTGGTTTCTCTGGATGTACCAATTGAGAAGCCTTGGCTGCTGTAGTAAAAAAAAAGACTTTGTTGTGTGTGTGTGTGTGGTAGATTAAAAAAAGGCCTTAATTGAAGTCTACCCAGCATTTTTGCTCTTCTGTTCTTCTGAAAGCAATTTAGCCCTCCATCCCTCTCTCTGACAAGCTAAACAAGGACGGTCACTATCTTTTGCTGTTTTCTCTTTGCTCAATCACAGCCGTCCATGTGCCTGCAGCTTTTCAGATGCCCTTCGTTCCATTCCCTCTTTATTCATCTTTCATTTCCCCCCCTTTCTTTTCTAATCTCACACACTCGTTCTCACTCTGGAAGCCTTTTGCTTGCCGTTTTCGTTTTTCTGTTAAAATATCTAGACATCCTTAAAATATGATCAGGGTTTTTGTATACACTACTGTTCAAAGGTTTGGGGTCGGTACACTGTAAAAAATTATATGATCAATAAGTTATGACAACACATTTTTTTTCATTGCTTTAACTCAAAATACAAAAATACAAATAAATATAAAATAAGTTAAGCATTTTTCAACTTTTTATGTTATACAAGTTTCAACATTTTTAAGTCAGTTTAAAGTAAGTTGAAATTACTTAAACATCCAAGTTGATTGTACTTAATTTAAGGCAGCTTTTATTTTTTACAGTGTAAGAATTGTGTGTTGTTTGTGTTTTGGGTTGTGTATGTTTTTGAAAGAAGTTTCTTTTGCCCACCAAGGCTGCATTTATTTGTTCAAAAATACAAAAAATATATATAATATTGTAAAATATTATTACAATTTTAAATAACTATGTCTATATCATTTTAAAATGTAATTGATTCCTACACTGTAAAAAATATATATATTTAAAAAGTAAGTTACCTGGTTGCCTTTAAATTTTGAGTTCATTGAAATTAAAAATTTTAGTTAATACAATCAACATTTGCGAATCGACATCACCCATTATTAAAAGATTTTGTAAGCATATTGCGTATTGTGTGTTTTATTTGTAAAAATGCAGTGAAACATGCCAAATTGTGCTAGTTTCATGATTTATCACAACATATCATTTTTTTATTATGTGGTTCAGATACAATAATATTTTGAGTTTCTATTTATTAAACCAATTTCCTTCATTGTTTTAACTCGAATTTTGAAATTCAATGAACTTTTTAAATTTTAAGGCAATTTTTGATCCATTTAATGCATCCTTGCTGTATAAAAATGATAATTTTCTAAAATGTTACCCCAAATTCTATCTATCTATCTATCTATCTATCTATCTATCTATCTATCTATCCATCCATCCATCCATCCATCCATCCATCCATCCATCCATCCATCCATCCATCCATCCATCCATCCATCCATCCATCCATCCATCCATCCATCCATCCATCCATCCATCCATCCATCCATCCATCCATCCATCCATCCATCCATCCATCCATCCATCCATCCATCCATCCATCCATCCATCCATCCATCCATCCATCCATCCATCCATCCATCCATCCATCCATCCATCCATCCATCCATCCATCCATCCATCCATCCATCCATCCATCCATCCATCCATCCATCCATCCATCCATCCATCCATCCATCCATCCATTTCATGGAAAAGTGCCACTGACATTTACTTCAGATGATGTCAAATCCATCCATCCATCCATCCATCCATCCATCCATCCATCCATCCATCCATCCATCCATCCATCCATCCATCCATCCATCCATCCATCCATCCATCCATCCATCCATCCATCCATCCATCCATCCATCCATCCATCCATCCATCCATCCATCCATCCATCCATCCATCCATCCAGTGCATGTTTTTCATGGAAAAGTGCCTTAAAATACACTTGTATTAAATACATTGGCATACGTTTTAATTCAAATTGGTTACATATCACATATTAGTTCCAGCAAAAGCACTATGTGTGTAGCGCAGTGCTGCATGTAGTAGTTTTAGTATTTTTTTAGTTCGTTTTCATTCTATATAGAGTCACAGTGTGAAAACATGTGAGCCTGCGGTTTCTTTGCTTTAGGTGCTGCTTATGTGTGCAGTGTGAAACAGGTGTTACACTAGCGGTGTGTGCCTACTGCTGACCCGCTATATGTGCCACATTCCCACCTCACTAACGAATGACCAGCATGAGATTCATACCGCAAATAAGCTTGAGGGACTTGCTTTAGCTGCAGACGACATCTGTCTGTTGCGGAATCATATTTGAGAAGAGAATTCCGGACATTTATTGATTTCTAAGAGCAGATATTGTACAGATGCTGCATATTTCCTTGGGGATTTACACTTTCTCTTTTTAAAATAAAATCTGTCAGTAGAAAAAGACAGAAAAGAAAGACCAAAAACAACTGGGGGACACAGAGAATTTTTCGTATGGTCTGGATATATTTCACCTTCACAAGAGATTTTCACTTTAAAGAGGTTGCTGTCCCTTTACATAATGTTAGTAAAAGAACAAAACAAAACAAAAAGTTTACATTACTGTTATCCATCCTTTCTTTAAAACTTTTTGGCTACTGTGCCTTTAAATGTAAATGGACTGTTATAATTGGTTAAGTTCTTCTCATGTGAAATGATTTACAGCATCCCTGCATATTTGTTTAATACTGTGTGCATGTGTAAATGTAGGTGGCCATATGTTAATGTGCTCATGGTTGTGACATCATAACCACAACGATTTCTCAAAGACCCGTTTTTTGCCATTAGTTTCAACTTGAATTGATAAAACCCTCCACGGTAACGCTATAAAGTGCATTGCTTTGTGCTTGCTGCAATGCTCTGTGTGGTTGCTAGGGTGTTGCTATGTTATTTCTATGGTTCTAAACCACACAGAACACCCTAGCAACCATATTACAAATTATGCTTAAAAAACACTTTTGTAATGCCCTGGAAACTACCCAGAACACCCAAGCATTGTGACGGTAATACGGTGGGCAAGCACCACTCAGAAAGTGTAAAAAGCTCTTATTTTAATGTTTTTAGTGGGCACTGCTGGTTTATTTAAGTATGAACTCGAGGTTAAGTGTTGTTTTGCACCAAATTATCAAGAAGGAAATGTAGAGAGAAGGTGGCACTCATGCACACTATGCCATCTCTACTCGTGCACGTTAAGAACACTGTTCTTCAAAGAGCAATGGCCCGCAACAGCGCTACGTAAAGTGCAATCCCTCACACACTTCTGAGCGCAGTATGTGTGTGTTTTAAAGTGATTTCTCTGTGTTAAGTGCTTTGGGCCACTTAAGAACCCATATGGACGAGAGCATGTGTTTGCAAAGTCTGCGATGGACTTGTAGCTAGTTTTGAGTTAACACTTAGTGACAAGTTGCAGCGTGCGCAGGCTTTTTTCTTCCTCTCCTGCCGAGGTGTGTGTGAGAATAGATGTTCTCGCTGCATTTTCTGCCTTTAGATCACTTAAGTGGATGTACACGAGAATATCTGACCTTCTTTCTTGTATATTTAATGTCTTGTTCTCTTTTATACTTAGCAACAGCGCTACATATACAAACTACTCGGCCGATGCCACTTCCAGGAGGTGATTTAAGGCACGCCATGTCCTGTCCTAAAAACAAGACAAGTTTTTCCAAAGGCTGAGATCTCTCGGTGTCTAGTTGCCAAACTTTTGACGCTAGCATAAAGTCTGGACCACTTTGCAGTTTATCCTGGCCAAGAATTGCTGACTTAAACAGGATGAGACCGTGTGGCGTTATGTAATGTGATCAGCAGCCATTTGTGTTGTTTGTAAGTGACTTTTAGAGTCTTGCTTTTATGCTACTCAAACCCTCTGAACATCTTTTAAATCTTTCTCCGCCATTGACAAGTTTTTCCATCATTTTTGACACAACGCTTCCACACCATTGACAAGTCTTCCCAGCAAGTTATACATTAGGGGGTTTGCTGTTATCGATAAATGCCAACCCCACAAAGAGATATAGGATTGTGCACATTTTGGCGGGGTGTTGATGGACTCGGATGTACTCAATCTATGTTTTGATCATCGTTCTGAATCCGATCCGGACATAGTCTTTGATTTTTGAACCATTAAAAAATCACTTCAATGGTTCAAAAAATAAGTGCAACAACCCAATAAATTCAAAATAAACATAAACATCTTACCTTTAAGGATTTAAGATTTAAGTTGGAGGTTATCTTAACTTTAAGAAGTGATTTATGATTATTTTTAAGAAGATTCTTTTCAAGAATTTGAATACTTTTTACATTTTGTAGAACAATCTTTAAAAAAGATCAGAAGAAAAATATTAACCCTCTTGTGCTGTTCGGTCACTTTTAAATTTTTTGTTTTTAATTTTTAGAATTATTTACTTCGAAACAAAATGTGGTAATGGTTGTGCCAATTGCTATGTGGACAAATAAACACACACAAAATCATGGACATGATTCAAAAAGATTAAATGGTCCTGAAATAAATACTCCCACTTCGGTACGGTACGGTTCACGGTCAAAAATGACCATATTGAAAACAAATGGGAAGCAAATTTCTTCTAGTGAAAAAGTTTGGTATTGCCAAACAAAATCTTACTGAAAGCTCATTTTTTGAGTTATCAATCTCAAATTTGGAACACAATTTTTTTTTAGATTTATGGCTTTGAAATTCTCACAGTTTTAGAGTAAAAATATACAGTAGATTTCATTAAAACATTTAAATATATATATAATATATATATATAACTTTTTTTACTTTATTTGGTGCTTCACTTCAGCAATAAAGGGCCTTCTTTAAAAAAAGACCAAATTTAAGTAAACTAGAAAAAATCCAAGATTTACAACAGTTTATGTTGTAAATTCCATTTTCAAAAGTGATTAACAGGTAATACATGGATTATAACTATTCCATAAAGATAATTTAGTACTATAGAATCCCCTAAAAATATTAAATATTACATAAAAACATTATCAAACTTAAATATAGAACATTAATTTCATTCAAATAAAATAAAATGGCAAATTTGAGCAGCGCCAGAGGGTTAAGTTGTGTTTTTGGGACTGTTTTTTTTTACAAAAGATAAAAATATTCTTAAGAAGTATTTTCAGGAATTTAAAACATTCTTAACTTTTTTTCTTGAGAAAACAAGAATACAATTCTTCTTAACTGCTATTTTCTAAGTTATTTATAATGATTTTTAGGAAGGTTCTTTTCAAGAAGAATGTTAATACTTGTTTTGTAGAACAACTTTATCAAACTTTAACAAAAATATAAATACATTCTTAAAAGTTTTGTTCATTTATTTTTGTAAAATAAAACATTTCAAACTTTTTTCTTATGTAAGAAAATATGAAAGAAAGTTTTGTCAATCAGGCCCCAGGACTTCATATGCATTTTTGTATTTTTATTTTTGGTTGATGTAGGCCTTGTGTAGTATATGTTGTAGCCAGACTCTCAAACTGAGCCCAGACGAGCTTTTATTTCAAGCCTTTATTTCGTTTCTTTATTCTTGCTGCGATAAGTGTGAGCTTTAGAGGCCAATTTATTTGATCTTCATATTTAACCTAACCGACTATTTCTACACAAAAGAACCATTGATTGCCTCTCTGTCGACATGGAGGGTCTCATTCTGTTTGCGTTAAGTTTGCTGAATTTTTTTTTTTCAATCTTTTGTATGCTAAACCAAGAAGGTTTTATTTGTGATGGAACCTGTGCAGCATATTTTTGCAGAATTTTAACAATATTCACTTCCCAAAAATGTGGCACCTTCAGTTTCATTACCATTTTGGTATATCTTCTGCAAAATGTCCCACATTGCAGACAGAAATGTGAAAAATTAAACAGATTACATGTGGGCCAAGGGTCTTTTTGTTTAGTTACCTCTTTCAGTCAATCAATGACACATTTTCTTATTTTATTTCATTTTTATTTGCATGTTGTGTGAAGGCTTTTGGAGGAACAGGAACTTCTGCTATTATTGAATCTCATAGTACAGAGGACCTTGGCTCAGTGTCTTACTGTTCAAGGGTGTTTTGCAGTTTCTCTTTCTCGTACAGAATGTTTAGCTCTAATAGAGGTGAACAGCCTTGGATTGGCTCAAAAGCACACAGGGTCTCTGTAACCGTGACAACTGCCTTATTAAGCTGCAGAGGTTGCGGCTGATGACCATCTGGATAAAGAGATTTTTGTTTTGCTTATCTCTCTTTCGAGGTGTGTGATAAGTGAAACATATTAACTACCAAATTAAGTATTTTCATCTTTTTCAAGTTTATAAACAGAATTGATATCTCCTGTTGGTCTTATTTGGACAGTCGTGTCTCTTTCTCTCTCAGTTGGAGGCCGATATGATGAATGGCTGTTTATGAGTACCGTCATGTTCTAACAGCAGTAGGCACTGGATTGTTTGGGCAAAACTCTGTCTCTATGTAACTCATGGTCATTAACTCAACACATTAAGCGCTAAACCACCCCATGTCTCAATATTTTAAGCCACTATAACATGACAAACCAAGTATGACACAATTCTCCAACGTTTCTAAAGCTCATGATGGGGGGCTTCCTGGCAAGTCAGTCAGCAAATGTTCAATAATACGAGGTCTGTCATAAAATATTTGCTTCACGTAAAGTGTTCGACCTGATAAATCCATGTAATTTTAGTTCGACGAATGAAATCAGAATTTCAGACGGGGCCATCCAGCATCAAGAGGACTCTGGGGGTGTCCCAAACACCTCTATTACTGTTTAACCCTCTGGGGTTCTTCATTTATGGGTCACACTCAGGACCTTCGGGTCAAAAATGACCCGGAGGACGGGATTAAGATAAAAAAGATTTGAGTAAAATCAATGAAATATATTTTTGTTCAATAATATTTTTTCTTTTCTTTTTTGGTGTTTTGAGATAATTTTATGATTTATAATTAATATTTATGCAATAATTATGACCCATTTTTTCCCCATTGAATATAATAAAAATGTATATATAATAATATTATTATTTTTTTATTATTATTAAAGCTGTATTTCATTTCAGAGTCAATTCTAGGCCTCATGAAAGCAATTTTTTAAATGAGATCGGTGCCATCCGGTGGACACATTGAGCATTTTTATCACAGAATAGCACATTTTTACCAATATAGTGGATCTTGCGTTTGCTAAAAATTTTTTAAAAATCGTAGCTTCATCGGAATGGTCCGAAACTTAGTGACTTTATTGGTACTTGGTATATGAACACCCCAAACAATTGGGGACAGGATTTGAAAAGTCTAAGTGGTCTTAAAAAAAATTGTAACACTCAGGACCTTCGGGTCAAAAATTACCCCCATAGGAAATTAATGGGAAATTGGCAAAAATATGAAAATACAGAGTTTTTTTGTGCATACAATCTACAAATCAGCCAGAATGCAGAAAAAAGGGACTCAACAGTGAACACTCTAAAACATCAAGAGTGCAAAACAGACCCAAAACCCTGGCTGATTTGTAGATTGTATGCACAAAAAAACTATGTATTTTCATATTTTTGCCAATTTCCCATTCATTTCCAATGGGGGTCATTTTTGACCCAAAGGTCCTGAGTGTGACTATTTTTTTTACGACCACTTAGACTTTTCAAATCCTGTCCCCTATTTTTTTGGATGTTCATACCAAGTACCAATAAAGTCACCAAGTTTCGGACCATTCCGATGAAGCTACGATTTTTTTAATTTTTTTATAAAACGCTTCGAGTCATTTTCGACCCGAAGAATCCTAGAGGGTTAAGCGGGGATGCTTGAATCCAAATTTTTTGGAATCGACTTTGACTTCTGGGTTCTGCAATTAACTCTGGGATTAAATCATTTATTTATTCATTTTTAAGATTGGAGGAACAATTTCACCTAATCTTGCTGTGACTACACGCAGTGGCGGTTCTGGCTTATTTGGTGCCCTAGGCGAAATCAGAAATAATACTAAAAGGGAGGTGTCGTAGCAAAAACAACAACAACAAAACAGTTTGGGCGCATAAACGCAGAGTGAGAGCAGAGCCAGCTCATAAGAGAGCAATGTATTTTTGAGAGTGCACATCCAGTTTTGTGCAAGAGCGAAGGAAATCCGCCTGCAATTGGAGAGCCATTACATGGATGCGCTCTCGATATTAAATTACCTAAAGAAGAGAATAAAGTTTTGTCTGAAAGCTGAAGCCCCTCAGCGCTTTGCCGCCCTACACTCAAAAAAAAAAAATGGTGCTATATGGCACTAAAAGTGGTTCTTGGCTTGTAATCATAGGGGAACCACTTTTGGTGCTATATAGCACCATATCTTAATAGGTTCTGTATATGGTAGTGGTGCTATATAGCACCTCAGTCATCCCAAAGAACCACTAAAGCACCAAGATTTGGTGCTATACAGCACTTAAAGTGGTTCCCCTATGATTACCAGTCAAAGAATATAGCATATAGCACCTTTTTTTAGTGTGTAGGATCTGCCAGGATCTGCCACTGACTACATGATGTGAAGGCTTACCTCCTTTTAAACTCCCTTAATATTCATTTATTGTTATCAGCATCTATTATCTCTTCATGTTGTCAGATGCAGCGCTCAAAACATTCTGTTGTGGACAACAGAAAAAGCCTGTTCCACCCTTTGAGGTAAATCATGGAGTTTTATAAGACTAGGTTATTCTTTTAATATATTTTAGACACCTAAAACAAACACGTGTTTGTTCATCAATGTCTGTATTGTATGTTTTAGGTGCAAAAATGTAATGAAAGAAGCTTGTCCAAGATGTAATATTTTATTTGATGCAGGATCACAGAATGAAACATATTAACTGAATTAGGTGAATTAAATAATCATCAAAATGCGTTCGCACAGTATGGCATCATTTGAATGTGTGACATGACACTGAGTTGAAATGCACTATATTGTCATTTACATGCACAAGAACATTAATGACATCCCATTCTTAATGCGTAGGGTTTCATATGGAGTTGGCCCACCCTTTTGCAGCTATAACAGATTCAACTCTTCTGGGAAGGCTTTCCACAAGGTTTAGGAGTGTGTTTATGGGAATCGTTGACCATTCTTCTAGAAGCGCATTTGTGAGGTCCGGCACTGATGTTGGACGAGAAGGCCTGGCTTGCAGTCTCCACTCTAAATCATTCCAAAGGTGTTCTATCGGGTTGAGGTCAGGACTCTGTGCAGGCCAGTCAAGTTCCTCCACACCAAACTCACTCATCCATGTCTTTATGGACTGACGCTTTGTGCACTGGTGCACAGTCATGTTGGAATAGGAAGAGGCCATCCAACAAACTGTTCCCACAAAGTTGGGAGTCTTGGTATGCTGAAGCACTAAGAGTTCCTTTCAATGGCACTAAGGGGTCAAGCCCAACCCCTGAAAAACAACCCCACACCATAATCCCCTCTCCACCAAACTTTCACTTGGCACAATGCAGTCAGGCAAGTATCGTTCTCCTGGCAACCGCCAAACTCAGACTCATTCATTGGATTGCCAGACAGAGAAGCGTGATTGGTCACTCCAGAGAACACGTCTCCACTGCTCTAGAGTCCAGTGGCGGCGTGCTTTACACCACTGCATCAGACACTTTGAATTGCACTTGGTGATGTAAGGCTTGGATGCAGATGCTCGGCCATGGAAACCCATTCCATGAAGCTCTCTACGCACTGTTCTTGAGCTAATCTGAAGGCCACATGACGTTTGGAGGTCTGTAGCTATTGACTCTGTGCTGACCCCGCTGTGATTTTACGTGGCCTACCACTTTGTGGCTGAGTTGCTGTTGTTCCCAATTGCTTCCACTAACATTATAATGCTGCTTTCACACCAAACGCGAATAGAGCTTCAAAATCGCGTTTACCGTGTGTAGTTTGACGCGTGAACATTTTGAATCCATTCGTGCGTCCGCGGCGAATTGGACACTCGTAGAAATCGAGCGTTTGAAGCAAAATAGACGCGCGTTCAAGGCGTTCCAGGAGAAATATGTCATAAAACACCACTCTGCCTCGTTTCATTTTCATTAAAAATATATATTAAGCATTAATAGCCACACAAATGTGGTCCAGGCGACTCCTACATTATCTTCACTGCATGTACTGTATATTTAAATATCCTTAAAAAATAAAGTTCTGAAACTTCTCTTTGCCCTCAGTCAAAACGATTTGGCAGACAACAAATTATAGATTCATGACACCAAAGATCGCAAGTTAGATCCACACAAGACGAACCATCACGTTTCTCATCACGTCACTTTACCACGTGACCGCAGCGAGCAGGCTCCTGATTGGTTAATGCGAATTGACGCCAAAGTTCACATTTTTCAACTCGGGCGTCAGACGCATGAGGCGGATTCACGTCCTTTGCGCCGTGCGCAACGCGCTTTCCGCGACGCGGAACCTCCAGACGCGCGGCAACGCACCTTTCCATTGACTTCACATTGAAATCACTCGTGCCAGACGCTCTATTCGCGTTTGGTGTGAACGCAGCATAATACCACAAACAGTTCACCAGGGAATATTTAGTAGTGAGGAAATTTCACAAATGGACTTATCACGGTACCCGCTTGAATTCACTAAGCTCCTGAGAGCGACCCATTCTTTCACAAAATTGTAGAAGTGTCTGCATGCCTAGGTGCTTGATTTTATACATCTGTGGCCATGGAAGTGATTGGAACACCTGAATTAAATGATTTGGAGGGGTGAATACTTTTGGCAAAACAGTGTAGGTATGTGACAACGTCATTATGCAATGACGTGCGAAAAATGGCTCCAATCGTTTTTTTAAACAGATTATTTGAAACAAATTGTTCTAAAGAACCAGTTGGAATTCTGATATTAACAACCAATGATTAGCTATATTGAACTGAGAAGGGCTAATAGAGAGGAGTCGATTCCCTTCAATGGAATCGATTCCATCCTTTGGAATTTATTCTCGATTCCCAATGCTCTTTAAGAGCAAGAAATCTTATTCAGACAACATTTCTAGGCCATAAACTGTTAGAACAGCCATACAGCTACACTGTTAGACATTTTATTGTATTTTTGCGGTAACTTACTGGCAGCACTATTGCCAGTAAGTTACTGTAATTGCCCCTTTACAGTAGCTTATCTGTAAATGTGTTTTACAGTATGATGCCCTTACCGTAATTTAATTTTACAGTATGATGCCCTTACCGTAATTTAATTTTACAGTATGATGCCCTTACCGCAATTTAATTTTACAGTATGATGCCCTTACCGCAATTTATTTTTACAGTATAATAATTTTTACAGTAATTTTACTGTAATTTATTTTACTTTTTATTTTACAAAATATGCATATGTTAATATGTTATTACTTTATTTTGAATATTTTACATGAATGCAATAAAATAAATAATACATTTAATAAATTCCAAATAAGAGACTTGAGTCCATGTACATCAGTATATTTTTTATTCACTGTCACAATCAATTACAAAAAACAGAAAAAAAATAGAGAACTGAATTCATTACAACAAATCAAAGCAGAGATCATGACGATATGGCAACAAAAAGTATGAACAAAATACCACAGTTGGTCTTGGCTGGCCTCCCTACTGGTAAACTACTGATGGCTGATCTGAAACAAAACAGAGGGAAAATGTGTGAGAAATGGTTTATCTCATCTAAATTTGTTCATGGACAGATGAGGTAACAACTTGTGCAACAGCAGTTATTCATAGTTATACTTGTTATATTATTATTATTCATAGTTATACTTATATTATATATCTCTATCCCGAGGACAAGCGTGCGCGCTCTGGAGATTATCATGTGAAACGCAACAATACCCAATCAGAAAGCAAGCTGCTGACGGAAGACACCTCCCTCCAGCTCACGCTGGAACATGTAAAGGCCATGTTCACACCATCTCCATTACTTCATCTAAACATTTTCCTCCCCCCCCCCCCCCCCCCCCCCCAAATTTTCTTTAAAAAGCATTCCATACACTATCAGGGTATATACAGAACTTCTTAAGTTGAATTTAATACCTTTTACTACCTTTTTTAATACCTTCAAAATATGTTTTAATACCAGCGCGTCTTCAAGCTGCAACTATAGTAGCGTAAATGAAATATCTTTCCAAATGGAATAACATATTGCATCACAATGTAACGAGGTCATTATAACTTAACATCAGCTGCCCACAGAGATGAGAATAGAAATAAAGACAGAAGAGGAAGGAGACATCTTCTTCATAGTTCATGCAGTGTACAGAGCAATTTTCACGGCGCAATATAGATTTTTTTTCTTTTTCGTTTTAAATCATGAAGGCGAGTCAGTGGATATCACACAAAAACGTAATGTGTGCGAGAGTCGGTGAAGTCTCAAACCTGGTCAATTATTCACTACTGAAAGTGAACGTAAAATCTGACAAGCTTTCGGCGCATATTCTCACAGAGACAAGAGATATCTCTTTATTTATATAAATCTGCTTTAACATATGCTGATAACGTATAGCCTATAACTGTCTGAATTTATATTCTTAATATTTCTCTTTTGGCCCATATTGTGAAACAAATTAGAAGAGAAGTATAGGCCCATTTCGTGTTAAACAAGTTTTTTTTTAAATAAAGCTGCTCTTACTTTCTTATATTACTGATATTATTGTAGTGTTCTGACATATTATAGACTGATAATCATTTTAATTATAGGCCTATAATTCCTTGTTTAATTGTGCAAAATGTATTTAAATAATGAGGAGTAAGCTAATCTATCTATTCTTTTATTATGCAACATGTCGGTTGTGCATTGATGCATTATGAAATTATCACGGGGGCAAATTAAATGTATTATCAATTTAATAATAAAAGTAGGCCTACCCTAATAATAATAATAATCATTTATATACATAAATAGTAAATGCTAAATCTTCACTCATACAGTGAGCAGACAAATCGCGCTCGAGGATCCGAGCCATGGTGTGAGCACATAAACCATGAGCTTTGGCTTTACATCGCATGCGTACTACTCGTACAGTGTGAGTAGATAACCTTGCTGAAATCGCACAGAAATCGCACAGTGCATGCCAAGCTTTAAGCAACTTGCATATTTCGAAACAGCTCTTCAATGCCATAGATTCAAATTTAAAGAGTGGTGTTTAGTTGCAAGGTCTAAACACCACAGCACCTCAGCTCGCAATGTATCGGTGGTGATAGGGCATAGCATCTGCTGTCTGACGTCTGTCACGCACTGTTGATGATGCTGCTAGACTAACGTTAGGCTACTGGCAGTGGTTTGAATCGGGAGAGCAGTCGGGGTTGAGGGCAAAGCAGTGGAGGTTGAGGTCGTTGATGCATCTGTAGCGCAGAACATTGGTATGGGAAGCTGCTCGCTACGTCCGCGCATCCTAGCTTGGTGGCTATTTGATTACATATGCGATTTGACGCCATTCACCCCCACCCAGGTTATATTAATTGTCTTCTTGCAGACGTGGCAATAAGCCTCGCGGCTGTTGCAAACTACTGGCCTAAGCCAGTCTTTAAATCGTGAGTCCTCCAGCCAGAGGTCCGAAAACTTGCATTTCCCCATGCTTTAATTACTGAATGGAAGCGAGCTCGCGTACATGTTTGTCAGCAAGCCAGCCGCGGACCCAGTTTGTTTCAGCACGCGCGAACGAACACCACCTCACACGATATCGCGCAGGTCCTACTCTAAACATATAAATAAATCCACGCGAATTTTAGAAAAAAAAGGCCTGTACTTAACACAAATTGAAAATGTATCTAAAAAAAATTGGGCTCGAAAATGTAATACCTCGTCAGATGACGTTTAGTACTTTTTACTACTTTTTAATGCCCTTAATTTTGGCTAATTTCATTTACTACCTTTTACAACCCCGCGGACACCCTGACTATAAGAGCAATTTCATGATATGATATACTTCATATCACCTGTGGTGTGGTAGGCAAACGTCACCTCCTGCTCAACTGACATCTTATGCTGCCTTCACGTGCTATAGGAATTACTGAACTAGTTTCCTAGTTAAAAAATTGGACATGAACGCCCTCTCAAGTCAAAATCTGAATGTGATGAGCTCGTAATCACAACTTCAGAAGTGGGAAGTAGGAAATTTCTAGCACATGAAGGCAGCATAAGACGAGGTTGGCTGAAAATTAAAAGATAAAAGTCTCTCAGAAATTGCAAATAATTAAATACTTGCACCTGTACATACTTCCATGATTAGTTTTTAGTTCAGGTTTTAGTTGTAGTCCAGCTTTGTCCGTTTCTCCGTCTATTCCTCAGTCTCTCTGTTTTCTGGTCACTGGTTGGATATGATCTGCATATAAAATAATGTATACATATTTTGGTAACACTTTACAATAAGGTTGTATTAGTTAACATTAGTTAAAGGGTTAGTTCACCCAAAAATGAAAATTCTGTCATTAATTACTCACCCTCATGTCATTGGAGACCTGTAAGACCTCCGTTCATATTCGGAACACAAATGAAGATATTTTAGTTGAAAGCTGATGCTGAGAAAGGCTTCAGATAGGCCTCCATTGGCATTCAGTACATTGACACTTCCAATATCCATGAAAGGCACTTAAAACGTTGTTACAAAGTCTATCTCACCACAGTGACTCTACAATAATTTTACGATGTGACGACAATAGTTTTTGTGCGCAAAAAAAAAATCTAAATAACATCTTTATCCAACTTGTTATTGTCTTCCGTGTGTGCCTCCACGACGCATGCGCGAGAATATGACACAGATCCGGCGTTCGGACACATGACCCAGAAGCGATTTGTTTACGAGCAGAGGAAGAAGCGCGTGTCTAAGATGTTGAATTCTACATTGATCGTGCTTTAGGTCTCGGCATAGTTCTCAAAATGGGGCTTAGGTGTGTATTTCATGGATTCCCGAACGGCGGATCTGCGTCATATTCTCGCGCATGCGTCGTGGAGGCACACACGGAAGTCGAGAACAAGTTGGATAAAGGTGTTATTTTGATTTTTTTTTGCGCAAAAAAACTATTGTCGTCGCATCGTAAAATGATTGTAGAGCCACTGTGGTGAGATGGACTTTGTAACAACGTTTTAAGTGCCTTTTATGGATCTTGGAAGTGTCAATGTACTGAATGCCAATGGAGGCCTATCTGAAGCCTTTCTCAGCATCAGCTTTCAACTAAAATATCTTCATTTGTGTTCCGAATATGAACGGAGGACTTACAGGTCTCCAACGACATGAGGGTGACTAATTAATGACAGAATTTTCATTTTTGGGTGAACTAACCCTTTAATGCATTAGTTAACATGAACTAACCATGAACAACACCTCTGTTCAGCATTAGTTAATCTTTGTTAACGTTAGTTCATACAAATCCAGCTGTTCATATTAGTTCACAGTAGGGCTGTAATCAACCAAAGAAAATCTTGGTCGACTGAAGTCCTGAAATTTTCGACTAAAAATCGACTAAAATAACGTTAGGAAAAAAAAAACTTAAATGAATAAGCTGCACACTGTGCGCAGTACTTGGTAGCCTTGTTGTCTCCCTAAATTAATTATAAATAAACATAAAAAACTAGTAGGCTATTTGCTGTATATTAAATAGTTTTTGAGCTCATTATTTTGCACTGAAATGAGTCTGACACACGAGTCTGTCGGCTCTGACAGCGTCGCATCGCATGCACCTGCGCAATATCATAGACTATGACTTCCGAAAATATAGCACTATGTGTTGTTAACTAGATATCATCACAAGAACTTTTGAGGAATATGCAACATAATTTAGACAATTGTTTTTGTCATATGTATAATAATAACTGACAGACACTCATTTCAGCCGCTCTGTGCAGCTCAAACATGAGCTCAGTCAGCTGAGCTCAGCTTCGCGGCTGAGACACGAATAGACTATTAACTTAAAGCTTTTACTCTTAAACACAAAAGGCACGTCCTCTTTAATAAAAAAGGAATATTTATTAAACAAGCCAGATCAAGAGCAGAAAAAACGCTCTCACAATTAAATAAATAATATACAAGAAAACTAGCCTTCTTCAATCTGTCTCTCTCGCCTGCGGGTTGGGCTAATCCAAAATAAGTGAAACAATGGGGGTGTTCTGAAGACAGACTGTTACCTGTGAAACAGGGGTGCTCTGAAAACACCCCCATTAGCAATTAGTGCTTTCCACCTGATGAAATGAACGCGGCGCGGCAAAACTAATGAAATTAACGTGGCTCGGCAAAACTGATGAAATGAACGCGGCAAAACTGACGGTACAGATCCACTAATAGCGCGGTGTTGTGACGCTTCCCCTCATGTGTATGTTGATGGGCGTTCCTCAAGTTTACCACTTTGGGTGTACGTTTGTAGCCTGGCTCCGCCCTCCTACGTACTTCCGCTCAATTTTCATTTTCCTTCAGTACTACGTCTGGGACTGCGGTGTATGCTTAGGTTTTCCCCCGAACAATTTTTTACCGGTCCAATCAGCGCAAAGAGGGAGTGGCTGAGAGCGATGACGTTGATGTCGTGCGCTAGTTTGAGTTGTAGTTCAGTAATGGCGTCGGAGAAAGATGCGAGTGTGTGGCAGCGCTGACGAATGTCCAGAAGTTAAAAGTGTGGCGAGGTGGACGAGCGAGCGAGACCGGTGTGCGTGATTGAGACACACCGGTCTCGAGTCCTCTCATGAGGGAGCACGGAGGCATATAAGGGCGAGCGACACCGGTGAAGGACGAGAGAGGACCAGGCCTGGATTTTAAGTTGGGTTTTGTTATGTTTGTGCGCGGCAGTCGTCCGTAGGGGCTGCCGCTTTTACTTTCATTTTGTGTTTATTATTTGATTAAAAGTTGTTAAACGTTCGCCGGTTCCCGCCTCCTTCTTCCCTGAACAAACGAACTCCCGTTACACGGAGCAAGAACAATCACTGCTGTACTGCTGATGTTGTGGTCCGGGAAAAGTCTTTTCCAGCTCGCTCCGTTAGTGGTGAAGGAGTTGCTGAAGCCGTCCGTCTCCCACCACCCGCGAGAAAAACCCAGGCTGAATTATCGACTTTTGACAAACACCAAGGTCGTGTGGTAATGTAATTGCTGTCCGAATCCACATCTCTGAGTTTTCAAGAATATATCACTTCAAAACTCACTGTTTATATCCTTTATAGACCCTTTCAGAGCACTGCGCGGTTGCGTGAGCTGTAATTTGCATTTCTAGACTTGTATTTCTTTAAATACTGGCAAGTGTTTACAAGAGCAAAATATTTCACCACCGCTCAAAAAATAAAAGAAGAAAAGCACGTAAACATTTGAATTGGGCAGTTATTCAAGGCAGCATTTATTCTTATCATACTAAGCATATGACATTTTATTGACAGCAAACAATCATGTTATGATTGCACGATATATGCACCACGAGAGCAGCGCGTTCCGATCACAAAACTCTCCTCCACCGTGAATAAATAACAATCCGAATGCACAAGGTTTTATCACTGACACTGAGGTGGTGTGCTCAGTTAATGTGAGAATCAAAGGCGAACGGCGCCTGACATACGTCACGACCAAACGTTAGCGATTGGTTAGGCAGATTCAGAGTGACTCTTGGCAGATCCAATAGTTTTAAACTTCAACAGAGAACCCGCCTTCAAGGAAGTAAACGCTTGTCAATGGAGAGTGGCCAGACTCTATGTACAAATGAAATGTACGAGAGTCTGGTAAAACCAGGCTAGTACGTTTGAGCCAGCGGGGAATGAAACACAAAGGACCAGTGAGAGACTTCTCTTCGCCAGTGGGTTGGGCTAATCCAAAAGAAGTGAAAACAATGGGGGTGTTCTGAAGGCAGACTGTTACCTGTGAAACAGGGGTGCTCTCAAAACACCCCCATTAGCAATTAGTGCTTTCCACCTGACGAAATGAACGCGGCGCGACAAAACTGATTAAATGAACGCAGCAAAACTGATTAAATGAACGCGGCTAAAAATCGACCAATCAGAATTTTGGTCGAGCCAGAACGTATCGACCAATAATCGACTAATCGACTGGGAGATTACAGCCCTAGTTCACAGTGCATTAACTAATGTTAGCAAGATTTTAATAATGCATTAGTAAATGTTGAAATTAACATTAACAAAGATAAATAAATGCTTTATAAGTGCAGTTCATTATTAGTTAATGTTAACTAATGTAGTTAACTAATGAACCGTATTGTAAAGTGTTACACAAATTTTTAAGTGCATACAATGAATCATTTTTAATTACTTTGTCATGTTATGCAGTGACATATCCCACATGAGACTAAACAGTCACAACAAGATAACAAATAGATGCCAAGTAGGAAATGCAGGTAACAGGTATTTTTTAAATAATAAAATGTTATGCATTAAAAGACGTTAATCACATAATGTTAGTCAAAATATATACTTACAAAGCCAAATATGCTCAGTGCTGTGGCACTTTCTGGGGTGTTGTTAGCTCCTGTTGACACAAGAGAGAAAAAGAAGAAATTTTCATTCATGTTTATTGACTAGAATGGTGCCTAAATGTTATGCACATGATAATTCACAGATATAGGATGACTGCTAGATTGACCACTTACACAATCAAATGACTATCAACACTGAAAAAAGAGAGAAGACAATAATAGAGCCTTCAGTGGCATGTAAAAATGAATTCATATGAAATAATATAATAAATAAGAAGCCACAATGAACATACTTGAACTAATTATTATTTTACTTGAATATATATGAGAGAGAGAGAGAGAGAGAGAGAGAGAGAGAGAGAGAGAGAGAGCGGGCGCGCGAGACAGCCTTTGACACCGCTCAGGCGCTAACGTTACTTCAAATGGCGTCACACACATTTAACTGTCAACGAAAATATGTAACTATAACTGGCCGTGAAAAGACGGAAACCATTGTTCGCGTAAATACAACATTTGGTACATAATGTACAATGCAGGTAACAGTTAGTCAATTGTATGCAAATTTAATGGGTTATGAAAGCGGTTCTTGAGGAAAACGAACAGTTCCCCGAGACTGTCATATAGTAATAGCAATTCGATATTATTATTTACTTTCTTCATATATGTAGCTATATTTAATGGATATTGGTTTACGTTTTAAAAGTATCAAAGACATTTGTGACAAATTTGTCAAATAAAAACTTCTTACCTCAGGAAAGCTCGCAGCTGGTGTCTGGCGATCCGATCCACAGGCAGGGACGTCCGTTATGCGCGCACTCGACACAAACCTCATTTGCGCGGGCTTGGCACGCGAGTAAACAATTTAAATTGTGTGAGGTGTAAGCAAAGTTTATAAATATATTTTTTTAACATTTAAAAATTACATTTATATCACCACACTAGTACTGGTATTTCTCTGGCATTAAAATAATAATAAATACAATTAAATTACGGATCATGAGATATAAAATGCTAACAGTAGGTGTGTGTGTGTGTGTGTGTGTGTGTGTGTGTGTGTGTGTGTGTGTGTGTGTGTGGACACCTACCGTTAGCATTTTATATCTCATGATCCGTCATTTTATTTTGCAACGTACAGTTATAGCCGAAAAATAAACAAGTAATGAAACTTCACTTTGCCCTCAGCCTAAACGATTTGCCAGGGAACAAATTATAGATCCATGAGAGCAAATATGGGCCGTTAAATCTCCACAAGACTAATTATAGCTGGAGACGCCACAGAGACATCAGAGCCAGCGGCAGACGTCAGAAGGACTAGCCGAGGAAAGTCTACTCTCGCCGGGTAAACAAGCGCTGAACGCCGCTGACTCACTGGAGCTCACATCTCCGAAAACACCAGATAAAATGTTAAAATAGGCACTCTTCTTATAAATAAACCACAGATTTGAGTTTTAAACAACTACATTACCGACTGAAAAGGTCTTAAAACTACGTTTTGTCACACATTAACAGTTTTAACACAAAAAGACGTGTAAACAAAGCCCATGTCAGTCATTTCTCAACGAGACGAGCCGCTGGCAGAAGCTCCTCCTATGAGGCGAATTCGAAATAAATTTATAACACTAATACTTTACTCTATTTATTCTATACTCTATTTTTTCCTCTTTTTGAAAGTTGTGAAATCACTATTGTGGAGTTTTTCTTTTGCTATTTGAGCAAATGGGCACACAAAAAATATATAATTATTGTATTCTCTCATTCACCGCTATAAAATTTAACCCAACTATGACGACTTCCGCTCTGAGAAACCCGAAAATGTGAAAAGGGTAGGAGAAAATACTAAATATAAAAATTACTTCTTTGTCTCCCACAAAGAACTAATTTTACATCCTTCCATCCACATGTTTTTATTTAACTTTTAAACATCCAGTGTGTGTGTGTGTGTGTATTCTTTGTTTACAGTAGCACTACTGCTTTTACGTAAACAGTAAAATACTGCAAATTCCCATATACAGTAAGTTACTGTAAATGTCATTAAAAATACCCACAATGCAGTGCATATTACAGTAGCTAACCGTAAATAATATAAATGGTATTTTACTGGGCTTTTTTGCGGTAAGTAACTGTAAAATTGCGGTAAAGTCTAACAGTGTATATTAGAGATAGGTTAAGAGACAGAGATCAGTGTTTATGGTGAATATAATCATTTTCCTCAGATGGGTTAGGTCTCTCCACCGCTCTTGGTAACCCTGTTTACTCTCATCTCACGACTGAATTATTCAGCTTAAGAACACTCTTAACCCGCACACACATGCGCCGTGGAACCGAAATATACCCAGCCGCACATACAGGGCTATTTAAAGCCTTGTCATAGATGGGAAATGGATGTTGGGATCCTGGAGAGTTCCATTATTACAATGGTGACGGATGATGGAATACTTTGTTTTGCTGCTGCTTTTTCTTTTCCTCCTTTTTTGTTTTAAACCTCCTGTGCCTTTCTGAAAGTGACAAGGTTGGGGGCCTAGCGCTTAGTGCGTGCGCTTTGACATGGCGAGTCGTGATGCTCAAGTGGGAAATGGGAGTTCAAGACTCGGTTGCATAATTTCCAGATCTTCTACTGCTCATCATTGCCCTATAGTCGATGTAAAGTGGCAAAATATTAGGGGGAAAAATGACTGTTACAAAGAGAAATTTTGCTGTCCTTTTTATCCAACACCCTCTTCTAGAAAGTCGTTTTCTCTTAAGCGTCATAGATTTTTAGACTCGTTTTAGAATAATTTATTTGGATGGTTCATTTAAACTAGTGTTCACAGGAGTCCATCTGCAATATTTTTTAATGCATTAAATATTTTAAAATAAATATATAAATACACACGCACATTTTTTTTATATATACAGTATATATATATTAATTAAATATTTAATCATTTGATTATTATTGTTGTTTTGACTCATAGTTTGGTTTTGCTTTTAATAAGGCAAAATATTAGGGCTGTCAAAAGATTAATCGCGATTAATCACATCCAAAATAAAAGTTTGTGTTTACATAATATATGTGTGTGTACTCTGTTAATTATTATTTATATATAAATACACACACAAGCATGTATATATTTAAGAAAAAAATATTATTTTTATATATAAAACATTTATATTTATATATATTATAGATTATATAAATGTATACACAGTATATACATGCAAATATTTCTTAAATATATACATGAATGTGTGTGTATTTATATATAAATAATAATGAACAGAGTACACACACATATTATGTAAACACAAACTTTTATTTTGGATGCGATTAATCGCGATTAATCTTTTGACAGCCCTACAAAATATGCATATATAATTGCACATATTGTAGTTTGTCTTTAAGTTATATTGTTCCAACATTTAATTATATAGTCTCCACAATCAGGTTTTTTGATGTTTTCATACATTGCAAAGTGGTACAAAGAAATAGAATGTTGTAAAACAAGTTAGTTGCTTCCTATGAGTATCTTGTATCGATCTAATTTTTCAAACAGAATCTTGACTATAACTAATTCTGAATAGCAAAATTGCTTTCCAAGCTCTATTAATAAGTCATATTGTGCACACACTTGGTTTGTTAGCCTTTCATCATTTTTAACTATGCATTCAAATCGAAGTGCGCGGCTAACTCAATCCATGTGCTTAATGTTCTGTTCTCTCCGACAGTGTCTGGAGATTTATGTGTTGGTTTGACAACAGGTCCAGGTCGCGCCCATAACAGTTAGAGATACTTTATTGATCCCCGAGGGGGAAATTGACTCAGCGGTGTAGCATGAACTACACTGGATAATGAAGGTCTCCAAATTAAATCTGTTAAAGCTGAGAATGTATTTCCACATCTTTCTCCCTGATATATTTGTGACCCCTCCTGTGTCTGAGCACACCTGTAAATCCCAGGCAGAGAAACGGTCGGCTCTAGTCGAGATCCGTGCGATGAAAGTGTGCGGCCCGAGAGTTTATGAGCATGATCATTACAGTCCAAGCCAGAGGGCTTCAAAACAATTTTACTTTTGTCCTGCACACTGGACAGTTTTAATGACTTCATCACCATTTTATAGACAGTCTGAGATTGTGAATCCTCAAATTGCCATTTCTGCCGACCTCTTTCTCGCTGTTTATTTGTGTGCGCCTCCAGTCCTGTGGAGGGAATTTGTTGATGTGGAGGGAATTGGTCGTGGTGTGTGTTCTGTGTATGTGCGTATTCAGGGGGATGTCTAAAATATTTTACACTGTGTGAAAGGTAATTCATTACGTTACATCATTATCAGCTGAGGCTCTAGATTTTTAGCATGACCTGCAATGTAGATACTGGCTGCATCTTAAATCGCATACTCTCTTGATACTTATTTTTAATAAGTAATTACTTCACGGATGCTAAAAAAAATATGTTCTATATAGTATGAATGTAATCTGGATGTACTACATTCGCCATGCTGTCAATATCATGTGACCTACCAGCTTCAGTTGCCATTCACAAATCCTCTCTCGTGGCCTCATGGGATATTAAAGTGTCCATTGTATGCACACTTCACAACCTCGCCGGAAGTAGTAGGTCATCCGGGTACTTTTTGCCTATTATTTTATGAGTGCTGTGAATTCGGATATGCTACTTTTGTCACATGGGGAAGTATGTGATTTCGGATGCAGCCCTCGTGTCATGTGCACTTGTAGGCTGAACATGTGACCATGTAATGGGAAAGGGATCATCTTTCTTCTATATTGTTTGCTACATACTTTTGCGGACCAATCAGAATAAAACCATCGGTGGTGGAAATAAATCAAATTTTTCTTAAAGGGTTAGTTCACCCAAAAATGAAAATTCTGTCATTAATTACTTACCCTCAGACCTCCGTTCATCTTCGGAACAGAAATTAAGATATTTTAGTTGAAATCTGATGGCTCTGAAAGGCCTCCATTGACACAATGGCACGGTTCACTCTCAAGACCCTTAAAAGGTACTAAAGACGTCGTTACAAAGTCCATCTCACTACAGTGGTTCTAAAATAACTTTATGAATCGGCGACAATAGTTTTTGTGCGCAAAAAAACCCTAAATAACGACTTATATAGTGATGACGATTTCAAAACACGGCCTCATGAAGCTTCGAAGCATTATGAATCAGTGAGTCGAATCATGATTCGGATCGCGTGTCAAACCGCCAAACTGCTGAAATTTGGCGATTCAAACCGCTGAATCGACTCGCTGATTCATAACGCTTCGAAGCTTCATGATGCCTTGTTTTGAAATCGTCATCACTATGTAAGTCGTTATTTAGTGCAAATTCAATGATGCTTGGCTCAGTGTTGATCTACATAAAAATTGGTTTATCAAAGTTCCAACGTATAACGCTTAATAAAGTGGTGTTTATCAGCGCAGCGCTCCTTTGTTTACAGAGGTTACGGGGAAACCAATATATTTCTGCTGTTGCATAAGCGCCATCTACTGTCAAAGAGTGAAATTGCATTTTCAGTGCGCCAGTTGGTTTGTTCAGACTAATGCATATTAACCCATATTTTTACTCAGCTTACACAGAGTTGTAAATGTTAACTGGTGGATCGATGAGAAGCTAATGTGCTTTTATAACATTTCTAGAATATTAAGTTTTATTAATACATTAATATAAATATAAAGTTGTGTTAGTATTAATATAAAGGAAGTCATTTTAGTCATTTTATGGTTTAGGATGTTTCCACAAACACTGATCTCACCCTGTGCAGGTCTTAAAAACCTTAAAATAGATTTTTAAAAAGATACCATGCACAGGTGATTAATAAATCATTTTGCATATTTTTAATGCCTAACAAATAACTTGTCCATATCTTTTCATTTAATTGGAGAATTCATGTATACAATATTATCTCTATATTTTGATGTTTTAATGAAGTAATGATTTATAAAAAAGAAAACTAAAACCAGTGCGAAATAAATGTTAAAAGCAGGAATTGTTAAATGTTAAACTGCAGCTCTCTTTAAAACTCGCTCCCTCTCTTGTACACTCCACCAGCCTTTCTCCTCATTAGATTTTTAAAAAAGTCGCATGCCCCTAAAATTGTATTTAGTTGTCAGTATATGCCTTAGCGTTACTGCGGTAATGATAGACACAGGTACAGTAGGTATTTGATATACTGTGCAGATTGGCAGTAACAAACCCACCTTTAACGTATTTATTATGCATGATTTAAAATAAAAGGTGCTTTAAAAAGTCCTTGAACGTCCTTGAATCTGGTGTGCATGAAAGAGTGGGAACCCTGTAAGTAAGACATTTACTTTTGCTATGGTTAAATAAATGTTCAGTGATATCTTCCAAAGATATTCCAAAGATAAAGAACTTATTCCATGCTTCAGTGTCACATTATCCTTTAGAAATCTTTCTAACGTGCTGATTTCTGAGTAACGTTTCTTATACTTCATATCATTATACAGTCAATTTGGAAAACAATTGTGCTGGTTAACATTTTCGTAGGAAATGTGATACATACCCCCCCCCCTCCCCAGGATTTATTGGTGAATAGAAAATTCAGAACAACAGCATATTTGAAATAGAAATCTTTTGGTACAAAATATATATCTCTTTCCTCTCACTTTTGATCAGTTTAATATATCCTAAAATGAAACATCTTAGTAACCCCGAACGGAATGGTAGTGTGCGTGTATGTAATTCTAAAGATAATGGTACATTATGTTTAATGTTCATAGCAGTTATGACACTGTGTTAGTGTTAATGTGAGAGCGCGTATCCATGCATGCATGCTCATGATATTATGTGCAAATCTCTGATGGTATAACACAGTTCGCGATGTGATATATGAGCTGGTACTCGGCTCTGTCTGCCGTAGCCTGTGGCGTGAGTCGGGTTGAGTGATTGTGGTCATTTCAGCAGACAGAGAGACAAGCGTCCCTAGACCAGGCTGGGGAGGGGAGGGAGGGATGGGCCCAGCGCCCTGTTGTATTAATGGCAGCGCCGTGCCAGATTGGACGGGTCCATCTAATACAGATAAATCATCATTACAGGAGTGTGAGGGTGGAGGGGTGGGGAGTTGCTTTGGCAGTCAGAAGAAAAAAAGGGGCTTTCATTTGTGCCCAGGATCTCTGTAAACTCATTCATCATGCCAGCTATGTTACACTCCCACCCCTCCACACCAGTCCCACCTCTCTCTTCTCACTTCTCACTCTCATCCCTCCTTCTACTCCAGAGCAATGCCTTCCAGCTCTGCCATCTCTTAGGAGGTGATGATACACTCCCTCCTCTACTGTGTTTAAAGACAACACAGAATTTGCAATGCAGTTATGTGACTGGACTCGAGTTGCAACTTTAAGGACTTGTGACTTGCTTGACTAAATGAAGAAAATTAATTTGACTTACATTGACATGAAAGTAGCTGTGTTTCCATCCACCTATTTTTATGCACATTTTGGGATATTGCAGCAAAAAATGCTGAATGGAAACGCCAAGATGCGCATATATTCTAAAAATGCGTATAAAAAATGTATGCGCTCGTTTGAGTCGGATACATTTTCTGTCCGATACGAAAACATGCACATATATTACGATGGAAATGCATTTACCGAATAAATTCCTTGATGCGCATTAAAAACAATCATGTGACTTTCGCGATGTGACAACATAACTGTACTAACCAGCGGAAAAATCTTGTTTGCAAAGCAAAATAAATGCTGTTTTTGGTCATTCAGAAGTCTGTTGTCAAAGATGCTCGGTATATTTCCCTCCTGGAACTGTCTTACATGACTGTTCCCAAACAGCAGCATCTGCCTCTGAAAGAACAAGTTTATTGAGACACACAAGTTTTTCCGAGACGCAAATCATTTATTATATACAAAAATTATTATATATGGTGGCTTCTCCTATGTTTCTTAGTGATTACGATTATGTTCTCTTTGACTAACTGGATGAAAACGGTAGACTGGATAATAGGGGTGTATCGATACACCAATGCCACGGTTCGGTTCGGTTCTGTTTGCTGTGGAGTCATGGTTCATGGCAGGGCACCAGCAATAATAACACTAGATTCACTTTTAACCTTAACAATAATAATTTAACTTATTAACTTTATCTTTAACTTCATACATTGGCTTCACGTTTTCTTTAGAGCAGTTAGCAAACCTGAGTAAACTAAAATGAAATAAATGCCTCCACTGTAGACTAGTCTAGACTAGTTTAAAAAAATAGAAGCAAATTTATTCCACAAAAATTAATGACCACACACAAGTGATATCCCACTTTAGCCTACTTAAACACATAAATTTAATTAACATGACTAATACTGATGATGAATAAATAGGCCTATAAGTTAGTTATTAAATAGCAGTTTTTGTAGCACAATAAAGTACCCACCACACTATGTTGTTTTGTAAATAAATTATAAATTATTTTGCAATATAAATTAAAGTGAAAATAAAGTGGCATTTTGGGGTTATGGAAACAACAGTTACCATGGCAAATACACAATACCAACATGAACTGTTAATGAATCATATGACTGCTCCTGATTAGCACGGAATGCATGCAAATCCTTCCCAGGTAACACACGGCGTACTCGTTACGTGATTTATTGGTACTTTATTTTTAATTTCATGACTTGCGTTGCATGATCGTAGTTTTTCTTGCGCTTAATATATGAAGTGATATACAGCGCGCGCTGCCGCGTTTGCGCATGCAGTTGAAGTGTGTGCGCTTCGAGCTCGGTTCGGTTTTCTAAGGTGAAAGAGACATATAGCCTTACAACATATCATCTGACCGCAGATACTGAATCGGAACAACGCATTTTTCTCAGGCAATCTGTAACCCACTCAGAACAATGGGTCTTCTTGTGGTGCCCCCTCAGCACTTGGTGCCCTACGCGCAGCGCGTGATGCGCGTGGTGGGAGCGGCGGCACCATGGGCGGCACCGAGCTTGAGCGATCACACAAGTCACGTGACATGTACTTAGTGTACATTTAGTAAAAAATATTATTCTAATAATATTTTGTAAAAAAAAATACAGATCTTGTTGGTTGTTAAAAGTGTGCTAATTACTATTTAATCAAATATCAAGGAAGAAATAAATAATGTGGCATAAGGTGAAGTGAGAGCTGGGCTGGGGCAGCAGGGGGCGGGGCACGTTCGGTTCGTCATGAGAGGATTGCGGTTCGAACAGTGGGTGGTTTTTCGGTTCGGTTTGAATATTGTTACATCCCTACTGGATTAACCCAGCCTGATCTGCCGGCGATTTGATTTCGCCCTTCAGCTCAGTCTGGAAACCTGTACATTCATTTCTACTTCTTCTGTTACACTTTTGCGGGAACCAATCACAGACTGGCTTATCCACCTGGCGCGCTATTGGCGGGTTTAATACGATGACGGATAGAGAAGCGATGGCTCGATGCCCGTTGATCACGCCTCTTGTGGTCTGATTGGTTGAAGGACTATCCAATTGCGTTCAGATTAGACATGTGCCGGTAAACGGTAATACGATATACCGCAATAATGAACATGCACAATATTGTTATCGTGGGCGCTTCAAAATACTGTGAATAATTATTTCTTACGAATTATTCAGATTTTTACAATACTTGACCCATCAACCGTTTAAAATGAACAATACGTCAAAGAGGACCGGGCACTGATGTAAACTCAACCCAACGTGCATGAGCCGAGCACATGACGGAACGAGTGAAGTACATGCCCTGAATGAAATGCACATTCACTCTCTGACTGCAGAGGGCGCTGACGGAACAGCAGAAAAAAACTTCAGCATTTAATAACACATTATTAATATCAAAAGTTGTGACTGTATTATTTAATGGACCTGAGCTAGCACTGACTAACAGTTGCTTTTTTAACTAACATTATCAAAGAATAATAACTATACAAATTTAGGTATTCGCTCTTTGTTGATGTTAATGCATTAACTAGTGAGACCTTATTGTAAAGTGTGACCTAATGTTCTTTATAATTCTTTTGCACTTTAATCTGTTTTAAATATCTGTTTACTTTATAAATTTTTCTGTATTGCTTTATTGAATTTAAATGTTTGGTTCTTTTTGTTATAAGAAAGTTATTAAACCTGTTATAGTATGACAACACTTTTTTGCAACAAATTTTAATATTGTGATTACCGTATACCATGATAAAAGCTTCAGCAATTAATCGCAACATGAAAATTTGATACCGGCACATGTCTAGTTCAGAGTTATTAGAACTATGCCCGTTGATCACGCCTCGTGCAGTAGAAAATACAGAGCAGACTCCCCAGACTAATGTTCAATCTTAAATTGAGCTTGGTCTGGTGATAGCCAGACAATAGAAACTGTGATTTTTTTCGCAATGTTTTATGCGATATTGCAATTTTGCACATAAGTTGCATTTGCAACTTTGGATGGAAACATAGCTACTGACACTGAAATGGACCATATTCATAAAAGGAGATTTGGTGTTGCACAGTTTGCAAAGCCAGGATATAGGACACGACCATCACAACTTTAAAGCTTACATAACACACACAGTTTCTGCCAATCTCATGTTAATCTTGAGTACCTATAGAATAGTATTGCATCCTTCATATCTCCGAAGAGTCTTTCGTTTTATCATATAAAAGACAGATACGCGGTACCGATTCTTTCTGAAAACAGCCGAACCCGTGGAGGCATAAAGCTAAAGAGTCACGAGCACACACAAGTGGTTTTCGTGGTCTAAAAAGAAAATGACAACGCTGCCGATGGCTTCCGTAACCCGAACTAAGCTCGCTGATGGGTGTGCTCTTGCTCTCGCTCTGGTTGATGTGCGTATGCGCTCATTCAGGAGAAGTGCCCATACAAGGAATGTCGCCCTTTATGACATCATACAGGGCCATACAGTTTTTTTGTTAGTTTTTTTTTGGCCATGTTTACCAAGAGAATCCAACTCTTTAACAGTGTAATTAAGTCAGAATGCATGGAATTGCATTACTCCCCCTTTAAACTTCATTCTCCACTTCAGAAAAGAAAGATATAAGCCAACCTGTTCAATATAAGTAATTTGACTAATATCTAGAAAGAATAATGTGCAAAACAGGATGCGTCTTTATACAAAATTGTGTTTCAAATGTATTGTAAGGCTGTCATTAGATCGAAATAATTATTAATGATTAATCTCTTGCTTTTGATCGCATGCTTTTCATCTACCCATCCACCCATCCATCCATCCATCCACCAATCATCGAATCCATCCATCCATCAATCAATCATCTAACTATCCATCCATCCATCCATCCATCCATCAATCATCTAATACATCCAAACATCCCTCCATCCATCCATCAATCATCTAATCTATCCATCCATCAATCATCTAATTTATCCATCAATCAATCGTATAATCAATATTTACATAACATTATTTTCTTGATTATGCAATATTATGAAAACATTATACATCCACAAATTGTGCATGATAAGTCTAAAGACGGTTATTAAGGAAGCAGAAAGGGTCAATTTTGATTTCACGTTGTCTTTTAAAGATGGAAAGCATAAACGGGAGGGCGGAATTCTTTTTTAGTTGTCTGACAGTCGCCGTCTCTTGAAATTACCGGAAAGAACAATTCAACCTGATGAAATCAAAAGGGGTAAAATGACAGTATATATAATTAAACATGGAGATATAAAATAGCTGTGAAAAATCATGACAGATGTGTCATGAAATGGAAATGGCACTGTTCAGTCCATTACGGACGGTGCTTCTGCTTTTTATCTTGTTTTCTCAAAATTATTTATCGAATCGTGTTGCGTTGCGTTGGAAGTTACATTGATCCCGCGGGTGCCTGTTCGCATTAATCTTACATTTAACAAATATGAATCATGCAAGAGGCATGGAATTAATTCTAGTGATGTGGAATTGCTTGAATGAATGAGTCAGCTACAGATGGCTTTTTATAATTGCTTTTTTTAATTTTATTTGTTCTTTGTTTTTCCTGTTTTAATAAATTAAACACGAGTCTGCTGAATACTATTGTAGCGTTAAAGAATTCAAATGAAATTTCTGTCATCATTTACTCACTCTCATGTCGTTCCAAACCTTTGTGACTGACTCTCTGTCCCCCAAAAGAAGTTTTGAATAACGTAACCATGGTGGCTCTTTTCCATGCAATCAAAATGAAGGGGGACTGGAGCTTTTTCAAGGTTCAAAAACGATGAATAACATCAAGTATGACTTGTACGCTATTCCAAGTCTTTGTGAGAGGAACAGACTGAAATTTAAGCTCTCTTAGCTCCCCTTGCCCATTTCATATAAGAGGGATCAATGTCCAGTTTATGAACACAGTCTGATGAATTGGACTGATATGGTTCTCAACTCGCTGACCGTTTGCACTTAACATCTTGTTGGAGACATCTGTCGTATAATAGACTGTCAAATGGGCCACTTTTATGATTCTTTTACGGCATTCCAGTCCATATTCATTGTGATTACATAGAAAATAGTGAACTTTTCCCCCCTGTTTGTGTTCCTCGGAAGAGAGAAAGCCAGGTTTAGAATGACAAAAGTAAATAATGACCAATGTTTCATTTTCAGGTGAACAATTTCTTTTAGTGATTTGTTTCAACTGCGTCACATACTCTTTTCTTTTTTTTCTCTCCGGAAGTGGAGATTATACTGTTTTGCCAACATCAATTTTTCCACCTGGGTTTCAAGCTGCCACACAGACGCATCCATCACTGTTCAGATTAGATTTTCTCTGTTTCTGCTTTCATAACGCACACAAACAGCAAAGGTGCACACGCATGCTGATAGCCCATCTTACGACCTCAAGGTTTGCTTGGATCAGACTTTTATTTGGTGAGAATCCATGAGTGAGCAACCCTCCAGAAGCCGTACACACTTAGACAAAACAAACAGCGCCCACACAGGTACACACACTTCTCGTACCGATGCCGTACGTTTACAGCCCTCAAGAGTCCACTTACAAACCTTGTATTTGTTTCCCTCTCCCACGGCTGTGCCACCTCAAGGGAATTCTGGGATAGCGTAGGATGGTTCAATCGGTCAGCCTGCTCTGTTAAAAGGTAGAGATTACCCACAGGGCCGTGCGGTGGTGTGCCTGTTATCCAGCTTTAACAGTGAACTGAACGGTTCAAGCAGCAAGCAATCACGTACGGGCAACATGACCCTACGTTTACCTCGCAGCTGTCCACCGCTGGGACTGGAGGATTGGATCGGTATTAAAGAATCAGGCTTTTAACCGCATGGACTGTGTGTTTGGACAGCTATGGTTAAAATGATCATTTTAAAATGATTTACTCACCCTAGTTTCAGTCCAGCGTGAATGTCTTTCTTATAGAACCCAATAGGAGATGTTAGGTTGAATGTTGATGCTGCTCTTTTCCATACAGTGACTTGAGGCCGTCATCTCCAAAAAGGACCTAAAATGATCATGGAAGTTTTCAGAATAGCTTGTTTCAAGTCTTCTAAACCCATACAATAGGTTTTTAAGAGGAAAAGAAAAGCTATTAATCATTTGAAAGTCTTGCCCTCCACCACAGCTGTCAAATCTCAGCTGAGGCACAGATCAGGCATAGCATTATGACCACCTAACTGATTGTGTTGGTCCCCCTTTTGCTGCCAAAACAGCCCTGATCTGTCTAGGTCATGGACTCCACTAGACCCCCGAAGGTGTGCTGTGGTATCTGGCACCAAGATGTTAGCAGCAGATCCTATAAGTCCTGTAAGTTGCGAGTTGTGGCCTCCATGGATCGGACTTGTTTGTTCAGCACATCCCACAGATGCTCGATTGGATTGAGATCTGGGGAATTTGGAGGCCAAGTCAACACCTCAAACTCGTTGTTGCGCTCCTCAAACCATTCCTGAACCATTTTTGCTTTGCGAATACCGTTTCCCCACGTGCATCAATGAGCCTTGACCCTGTCGCCGGTTCACCACTGTTCCTTCCTTGGACCACTTTTGATAAATACTGACCACTGAACACCCCACAAAATCTGCAATTTTAGAGATGCTCTGACCCAGTCATCTGGCCATGGCAATTTGGCCCTTGTCAAACTTGCTCAAATCCTTACGCTTGCCTCAGTCCTTATACTTTTTCCTGTTTCTAACACATCAACTTTGAGGACAAAATGTTCACTTGCTTAATATATCTCACTCACTAACAGGTGCCGTGATGAAGAGATAGTCGGTGCTGTTCACTTCACCTGTCAGTGGTATATACACATATTTATAATAAAATATAATACAACAAACTTATTTACATCTATTGTGAAAAATCACACAAAATCAGTATCTTCCAGACAATTTTTTTGTTTGTTGGCCTAAATACTGTGAAAATATAAAAGCAAAAAGCATTTATTTAATTTTGCTAGCATTTTGCATTTTATAATATCATGTTTTTTTCTCATACAGTGTAAATGGGTCTTTTACATGTGGAAATATGCTGCTGTCTTCATATTTTACAATGGAGGCTCTCATCGTTTGGCATAAAAATGTCTGAAAATCTCTGTTCTATTGCATCAAGCTTTTTTTCTTTTATTTTTTTAGATTAATGTCCACAGCCATCAGCAGAACTGCCTTCAACAGCAGTCTAAACTCAATGGCTGCACTCTATCTCTCTCTTTTTTTCTGTCTGTGCCATGTTTCACAATCTGCCAATGGTGCTTTTTTACCAGGGTTGCAGGAGGGCAGCCATATACTGCTCCACTTACTTCTAATTGTAATTCGATAGCGCATAATCTCAAATTTGTTACGCATCACATTTTATAATATGGTAATATTGTAATGGTAAGTGGCTGGCCGCACTTGGCCTGGACCGAAGCAGATGGTAGCGGCTTCCTCGCCCACCTCAGGTGATTAGGGAGACAGATTTTGTGATCTGAAACTCGGAAATAGAGGCCATAAAGGGTTCTTCATCTCAGTGAGGGAAAAAAAAAGTTTTAAAGTGATGTAGTGTTTAAAAGCTTTTAGATGGTTTTTTGGGTGGGGAATATGGGGTTGGAGAGGTTTCTGGGAACTCGGTTTGTATCAATATTTTATGAAAGGCAGAAACCTGTCTTGTGTTCAGGCCACGGTTCTACATCGATAGCATCAAATGGACCAGCAGTGATATTTCTCATCTTCATTCCACTTCAACAAGCACCTCTCACAATTTTCAGATGAAATAAGAGTTTTTTTCACACCATTGACCTGAAAACGGAAAGTTATCTGGGTGCTAAAACGCACATTACTGTGTATAATGTATTTACTTAGTGACTAGAATTATTTGAATCAGTTCACCCAAAATCATTTTGTTCAGTGATTTGTTCAGGTTACATTATAACACCAGTAATTGAAGACATTTTTTTTGTGTATGTGTGTGTTATGAATGAGTATTTAAAATATTCACTCAAATGAGTCATTCCCTGCATCAACACAATTATCATTGTCCTTTTTATATTAAGAGATTTAAGCATTATAAACATTTCCCCAAAATTATCTTTTCGGTCACACTTTAGATGAGGGTCCAATTCTCACTATTAAATAGTTTGTTTTTACCTCAATAAACTCCTAATTACTGCTTATTAATTGTTAGTAGGTAGTTGTTAAAGGAACACGCCATTTTTTTGAAAAAAGGATCATTTCAAACTCCCCTATAGAGTTAACAGTTGAGTTTTACCGTTTTCGAATGCATTCAGCTGATCTCTGGTTCTGGCGGTAGCACTTTTAGCATAGCTTAGCATAGATCATTGAATCTGATTAGACCGTTAGCATCTCGCTCAAAATTGACCAAAGACTTTCGATAATTTTCCTATTTAAAACTCGACTCTTCTGTAGTTACATCGTGTACTGATGTAGACCGACGGAAAATGAAAAGTTAGGAACTATACTCTCATTCCTGCGTAACTTCGCTGCCGTACCATGGGTGCAACAGGCACAACGATATTACGCAGCGCCTGAAAATAGGCTAACTTCCATCAACATAACCAATGTGACAACCTGCTTCAAGTCAAGTTTTAAAAAGGAAAAATATTGAAACAATTTGATCATTTTTTAGCGAGATGCTAATGGTCTAATCAGATTCAATAATCTATGCTAAGCTATGCTAAAAGTGCTACCGCCAGACCCGTAGATCGGCTGAATGGATTCGGAAACGGTAAAACTCAACTGTTGAACTCTAGCGGAGTTGGAAAATGAGTGTTCCTTTAAGTTTAGGTATTGGGTAGGATTGAGGGATGTAGAATATGATCATGCAGAATAAGGCATTAATATGTGCTTTATAAGTACTAATAAACAGCCAGTATCCTAGTAATATGCATGCTAATAAGCAACTAGTTGATAGTGAGAATTGAACCCTGAACTGAAGTGTTACCTATCATTAATTTTGTCAATTGTTGGGCTTGACTTTTACCACACTTTTGAAAGTCATAGTAATAGACTAAATAAATTAACTATGAGTGTCATTTATGTCCTTTTAATTGTGTACGGTCATCTGCCATTGTTCTTTCTGTTGTGCTAAACCTCCAATTGTTTTTCTTTTCCAGTGGGAGGAAGTAAGCGGCTATGACGAGAACCTCAACACCATTCGAACGTACCAGGTGTGCAACGTCTTCGAGTCCAACCAGAACAACTGGCTGCTCACCACCTTCATCGCTCGGCGCGGTGCTCAGCGCATCTATGTGGAGATGCGTTTCACCGTCCGAGACTGCAGCAGCATCCCGCGAGTGCCTGGGTCCTGTAAGGAGACCTTTAACCTGTACTACTACGAGACGGACTCCGTCATCGCCACCAAAGGCACGGCGTTCTGGATGGAGGCTCCGTATTTGAAGGTGGACACCATTGCGGCAGACGAGAGCTTCTCACAGGTGGATTTTGGTGGTAGGTTGATGAAAGTGAACACGGAGGTGCGGAGCTTCGGTCCACTGTCGAAAAATGGCTTTTATCTGGCATTTCAGGACTATGGTGCGTGCATGTCCCTGCTGTCCGTGCGTGTGTTTTTTAAGAAATGCCCCAGCGTGGTGCAGAACTTTGCAATCTTTCCAGAGACTATGACCGGGGCAGAGAGCACCTCGCTGGTGATCGCTCGCGGGATGTGCATCCCGAACTCTGAGGAAGTGGACGTACCGATTAAGTTGTACTGTAACGGCGATGGGGACTGGATGGTTCCGATTGGGAGCTGCACCTGCAAGGCGGGATTCGAGCCGGATAATGGGAACGTCTGTCGAGGTAAGAGTTTGGGTCTCAATAGTGTTGACCTTTGGTTCATTAACGTCTATTTTTAGTGTTTTAAATTGATCCTTTTCAGTTGGTGGAAAACGCGGGGTAGTCTCTGGTATCTTGCTTAGCTTCTCTCACTGACAAGACTTCTCTTTGTTGAAAAGACATTCAACTGAATGAATTTCAAAATTATCCCAGGTTTATGCTGGTTCAGAGCTGGACCAGTACAGTATAGCCATGATATTTACCAGCAATACATTTTAGTGAGCAGGCTGATTAAATACATCTTGCTGGTTAAGCTAGTTGATAAGTACGGACAAAAGAAACCAAATCCCAACAATTGCTGGTGACCCAGTGACTAAGTTGGTCTTTTTTCATGAGATGTAGCCATAGACTGTAAGAAAAATATGGAGGTAGTGTCAGTGACGTCACCCATAGGATTCTGAAGAACAGTTTTGAAGCGTAAAGTAGGGTCGAGCTGGAAGTTGCCATCTTGGCAGCGTGTCATCGCGTCATCGCGAGTCACTCCCGGATAACAGAAAATGGGCAAAGAGACGGGACGTGGGTGGAGCTGAGGTCACGTGATGACTAACAGACACCAGACAAACGACTTTCCACCTGTCACTCAAAGTGGCCACACCCTTAATTATGCAGAACTTTAAGGCTTTACATAATGTAAACGAAGTTATAAAAAAATGTACCCCCCTCACAGTTGTAATGAAGGGCAAAATTAGATATATAGACCAAAACCATAATTTGTGCCAGGCTTTAAAAATGTTTTTTTTTTTCTGCTGTAAAACTGGGCATTTTAACATGGAGCTCAATGAGATTCTGCTCCCTTTTGGAGCCTGTCTCTAGTGGCCTGTTGATGAATTGCAGTTTAAGTCACTTCCGTATTGGCAGTTCTGCAGTAGCTTTGACTAATGAACTTCCACTAGATTGAATTGAGAGATATGTGCCGATTTCTGATTATTTGAGAAGATTTCTGGGCAACAGATTTTGAGTTTGAGTAGATTTACTTGAGTGGATTAATATGGCGATGTGCACATGTGTTTGAGATCGTGTTTGGGAAAGAGAGCAGAATGTGGTGTTGATGTTGTCATTTTGTAAAATTGCATATTGATCATCCACTATTATAAATATAACATAATATAATTCTAAATAAAACAGTATTTTATTATTTTCATTATAACGTCCATGCACATTTTATTTTATTTATTTATTTATTTTAGGCAAAATCAGACCCATAGACGCAGTTTCTCATTCTTGTCTGTATTTTTAGTTGCTCTCTTTTCATGTGGACACTGACACACATGATCATATTGTTCTCTCAAGGTCTGCAATTAACTGATTTGGCCTTCACTCAAGGCCAGTGCCATATTGACTCCCTCAGGACCAAACGTGTAGAGAGACGATAAGACTGATTGACAGCTATCTGTCTCGATCAATAAAAAGATATACCACTTAGTGTGGGAGGACCACTGGTGCCTCTACACATAAAAACACACAGGTGGCAGCTTTGTTGAGTTCGTTGGCATCTGCAGGCAAGGTCTTCTTATCATAGAGAGATGGTCATGATGTCTATATAGTCCCTGTTTAAGACCTCTTTCAGACTCCTCAACTGCCTCAAAACACAAACTTAAAATCAGTTTTTACACAGTGAGAAGCAAGGTCCTGTCTTAATTATTAATCCCCCCCCCCCCCCCCCCCCCCAAAAAAAAAAAAAAGAATGAGGTATTATAATATGTTGTGGTCAAAATTAAGTTCTATTTTTTATATAAATGTATATATACAATTTTATATTTTATATATATATATATATATATAATATGTGTGTGTGTACACTGACCAGGTATAGCATTATGACCACTGACAGGTGCAGTGAATAAGACTGGTCATCTCTTCCTCACGGCACCTGTTAGTGGGTGGGATATATTAAGCAGCAAGTAAACATTTTGCCCTCTAAGTTGATGTGTTCGAAGATGGAAAAAAACAAGAAGTTAATGCTGGACCCGCTGAAGCCACCTCGCAACTTACAGAATTTAAAGGATCCCTTCAGGAACAGGACATTTCATTTCCTGTATATTAAACATTAGTTATGCTTGGATTGGCTTTATTTTGTACTGTATTTTGCTTTCAATGACAGTACACATAACCTGGATCTTGACATGTTGGCGAGGAAGTATGCAAGTTAACTTTTTATCTTAATATATTAAAGGAACAAGTGAAGTTATAAGCAATATAGGTGTGAATGGGCAGAAACATACCAACAATTGTTGGAAGCGACAAAGAAATGATGAAAAGTTGAAACGTGTCATGTTGTGCCTGGTGCGGACACGGTGTCGGATGTCTTCTGGAATGTTCAGTGATCTGGAAGGGGCGATAAAGTTGTTCATAAACTTTGAAGATTAAAGATGGTTGAGGTTTTGCTGGGTGTTAGTGTCTGGTGTAAAGTCTGTCATCTAGATGTGGCCGCGGTTTTTAAAAGCCAGTGTGTTAGCGGATTAACGATTTTGCACACAGCAAGTCACCACTAATTACTGCTGCTTTGATCTGCGAGTTCTCATAAAGGCTTTTGATGGGGTAATATATTGCAGTCTGAACTTGCATACACACACACACACACACACACACACACACCCACATTGCATTCTTATGAAGTTTTCATAAATTCCCTAGGGTTGATTTTACCAGCACAGGCAACCTGGGGTAATAAGTATTCTTTTAATGTTCATTAGTCTGTTTTGGTTGATGGTCGTCTGGTTCCAAACCTTCCCACTCCCCTCTGCTTTCATTGGTCGATTTGGACCTGGAGAGGGTGATTAGAGGTTGATTAGAGTAATTGGTCTTTTGGGTTAATGAAGGTGTCTGAGCTATTATAAATGTGTCTCAAAGGAAGTCTGAGCAGCTTTATGTCTTGGAAGGGATTACTACATAGTGCACATTACACACTGTGTGCTGCCTACTGTTTTGTTGTAAAACTAGTTTGTAGAAGCAAACAATAGTATGCCATATTGTCACATGACCTCATTATGATTGTCAGATGACCTCATTAGGAGCATATTTAATTTTGTGAGTGGTGTCCAGTTGATTATTAAAAATAAATAATAATAGTTTGCTTGTTTAATTCAAAATGTTGTACACATTTCTTAAATTGTGTCACTTTGATTAAATAGCAGGAATCGCCATTTATATTACATTTGGTGTAAACACTACAGTCATTTTAATACTTTTTTGTCTTATTTTCTAGTACAAAAATGACAAGATATTGCGTTTTGTTTTCTAAAAAATGTAGCAAAAGTTTTATGCTTAAAACAATAAAAAATGCCAATGATGTAAGAAAAAAACTGCGAAAGCAGGTTTATTTTATCCCATTTGTAGATTTGTTCCCCCTCCTTCTTGTTTTAAACATAAAACCGGACTTAATTTCTCAGAAAACAACACTTATGTCTCACTTATTTAAGAATGTTAAATATAACATAGAAAACAGGACAAAACATTACAAACACTGCATGAAAAGTGGGATTTTCGACCACGTAAACGCCTGTATACTCCTGGAAATCTCCCTAATTTTCGGCAGTTTTCGACAATTTAGAGGCAGCGAACGTCGCGCTCGTCTGTGCCACAAATTGTCGTAAACGAACCATGACGTAGGTGGAGTTTATAAGCATACAGCTGTTCATTCAAAGAAAGGGCTTAATTTATAAAACACAGCAGTTTACTCAAAGAAAGAGCTTTATTGTTAAACACACAACTATGTACAGTGCAGCAGTAATGTCTCGTAATGTAATGTAAAGTTCGTCGAGCTCCAGGCTGCGAGAGGGCGGTGGCCGCACAATCCATCCAGACACCCCGTCAACAAAGCCGTCTTCCTCGTCAAACATGAGTTCAATGGTCGTGGACTTCCAAATGTCCACCTCATCCAGCACACTCTCGCTTCCAGCAACTGTAATACAATCCATAAAGACAATAAGCAACCTGAAAAATACTCACATTGACAAAAAACGGATCTAATATAATAAATCTTACCCTTTTTCTTCTTGATCGACTCCGAGCTAAACTTCGCAGTTTCAGGTTGTTTGTATCTGAAGCTCCGGCGTGTCGATTCATAATACGTCTTACAGGCAGCTGGAAAACAATTACATGAGACTGGTATTAATAAAAACAGTCACGGTAAAATTAAACAAGGAATGAGAAACACATTAGAAGTTACTTACACACAATTTCGTCATGATCAGCGGTTAAATCTGGACTCGCGGAAATCGCTCCAAGCAGATAAGAGCACACGGCTTCGTTATGAGGTGAGGATAGTCTGTGTAAACAAAATGTGCAGTTTTAAGCTCGGATCTATTAACGCATCCATTTCCTTATACAGCTGAATAAAAGCATATTCTTTAAATCGTAACGTTACATTACCCATGTTGTGGTTCATAGCGCCTGCAGTTTGCCTCAGAGTTATGAAGACGAAGACAGCCTCCTGAAAATGAGTCCAAAAAGTTTGTCGCGTCCATGCAGAGATTGAGTTGAAGACGGTGTCCTGTCATTGTTGATCACGAAAAAGGAAAGCAGCAAAAAACATAAAAAAATAGTTTAAAGCTCGTCTTCTACGCGTCATGGCCATGACCTCGACCTCGCACCTCATTGGACTAGGGCTCTGATATGGAACGCGCCCGGGGCCAAATCTCTTTATACGAAACGCGTGACTTATGATCGTTTCAACCTTCAACACGCCCTGTTTTCCGCTTCACGCACAGTTTTAACATGTTAAGAAGACACATTTGAACGTGTTTCTTAACGCGCACATTCTGTACATGTCGAAGTGTAATATATTTTTTTTTAAAGCAGACTTACCTTTAGATGTAGCCTAGGCTACATACATATTAATATAAGATATTAATTAATTGCTTAACTGACTACTGTGCTAGAGTAAAGTAGCCTAATGTTACAATGTATATTAAGTAAATGCTTAATATTATACAATTATTATAATTTATCTATATGGGTTATTGTTTGTTTTTTAAAGTTAGGCTATATATAATTTCTAAAAGTATAGGCTAATTTACACAGCACATATTTATAACTGAAAACACACAACTTTATTCACTTTCACATAATAATGTTTTTGTAATTTGGTGTTTAGTTTGTTGTATAGTTTGTTTATACTGTTCTGTCTCTGTTTTGTTTCCAGGAACATCTGATGAGTGCTAAAATAAAATGACTTCATTATATTTAAAATATGTTTTGATATTCATTTTATTTATATTATTAATATTTTATTTACCCATAAACGTGTCTTTAGGAAGCCATAAGTTATAGAGACAAGAATAACTTTTGCCATTTAAATGCCACATTCATTTACTGAGGACCCATACAGCCAATGATCATGTGTGAAAACACATACATAAATTGATCACTTAGAAATCAAAACTAAGGTTTGAGAAAGAAAGAATATGCATACAACAAAATATATTGTTTCATAGCAGCTTCAGTAACAAGTTCAAAACAAATTCTGCTGTAAACCGGCTCTAACAAGCCAATATAGTGTCAATATTCAGCTCAAGTGACTTCAGTGTTGATTCAGTTCAGTTGATTTCAGTTCAACTGTAAATTCCTCAGTTGTGCATTGTGTGTAGTTAGATATATGCAAAAACAACATTTTTGGAAATAGTTAAAATAGTTTTGCACAAAGTGTTGCTTTTGCAAGAGATGTCTGATGTTTTGTGTGTAGAGTTACTAGAAATGGAGCCATATTTTCAGAAATTGTGTGTAAGCAATTAGATAAAACTGTAAATGAATCCAGTTTATTTTAGTTCAGGACTCATAGTCCAGGTGTTAGTAATCTGTGCTTAATCTTTGTTCCAGGCAACAATTTTTTAACTCACGATTAAATAGATTAAGGCCTACTCTTGGCATAATTTAAACCCTGTCCAGGAAACCACCTCTTGAAAATCTTCATTGATAATTCATAAAATGTGGTGTGAGCTCAATTTAAATGACAATTACAGAAAAACACAATCTGACTTAACTATAAACAAACAAACTTGTACTTTTCACATTTATGATTAATAGCCATTTAAAAAATCATTCACAGTGCAGGGTGGAAAAATTAATGTTGGTATGTAAACTGTATGCTTTACTTGATTTATTTGTGTGCTTTGGTTCATTGTCTTGTTGCATCACATAACCTCTCAAAAGTTTGAAGACATGAACTGCTGTCCTGTATTTTTTTATTTTTTTTACATAACATTGGTTATTGCTAATGACATACAGAGTAATTAATCTACACTGTGAGCCCGGACAAGTTGAATCTACTTAAAAAATTGGAGCAAACTGGTTGCCCTAAAAATTTAGTAATGTGTACTAAAACGAGTACATTTAACTTAAATTTAAGTTAACATTTTAACTTAAACTTTAAACTTGTTTTAGTCAAAAAAATTCAGAACCTAGATAAAACTCCCCCTGCTGCTACTCTGATTTGCATTTGTGTAGCTCACAGCATCTTCATTTACATGATAAAGCCTCCCCTAGAATTAAGGGGAGGGGGGGGTCATGGGGGGACAACTGCCAAGCAAGGCCCAATTTCCGACAATTTACGGCAGTTTTCGGTGTTGCCTGCAAATTGCCGTGCACAGTCGTAAACCTGAAGTTTCACGGCAATCTACAGTGTCACATACTGACGAAAATCCCACTTTTCATGCAGTGAAAGAAAGTGACTTTTGGCAGTGAAATTATGTACATTGCATTCTGGGATATGCAGTGTGCAGTAGGGGTGGGCGATATAGCCTCAATATTATATCACAATATTTCAAGAATATTTGTAATAATGCTATTTATGTAGCCTGGATGCCAGCCGAACTTAGCCCCGCCCACAACATTTGAGGGGGGTTCTCTGGAAAAAAATGGCGTTTGGGGGGTAAAATATGTGTTTTTTTGGCAGGGTTGCCTGCTAAAATTCGCATTCCTGGGTCTAAATATCACATAATTGGGGTCGCTTCAACCCGGGACATGGAAAAACAGCCTGCGGGAAAACCGCAGACTTGGCAACACTGTGTGCAGTTGAGTTCTGTTGACATTTGACAACTAACGTTATGCGTCGCTCCGTTGCTCTGATTGGTTGGAGGTCTTTCCTGGTTTGGTTGAAACACACCCCATAATCACAGCCCAACGGAGCAGTATCAGACTCATATTCTGACTAGAATTGAGTATGACAACATCAGGCTACTATTTATGATGATTTAGAAAAAAATATATGGAACAAGGTTTTATCGGTGATTGCAGCTGGTAGGCAGCAGCATTTATTAGTACAAACTAAACGAAAGGCATTTCCCGTCCTTTTCCAATAAGCTACTGTCATTGAAGACAGAATGCTTAATTCCACGTGTAAATCTATTGTCATAAGGCAGCAGCAGCAGCAGCAGCCACATTACAGTATTAAGCATAAGTCAAATGTAAGCAAAGAATTTTTTTTAAATCTTGGTACAAGCTGGTAGTGTTTTCACCGGAAATCTTAAGTAAAAGTATAACTCCTTAATATTTCAGTTTAACAATACTAAAGTATACTAGTCTGAGTATTCTATTCTGATTGTCTGGAATAAAATAGTTTAATGCATAGGTAGTTTCAAGTCAGTTGAATCACCGTTCTATATTAATGCGCTGTTCAAATGTGAAGCGCACACACACACACACACACACACGTCACTCGTATAGAGAGAGCGGAGATTGCGCTGCACATTCAGGAGCACAGAAATGTATCAACGCAGCCCCGCGACTTTTAGCAATGAAATAACATTACATAACATTATGAAATTTGAAAATCACTACATTATATTTCTCAGCAATGATGGGGTCAGATCGCTATTTTTAAGTAATAAACGCACATCTTCGTTGTTAAGAGAGCCGCTGAACAAACGCAGTCACGCAGGTATGAATCTCTCTCTCTAGCTCTTGATAATTAATTCAAATAAATGCTATGATCCATTAATTCAAATAAATGTAATCTTACGCACTACTTTATCTCTGTGTCTGATTCAAACCGAGCAGAATGCTAGATCTCACGAACTGACGAAAATAACCGACAATTTTACCCTTCCAGTTAAATATTGTGCTGAAAACATCAATAACAGCTTATCAATGCTTTGTCAGTAGTCAGTTGTCTGACCGCTCCCTTTTTAGGTACTAAATCGTCTTCGAAGGCTGAGATGCTGCTCACAGGTGTTGTTGTTGTGCGCACTAGGGAACGTAAATGCGCCATACGTCATTGCGTTGCTATATAATTGATATTGCGATATGACACTTTTTTTATCATGTAAAAATGTATACAGGTGTTATCGTGGACGGTATGATATGGCACACCCCTAGCGTGCAGTGTATACTACACTTTTTGGCAACAAAAATTGTGGATCATACAGGTTTTCCATGCATCTAAAAAAAAAAAAGTATACATGGAACATTATAGTTACTGCAAAAATAGTGTGATGAGTATGCGAGTTTGCCATTTAGAACACAGCCAATGTGTCTCCAGGAAGGTTTATCTCTTTTTCTCTCTGTCACCTACTTTCCCTCGTTCACTCTATCTGTCTAACGCACAGCTGGCTTTGCTATTTTGACCCTGCTTGGAGGGAGTCTGAATAATCACTGTGTGTATGTGTCCACATATCTGTGTGAGAGTCGGATTAGATCTCACCCTCAGGGTGAGAGATGATGGCTGTCACCCGGAGTAAAATCCGCATATTAATAAAATAACCTCCCCCATTAGCCACAGCACTCAGCACAGCGAGGCCACGTTGGCTCGGCTCAGCTCGGGTTCTGCAGGAAAAGTGATTCAGACCAGGCTGGGTCGAGCCGTTTGGGGTGCGGATCTGGCTCTGTATTCTGCCGCTGTGTGTCTCCAGCGCTCTGACAGAGGGGTGAGAGGCCGGACGACCCCTCACAGGCTGCGGAATTGAACAGAGATACACACACCGCATGAGCTGTCTGAACTGACACACACCTGGAGAGAGCAGACAGCTTTATACAAACATACACACTCACATATAGCTTTAAATAGCATAGCTTTTTCCTCTGTGAAAGTATTTTGTGTGTGTTATAAATACACATAAATACCATGCAAACACTCACACTGTATAAACACTAACATACAGTACACAAATGTGACCCTGACCACAAAACCAGTCATAAGGCGCATGGGTATATTTGTGGCAATAGCCAACAATACATTGTATGGGTCAAAATTATCGATTTTTCTTTTATGTCAAAAATCATTAGGAGAATATTAAGTAAAGATCATGTTCCATGAAGATATTTTGTAAATGTCCTACCGTAAATATATCTAAATATATTAGTAGTAGTAATATGCGTTGCTAAGGACTTCATTTGGACAACTTTAAAGGCGATTTTCTCAATATTTAGATTTTTTTGCACCCTAAGATTCCAGATTTTCAAACAGTTGTATCTCGGCTAAGTATTGTCCTATCTTAACAAACCATACATCAATGGAAAGCTTATTTCAGCTTTCAGATGATGTATAAATCTCAATAATATAATAATAAAAAAAATAAAAAAAACTGTATGCACACTCAAAATGAGGCAGGCAAATATAAACACCTACATATACAGTAGACATAAGCTGCTTTTCTATCCATGTATTTTCATGCTAACTTTGGGTTTAGGCTATTGCATATTGCTGTCACATGACCTCCTTATGCTTGTCAGATGACCTCATTAGGAGCATATTTAATCGTGTGAGTGGTGTCCAGTTGGTTATTCAAAATAATTATGAATTGTTTGCTTGTTTAAATCAAAATGTTGTTTAAAGTCAAGAAATATTTAAAAAATCGCCATTGATATTACTTATGGTTCATTTGGTGTAAACACTCCAGTCATTTTAATACTTTTTTGTCTTTTTTTCGAGTACAAAAATGACAAGATATTTTTAGTTTATAGTTTTCTTTTCTAAAAAATGTATCAAAAGATTGATGTTTTAAACAAGAAAAAAAAAATCCAATGAGGTAAGAAAAAACTGCGAAAGCAGGTTTATTTTAATCCCATTTATCCTACCGTAAATATATCTTAATGTGTTATTATCAGTAATATGCGTTGCTAAGGACTTTATTTGGACGACTTTAAAGGCGATTTTCTCATTTTTTTGCACCCTCAGATTCCAGATGTTCAAATAGTTGTATCTCGGCCAAATATTGTCCTATCCAAACAAACCATACACCAATGGCTTCAAAGCTTATTTATTCAGCTTTCAGATGATGTATAAATGTAGCCTGACGTTGTCATACTCAGATTCTAGTCAGAATATTAGTCTGATACTGCTCTGTTGGGCTGTGATTATGGGGCACTATGTTGGGCATTATGTGATTATGAGAACCCCTCCGGAAAGCTATTGGGCTTGTTTTGGGCTAGTTTTGAGTAGCAATTGGGCGGGTTTTGTCCATAGACAGTAAAAGAAATGGACACAGCGACCCCATAGGCTTCAACGGGGAAAAGTGAAGGCAATTAGAAGCACTCACTTCCTGATGGCTGAGCGTACTGCGCAGCCTCAGACTGAGCTTGACGACGTAGATGTGACATGGGCAACCAGTCTGACAGTTGTAAGTCGTCTAGTAGTTGTGCAAAGTGAAATCTGAATCACGTTGTTTAAATTTTTGTCCTGGTGCTTTTGTCTCTCTATGGGCTTCTCCCCATGCTTCTCCCTTGACTTTATCGGACTTTATGCCTCAACGTCCCCGCGATTGACCCATAGACAGTAAAAGATTGCCTCCTCCTGTCTATACGGTAATTTCTCTACTATGCGCCAGTTGTCGCATGGTTATGACGCAATCGTTAGCCTATTTTTACAAAAACGGCTTCTACAGGGCGATAGTGTAAGATACAAGGTAATGGAGCCTTTTATACATTGTCTTGTTTCTTAAAGGGATAGTTCACCCAAAAACAAAAATTTGATGTTTTTCTGCTTACCCCTACACTGAAAAAAATGATTATGGCCCGATTAAATTAAGCATAATTAATTTGTGCTTGTTTAAATAATTAAAATTTAGTTGTTTGATTTTAATAAAAAAAAAATTATTTGGTTCTATGGGAATTGCATGTGTTTTTGTTTAAATTGAGATCAAATAAATTGATTGCAACCACTTACGATAAATTTTTTTAGTAAATTCAACGAATAATTTTTTTCAGTGTAAGGCATCCAAGATGTAGGTGTCTTCGTTTCTTCAGTAGAACACAAATGAAGATTTTTAACTCCAACCGTTGCTGTGTGTCACTCATATAATGCTTGTCAATGGAGACTAATTATATTAGAGTAAAAAAAACATGGAGAGACAACTTCAAATTAAACCCCGCGGCTCGTGACGACACTGATGTCTTAAGACACGAAACGATCGGTTTCTGAGAGAAACCGAGCGGTATTTATGCAATTATTTCACCTCATATCAGACGAACGCTTCAGCTCTGCAGACTGCCATCACTTCCCGTGTGTGAGGTCAAAATTCTGGCCGGGTCATAGATATATACATAGATACCTCATTAGTGCCTGTGTGGATCATGGTGTGGATCACTCGAATGAGGTATCTATGTATATATCTATGACCCGGCCAGAATTTTGACCTCACACACGGGAAGTGATGGCAGTCGACTGAGCTGAAGCGTTCGTCTGATATGAGGTGATATATTTGCATAAATACCGTTCGGTTTCTCTCAGAAACCGATCGTTTCGTGTCTTAAGACATCAATGTGTCGTCACGAGCCGCGGGGTTTAATTTGAAGTTGTCTGTCCATGTTTTTTTAATAGAATTAGACCCCATTGACAAGCATTATGAGTGACACACAGCAACGGTTGGACTTAAAAATCTTCATTTGTGTTCTACTGAAGAAACGAAGACACCTACATCTTGAATGCCTTAGGGGTAAGCAGACAATCATCAAATTTTCGTTTTTGGGTGAACTATCCCTTTAAGAAATAAACAATAGTCAAATGGAGTCTTTAAACGCCTCAGATGTAAAGATATTTGCTGTCAAGGTGAGGCCAAAATGAATGGGAGTCAATGGGATGCTAACAGCAGGTGATGGCTTGGTTAGCAATGGCCGCCCCTATGGAAGGTACATTTCCGGGTGTAGGATTAAAGGGTTAGTTCACCCAAAAATGAAAATTCTGTCATTAATTACTCACCCTCATGTCGTTCGACACCTGTAAGACCTCCGTTCATATTCGGAACACAAATTAAGATATTTTTGTTGAAAGCTGATGGCTGAGAAAGGCTTCAGATAGGCCTCCATTGGCATTCAGTACATTTACACTCCCAAGACCCATAAAAGGCACTAAAAACGTCGTTACAAAGTCCATCTCACCACAGTGACTCTACAATAATTTTACGATGCGACGACAATAGTTTTTGTGCGCCAAAAAAAATCAAAATAACACCTTTATCCAACTTGTTCTTTTCTTCCATGTGTGCCTCCACGACGCATGCGCGAGAATATGACGTAGCGCCGGGGTTCGGGAATCCATGAAATGCACACTTTAGCCCGATTTTGAGAACTACGCTGAGACCTAAAGCACGATCAATGTAGAATTCAACAGCTTAGACACGCGCGTCTTCCTCTGCTTGTAAACAAATCGCTTCTGGGTCATGTGTCCGAACGCCGGATCTACGTCATATTCTCGCGCATGCGTCGTGGAGGCACACAAGGAAGAAATTAACAAGCTGGATAAAGGTGTTATTTTGATTTTTTTTTGCACACAAAAACTATTGTCGTCGCATCGTAAAATGATTGTAGAGCCACTGTGGTGAGATGGACTTTCTAACAACGTTTTAAGTGCCTTTTATGGGTCTTGGGAGTGTAAATGTACTGAATGCCAATGGAGGCCTATCTGAAGCCTTTCTCAGCCATCAGCTTTCAACAAAAATATCTTCATTTGTGTTCCGAATATGAACGGAGGTCTTACGGGTGTCGAACGACATGAGGGTGAGAAATTAATGACAGAATTTTCCTTTTTGGGTGAACAAACCCTTTAACCCCCTTGGTTTTGTTGTGAAAACTTGGCAACCCTGTCACGCACGCTGGAAGAAGTAACGTTAGAAGAAGAAGATGCGTGTAAACGATCTGGATGTAAGCACCAACATTTGAATATGTTTTTAAAATGCTGCAAACATCTATATGCTTGCTTAAGGTGGAATTATTTTTATTTATTTTTTCATGTTGGGGTTTGCTAGGAAGACATGCACGTAGACTGGCAGGCACATTTACCCAGAATATTTGTATATGCACATTATACAATTTGCTTATGTTTGCTATGGCTAAAAAACTCAAAATCGGAAGTACGTTTTTAAATGCAACTTAGCTAGTAGTTTTTGATATACACATCCAACATTTGAGGCCAGTAAGATTTTTACATGCATTTATGGAAACATTAAAAAGTCTCTAATGCATTTAATTGATTTAAAAAAAATCTGTAATATTGTTAAAATGATTACAATCTTTTTTTTTTTTTTCTTTTTTTTTTTTTTTTACTGAATATATCTTAAAATGTAATTTATTATTGTGATGGCAAAGCTGAGTTTTCTGCCTCATTACTCCAGTCCACGCTAGTGTATCTGCATTGATTTTATATTATATAGGTGATATTATTATTATTATTATTTTTTTACATGAATTAAATTAACAACAGACTTACATACACATTGACACACTTAAAAAACATGCATGCATGCACTTGCAGCTCTATATACACACGCACAAAAGACCATTGAAAAGCACTCATTGCTTTATAAACACACACCTACGGCTCTATATACACACACAATCAGGCATGGGCAAACACAGCAGAGCTCTATTAAAACATGCATAAACAAACACACACATGCTAGTCATTGGGTACAGACACTAACCCCTACACACACTCACACACTGATACGATTACGCACAACAAACTCCGGTTTTGGACATCTGGAAGATCCCACTCATCCAGTTGAAGTTTGTTTACACCTTTCAGACCGCGCGGTCCAATCAGCGTTCCACCGTCTGCATGTGAGATGATCCGCCCTGCTTTTCCCAGAGAGAAGAACCCTCTTCCCCTCTCAAAAATCCCACGAAATGACCCACAACAAGCGCTAGCAGATGGGGGCCGTGTGTTGAGGATGTAGATTTGTGTGTACATGATGGTTTTTTAATGGCGGCTGCCAAAATTTGGGAGGATATCTTGGCTTTTCGGTTCTTCTGAATTTGAGTAATGGCATTTCGAAAGGGGGTGTTTGGTAAATTGGTATTTCACAGACGCACTTTGTGATTGTGAATTGTGTGTTTATCACAGAACAAATCACCTACTGTTTTGTTCTGATAACTCAAGCGTCCTCAGAAATCTAATCCCGCGTGTATAATGTCTGTAATTGCGGTATAATATTATTTTGACCTTTTGTGGAATGCCGGAACTAAAGCTAGATTTCTTATTTGCGGCCTGGTCCACCTTCATTACCGGCCTGCACATTAAATCACAGATGTCCTTTTCTTAATAATTGCACATCAAACGCCATTTAGAAAACCAAATCCTTCTCAATAGTGCTGTGTGTGTGTGTGTGTGTGTGTGTGTGTGTGTGTGTGTTTGTGTGTGACTGTATAAAGCAGCTTTTGGACCAAAATGAGGAGAACTGTGGCAGACATAGTAATTTACACTGCTGCTTCTCTCTCTAGAACAGGGCCAAAAGAGACATCCAATCTGTTTGTTTCTTTCCGTCTCTCTCTCAAGCTCTGTTCATCATCAGTGTGTGGTCGCGTACACACTGAATACAATTGTCATATGATTAAATACAGTTGTCATCTCTTCTGAGTGCTTAATGCTGCTCTGTACACACAAATGATGTTATGTATGGACGTGACAGCCACTTTCTATTACCAGATTCAATAAATCAACAAATCACCTTAATAACTACTCATCCACCCATTCTGTCCATTTTCGTGTCGCTTATATGGATTCATTTGAATCTTAAACATTGTCATTATATTCGTTTTTATATGCAATTGTAGTGTTTAATAATATTTTGAATTGGCTTTGATTTTGAGCTTTATTTAATTTTACTTTATTGTTGTTTTTGTTATTTTAAATATTTCAAGTTTAAAGTTTTAATTTAAAAAATATATATAACAATACCAATAGTGAACCTAAATATAATAATAATAATAATAATAATAATAATAATAATAATAATAATAATAATAATAATAATAATAATAATAATATATATTATAATTTTTAATATTGTTTTTAATTCAACATTTTTAATTTCCCTACATGTTTTTATTTAGTTTTTTCTGTCGCTTATATGGAATCATTAAATCTTAAACATTGTCATTTTATTTGTTTTTATATACCGATGTAGTGTTTAATAATATTTTTTAATTGGCTTTGATTTTGAATTTTATTTAATTTTAATGTATTTACTTTTAGTTGTTTTTGTGATTTTAAATTTTTATAAAGTTTAAAGTTTTCATTTAAAAAAATATATAACAATACCAATAGTGAACCTAAATAATAATAATAATAATAATAATAATAATAATAATAATAATAATAATAATAATAATAATAATATATTTTAGCATTTTTAATATTGTTTTTATTCAACATTTTAAATTGTTT